>NC_090934.1:619915892-620230306 GCF_040938575.1 Ambystoma mexicanum
TTCTGTGTTTCTATATACATTCCCCCATTCTCCACTCTCCCTACTCCTATCTACTCTTTCTCCTTCATCTCTCTCCTCCATCTCCCTACTATTTTCCTCCCTTTTCCTTTTTAACTCCTCCATTACTTCACTTCTCATCTTTTCTAATATTCTTTCATCCTCCTTCTTCCTTTCCCATTACATCCTTTCTCTTTCTACTATACTCTCTATCACCCTCCCTTCTTCGTATTTCTTAGTAGTTTCTGATAGTACTCTCCTCTTCCACATTGCCATTTCTTTTTCTTTTTCTTCCTCTTCCCTTTTCTTTTCTCGCAGTACTACTCTTGACACCCTTTCTGCTGCTGCTTTTACCCTTTCAGCTTCTCTCTTTTGCTCCTCCGTTCGTTCCCGTATTTTTTCCAATTCGTTCTTACCATCTTTTCTTTTCCTCGCTCTCTCTTTCTCCTCCCTTTCAAGCTGCTTAATCAATTCATTCTGCTCATCCCTTAATTTTGCTAGTCGTTTCTCCAAAACGTCTTCCTGTTGTCGTAACAACTCTTCTCCCCTCATTTCACTATCTCTGGCATTATCCTCATCTGTTTTCTTTACTACCTCCTTCTCTTTTCCTGTTAGTTTTAATAATATCTGTGCAGCCACCCACTCATCGTTTCCTATTTCCACAGTCTGGTTTTCTCCAGTTCCCCCTTCCCCCGCTGGCATCTTCCTATGAGCCACATATGGTGGGGGGCTGTATGCCGGGTTCGAGTATCCCTCAGCCGCCCTTCACTGTCCTCTTTCTATTTCTCCTAGTTCTCTTAAAGGGTACAACCCCCCTTCCTCTGTTTTTTCCCCCTTTGCTATGGGTATCTCGTTGCTCTGTTCCTTTTTTATCTCATCTGTTTTATTATTCTCTTCTCCTCCCTCTCTTCGGTTCCCCGTGTTCTTTGGGTCCTCACTCCCCTTTTTCCCATCCTTTCCTTCCTCCTTAATCTCTTTTTCTTCCGGTATTTCCCCCATAGTGAACATTCCATTTGATCCTGGTCTGGACCCCTGGAACATCCTCCATAAGTTAAACACCTCCACATGGTTTGCCAACTTCTTCCCTTTATATGTATTGTGCAGATGGTTTAATAATGAATGTTGGACATATCGATCGAAGCTACCATTAGGCGGCCACGGTGTTAGCATCTTGTTATCCGTCCCCTGGGTCCATTCTATGCTATATTTAATCAGTTTCTCCCTATGGGGTGGCAGTGTTGCGCAGATGTGTTGTAGTGGGGTAGTGAGTGTGTTCCCCCACCCTCCCGATCCTGCCCCGTATGACATAGTAGCGCTCCACTTGTTACCCTTCCCCTATCTGGTAGCAGTTTATCTCACTAGCAGATTACAATATACAGCCTTATATCGCTTACCTGGCCCCGTAAGTTTGGGGACTTACGATAGTCCGCTAAGAAAAATTATAGGAAATATGGTACGTTACATTTATATATTTCCTTCTGTCACCCTTACGGCCCCCTGCGGCCGAGGCGCACGTAGCCCCCTGCGGCTGCGTACCCCTTAAGACGTTCTTATACAGTCGTCCTATTTCCACGTGCTCCTCCCTCTTCTACACTGGCCGTGCCCGGCGTTCTCCGTGCGCAGCCACGTTCCCCCTGTTCACCTTTCCCCGATCAACTCATTGCCGTTTATCCCCGTTTCCACTTCCTTACCACAATCCTCTCCCCCACCAACCTCAGGATTGAATATGCCTTGTGCTCGGGATATCCTATGAAAACCCTACTGGTGACGTCACCGATTTCTTCGAGCTACTGATAAGTTCTTCATATACTCTTTAAGTTCAAAATACACTTCCAATCTACCCCCGTTAACCCTACAGCTGTCTTCCTGTCACTCCTGGAACAAGGTAATCAAATCAATCATATAATCGGACTGCGCACGCTGCGTCGCCTCGCGTGTGATACGCCCCTCGACAGGAGGGCTTAACCAGCCAATTATCTTCCGTATTAGGCAACTACCTAGCTACCGCCTACAGGGAAACGTCATCTACCTATCGAGTTTCTTGCTCGAACAATAGGGATCCTCATCTACTCATTGATCAATAAATGCCAAATCGTAGGAAACCACGCACACCCATACCCTTACACGTAGTCGCGACCTAGGCCAATCAGTCTCTACGAGCGGCCGCACGTGATGTTTTCATGCTCCGCCTCCTCCCTTCGCGTAACATAGCCGTCTGCTCTCGCACTTGTTCGGCTACCATTCATTCCATTTTCAACACTAAATTCTCAGACCTTCGCCGCACACCTGTGTAACACCTCCCCCCTCCCTTATTTAACTCCTCCCCCCTCCCTCACAATTTCACATTTCTTGTTGTGCGTGGCATGCTCACCAAGTTCTCTTGATGCGGGGCCGCTCGACTGCGTGCACCCCTCCAAGCGGCTCGCCACCTCCCCTCGTCTGGACCACGTCTGGACACTCGCCAACCGCGGGCGGGATACTTCTCAACCGGCTCCCGAGGGCCAATATCCGGATTGCGCTGTCCGGTCTTCTCGCAGCTCTGCGATGGTCCTGTAGTCCTCAGAAGGGGGCGACGGCAGAGGGGGCCATGCCTGGAAAAAGTAAAAAAGAAATAAAAAAGGCGGATCTTAAATAGATCTCAGCAGTGCCTCCAACTTGTCGGGGGGAAATTCTGCCTGGGTCGGCCGGGCCGTCCGCAGACCTCCAGGCAGGGAGGCCCCAACTCCTCCCGTATATCCCAAACGAGATAGAGTATGCGACACACACAAGAAGCAAGGTGACTCTGCTGTTTATTAAACAAAAACGGCAGGGATGGGTCAAGGAGCGTACGCGTCCGTCCTGACACACACACAATCGTGGGCTCGCAGGCCCTTTTTACTTTAGTGTGATGCGCTACTCGCATCATCTCAAAAGTTTAGCAAAAAACCTATCTCCACTCTGGATTGGTTGCTCGAGTGGTAGGGTTAGTATAGCATACGTATAGAGAACAATATTAGTGGGTAAGGTGAGTCAGGTGATATATCTGGGTTGTCCCTACAATTAGATACATGAGAATTGTTACATGAAGACTACTAATGATTGGTCAATGTTAATGGCGTCAGTGATAAGAGCCCCATGTTCTGATTGGTGCGTTCGCGAGCCTCCCAGTCTGGGACCATCGCTGTTCCCAGCTCGCGGTGCACCTGTTATTTGCAACAATGTTTCACTATGAGTACGTGCAGACAATGTGAAGACTTATTCATGAGCTGGAAGGCCGACTACTCCCACTGTCGCAGATGCCCATTGAGTCTTTCAAGTGTATCTGCCTATGTCTCGTACTGAGGGACCCAGACGCCTTCTTTCTCCTGGACTTGGCATCCTGTCAGGTTCGGCTTGGTCACGTGAGGTGGGACCGTGTTTGAGGCAGACTTTACACCATTAATATTGATTTTCTACTGTGCGCTTGGTTTGATTTTGCAGGTGTGACCTTAACGTTGGTGTGCGGCGTGCGAGGTTGCAACATCGTGCCCTTGATGGTCTGCTTTCGGAATGTGGGTTTGCAACATTACAACCTTGGCTGTCTGCTCTCGCCGGGCTCATTTTGCAGGATCAGCAACCTGACTCTTGTTCTTTTCACGTCCATGGGAGCTCTTGCTTGCGGCCTACTTAGGCCTGGTGTATAGGTAGAACCATTTGGTGCACAGGCGTTTTAGGTTATAGTAACATATTGTCTTATGACCAGTATCATGTCTTCGTTATATTTCTCATTATGGCACCTGGGTTTAGGAAAAGCGTAAGCAAGCTCTTTAGATGAGTTCATGATGCGTCTTGCGTTTCTGCATTTTAAAAGCCTATATGAAAAATAATAAAGATGCACGTCCGTGAGTATGTCTGTCGCCTACGTCATAGCACTGAGTATATTCTTCGTGTAGATTGGTGCGGGAGTGTCCAGCGTGTATATTTGCACAGGTACGCTGATCGTTGACTAGGTCGTCATGGCATCTCTAACGACGTGTTGGCTTTAGTCTAGTTGATCCGTGCCGCAGGTGTCAGCATGGGCAGGTCGTGCTGTCGGGCAGGCAGATGGACACATCCGTATGTTCCTGTACCAGGGTATTTGGTCATCTGGAAGATGGGCAAACTCTTCTCGTGGCGGGTGCCTGGGCCGTGATCCTTTAGGCCAGGCGCGAGAGGGCAGGGACGGGAGTCTGTTTTTCCATTCTCCCACTTCACAGGCATAGCAAGGTCCCTTAATTTCCTTGCTTCTCCGGCTGCAATGCTGAGTTGAGCTGAGAGACAAGATGTGACACGGGAGCACTGTGGGGACTACTGTGACCACTCTAAATTCATAGCTGGTCCTTTATCGTGTAGTGTTCTCAGTGGTAGCTCCAATTTTGAATTTTAGACCAGAGGAGCATTGCCCCCTTTGTTGGAGGTCTCGGAGCCGCACAGCTGGTGAGCCGCAACCCGTAAATATGTGCTGGGTAAGGTTGGCAGCATTAGTGTCGTGTAACATGGGAATCACGGCTTTAAATATTCGTTATACAATTTAGGTGTGTACCTAATCAGAAACCCCTTGACACATTACACATTTCATGCACTCCTTTCTTGCAATATTTTATTTCACCCTTGCTCGCTCAGTGAGGTAGAGCTCAATAACTGTGGGGCTCACCTACTTAAGGGACCGTTTTGAGCTGAGCTCCCTTCAGCCTTGTTGGTTGTAATACAAAGCACAGGTCAAGAAGTGTTACGACTATGGACCTATACTCTGGGGTTTCAAATCTGTCTGCTGTGTCACTAGGGGTGTTTTGCCTGTACTAAGGTTGTTCTCAATATGACTAAGAAATCAAAAGAAAAGGTCTATAACCTTCATAATAGAAAGCTGTATGCAAGAGATATGATCGCAGGGCCGAGTAAGGGTGCTACCTCAAACTGGGCTGAAGAAACAGAGGGATGATTGGAGAGCCCTGGACTGAATGAAAAAGAGAAGATCACAGAATATTTTCAGCAGGCAAACAAGGAGAGTAGCAACCCACAGGTCCTGATCACTGACAATAACAAGTCTTTGAGCAACGTATCCAGTCACATGATGATTGATAACTATAATGTGCTCCTTTATTTATGCTACTCGAAATGAAGCAGCTAGATTAAGCTTGCAAACTATGGTGCCTAGTACTCAGTGCTTTAAGTGGGCCGGGGCCTGCCGGGGCCGGGCCCCGGCAGTCTCCAAAAAGTGGGGCTGAGCCGGGGCCCTGCCGGGGCCCCCAGTCCCACCGCACGCAACATTGGCGGGATGCATTATCCCGTCGCGGCCGCAGCCGCGACGGGAGATGCGCCTGCCATGAAGTCAGGCTAGCTGACAGAAGTGGCAGCCAACCACAGCGATGCTGTGCCTGGCTGCCACTTCTGTGAGTCATAGTAACTGCCTCTGGTGACCCCTCGCGCGAGGGGTCATCAGAGGCAGTTACTGTTCCTTTGTTTCCCCAGGTCGCCGAGGCGTCTTTAACCCTCGGCGAACCTGGGGATTCCTCGACATATTTCGAGGTTTATAAAAGATGGCTTTGAAAGTACACATTTCAAGCCATCTTTTATAAAGCTTTGCCGACGGGCAATTTTGTCCGTAGTCAAAGCTTTATAAAAGATGGCTTGAATTGTGTACTTTCAAAGCCATCTTTTATAAACCCGAAAACATGGCCTGAAAACTAGGCAAACCGAAAGGTACGCACACAAATATATATACATGTTATATATCTGTGTGCGTACCTTACTATGGTTTGTGTACTTTGCAGGCCATCTTTTCTAAACATAGAAATATGTAACATATGTAACATATTTCTATGTTTAGAAAAGATGGCCTACAAAGTACACAAGCCATAGTAAGGTACGCACACAGATATATAACATGTATATATATCTGTGTGCAGACCTTACGATTTGCGTGCTTTTTAGGCCACGCCCCTCCCAGAAGCCACGCCCCCAAATGAGGGCCCCCTCTCGATTTCTTACCCCACTTAAAGCCCTGCTAGTACTGTTACAGTTAGGGATCCAGACATGACAAATGATGAATCCAGGGCTGTACGTTAAGACACCTAAAGGCCGATTCATGGAATAAATGTGCGCCGAAAATTCCGGCGCAGAGGGGCCTATACGTGCGCTGCGCCGAAAAATAGCGAAAAGCGCAGGGAAACCAGCGCACGTCGATTCATGGAAGTCCGTGCGTAAGAAAAGCATAGGACGTGCGCTGAAAAAGTGCGCGGCGCACGCCGGCGCACAGGTCAACCAACGGCGTGCGCCACGGCCACTGCGCTATCACTCCGAGCGCAGCGCACAGCTCTAAAGTAGGCGGAACACAGGGCGGGACACTCGGAATGGGGAATAAAATGGGGCACAACACTCGGAATGGGGAAGAATGTGGGCGGCACGGGGAAGTACAGGAGGCAAGTGTGCGGAACGCCCACACGCTCTCCGGCAACACGTATTCATGGATTCGAACAGGGCAAAACAGCGCTCGATCAAACCAGCGCACAGGCCCAAAAACGTACGCCACAAGTAAGCAGGCGGTAGCGTCCCGACGCACTCAACGAAAGTGCGCCAAAACCTGCACCAACAAATACCACCCACATACAGCAATGGGCCATACCGTGACCCCAAAGGACTAATGATGTGCAAAGGTGTACGCCATTTACACGGACACCCACTGTTCAAAAATTCGCGCGTGTGTGTAAAACGGGTTGCGCGAGAAGTCACTCGCGCGATTGCCCTGGGTACGTGTATCCCGGGGTGCGGGGAAGTCCCACACGCGATTGCCCTGGCCACGTCGATACCAGGGGTGCGCGTGAAGTTCCACACGCGAAAAACTAGGGTACGTCATTTACAGGGGTGCGCGGGAAGTTTCACACGCGAAAAGCTAGGCTATGGGAATTCCAGGGGTGCGCGTGAAATCCTACACGCGAAAAACTAGGGTACGTCATTTACAGGGGTGCGCGGGAAGTCCCACACGCGATTACAGCAGGGTACGTGTATTTCAGGGGTGCGCGGGAAGTTCCACACGCGAATAGCCTGGCCGCATGTATTTCAGGGGTGCGCGGGAAGTTCCACAAGCGAATAGCCTGGGCGCGTGTATTTCAGGGGTGCGCGGGAATTTCCACACGCGAATAGGCTGGGCGCGTGTATTACAGGGGTGCGCGGGAAGTCCCACACGCGATTACAGCAGGGTACGTGTATTTCAGGGGTGCGCGGGAATTTCCACACGCGAATAGCCTGGCCGCGTGTATTTCAGGGGTGCGCGGGAAGTTCCACACGCGAATAGCCTGGGCGCATGTATTTCAGGGGTGCGCGGGAATTTCCACACGCGAATAGCCTGGCCGCGTGTATTTCAGGGGTGCGTGGGAATTTCCACACGCGAATAGGCTGGGCGCGTGTATTTCAGGGGTGCGCGGGAAGTTCCACACGCGAATAGCCTGGGCGCGTGTATTTCAGGGGTGCGCGGGAAGTTCCACACGCGAATAGGCTGGGCGCGTGTATTTCAGGGGTGCGCGGGAAGTTCCACACGCGAATAGCCTGGGCGCGTGTATTTCAGGGGTGCGCGGGAATTTCCACACGCGAATAGCCTGGCCGCGTGTATTTCAGGGGTGCGCGGGAAGTTCCACACGCGAATAGCCTGGGCGCGTGTATTTCAGGGGTGCGCGGGAATTTCCACACGCGAATAGGCTGGGCGCGTGTATTTCAGGGGTGCGCGGGAAGTTCCACACGCGAATAGCCTGGGCGCGTGTATTTCAGGGGTGCGCGGGAAGTTCCACACGCGAATAGCCTGGGCGCGTGTATTTCAGGGGTGCGCGGGAAGTTCCACACGCGAATAGGCTGGGCGCGTGTATTTCAGGGGTGCGCGGGAATTATCACACGCGATTTGGCTTGGTACGTGTATTACAGGGGTGCGTGCGAAGTTACACACGCGATTAGGCTGGGTGGGTCCTGTCACCCTCGACGGCCCCTGCAGGCAGCCCACAAAACAGGGGACTACCCCCACCCCCCCAGTCACCAGGGGTACCCTCCACCAGGCCCCCACCCATGCCTCCCACCACCCCCACCCCCCAGCAGTGCAGGGGCAGCCTCCACCAGGCCCACACTCATGTCTCCCACCACCCCCACCCCCCCAGTCACCAGGGGCACCCTCCACCAGGCCCCCACCCATGCCTCCCACCACCCCCACCCCCCCGCCACCAGGGGCACCCTCCACCAGGCCCCCACTCATGTCTCCCACCACCCCCACCCCCCACCATCCAGGGGCACCCTCCACCAGGCCCCCACCCATGCCTCCCACCACCCCCACCCCCCCGCCACCAGGGGCACCCTCCACCAGGCCCCCACTCATGTCTCCCACCACCCCCACCCCCCACCATCCAGGGGCACCCTCCACCAGGCCCCCACTCATGTCACCCACCACCCCCACCCCCCCAGTCACCAGGGGCACCCTCCACCAGGCCCCCACTCATGTCTCCCACCACCCCCACCCCCCACCATCCAGGGGCACCCTCCACCAGGCCCCCACTCATGTCACCCACCACCCCCACCCCCCCAGTCACCAGGGGCACCCTCCACCAGGCCCCCACCCATGCCTCCCACCACCCCCACCCCCCCGCCACCAGGGGCACCCTCCACCAGGCCCCCACTCATGTCTCCCACCACCCCCACCCCCCAGCAGTGCAGGGGCAGGCTCCACCAGGCCCCCACCCATGCCTCCCACCACCCCCACCCCCCCGCCACCAGGGGCACCCTCCACCAGGCCCCCACTCATGTCACCCACCACCCCCACCCCCCCGCCACCAGGGGCACCCTCCACCAGGCCCCCACTCATGTCTCCCACCACCCCCACCCCCCAGCAGTGCAGGGGCAGCCTCCACCAGGCCCACACTCATGTCTCCCACCACCCCCACCCCCCCAGTCACCAGGGGCACCCTCCACCAGGCCCCCACCCATGCCTCCCACCACCCCCACCCCCCCGCCACCAGGGGCACCCTCCACCAGGCCCCCACTCATGTCTCCCACCACCCCCACCCCCCACCATCCAGGGGCACCCTCCACCAGGCCCCCACTCATGTCTCCCACCACCCCCACCCCCCACCATCCAGGGGCACCCTCCACCAGGCCCCCACTCATGTCACCCACCACCCCCACCCCCCCAGTCACCAGGGGCACCCTCCACCAGGCCCCCACTCATGTCTCCCACCACCCCCACCCCCCACCATCCAGGGGCACCCTCCACCAGGCCCCCACTCATGTCACCCACCACCCCCACCCCCCAGTCACCAGGGGCACCCTCCACCAGGCCCCCACCCATGCCTCCCACCACCCCCACCCCCCCGCCACCAGGGGCACCCTCCACCAGGCCCCCACTCATGTCTCCCACCACCCCCACCCCCCAGCAGTGCAGGGGCAGGCTCCACCAGGCCCCCACCCATGCCTCCCACCACCCCCACCCCCCCGCCACCAGGGGCACCCTCCACCAGGCCCCCACTCATGTCACCCACCACCCCCACCCCCCCGCCACCAGGGGCACCCTCCACCAGGCCCCCACTCATGTCTCCCACCACCCCCACCCCCCAGCAGTGCAGGGGCAGGCTCCACCAGGCCCGCACCCATGCCTCCCACCACCCCCACCCCCCCGCCACCAGGGGCACCCTCCACCAGGCCCCCACTCATGTCACCCACCACCCCCACCCCCCCGCCACCAGGGGCACCCTCCACCAGGCCCCCACTCATGTCTCCCACCACCCCCACCCCCCAGCAGTGCAGGGGCAGCCTCCACCAGGTCCACACTCATGTCTCCCACCACCCCCACCCCCCCAGTCACCAGGGGCACCCTCCACCAGGCCCCCACCCATGCCTCCCACCACCCCCACCCCCCCGCCACCAGGGGCACCCTCCACCAGGCCCCCACTCATGTCTCCCACCACCCCCACCCCCCACCATCCAGGGGCACCCTCCACCAGGCCCCCACTCATGTCTCCCACCACCCCCACCCCCCAGCACTGTGGGGAACCTGCCAGCAGGCCCCCACACATGTCCCCCTGGCCCCAGGTCCTGACGATACACAATCATGGCAGTAATGGCCAGCATACCCAGCACAAACACCCAGGCAAGGATTGCATCCACCCACATAGTGAATGCAATCACATGACACAACCCCAATGCCAAGTATGCAAAAGAACACATGTCCGTCACACACACATACACAATGGGTGCAAGTGAATGTCAAAACCCATATCATGACATGTAACAAACCAATGAGAAAATAACACAAGTGTAAGAAAATATAAAAAATGTATTAAATACCAAAAATAAGTGAATTTTTCAAACATACAACGATGTGGCTAAGTAAATAAATGGTCCATGTCCGAGAACAAAAGTGATAAACAAAAAAACAAAGGAAAAAAAAATTAAAATGAATTTGTCCAAAGCAATATCATGTAATAGGAAATTAATGAAAAACCATTACGTCATGGTGAAAACAATAAGAAATTAAAAAAATGTATCTCCCAAAAAAACAAACTATATACAGGAATGTTCCAGGGTCCATGAGCCCAACACCAAAAATGAAACCTACCACTAACTAATGAAAAATATATGTACAAAAAAGTGGCCATTGTCCGAGCGGTCCAAAATAATAAAAATAAATAAAGGAAACCTAGCACTAACTAACTAAATAACTATATACAAAGGCAGCGGGCAAGTCCTGCGGCTCACTTGGTGATGTTGCTGGCCAGGGCATCATCGAACTCCATGTCGATGTCCTGGAGGCGGGACTCTGTCCTGGCCCCGAGGTCTCGCAGGGACAACCCCATGTCCACCTCAAACTCCCTGCGAGCTTCCTCGAGGCACTCAGCCCGCCTCAATGCCCGACGCATGGAGAACTCCGCCCTGACCATGGCGAGCCGCTCCTCTTCCGCCCGCTGCCGCTCCGCACCTATCGGCTGGCCAAACTCCTCCCACACGGAACACACCACCATCCCAGGGTTGCCCTGCCCTCCGGCCGATGCCTGGCCCTCGGATCTTGATGGCCCCGAGCCATGATGCCTCCCACGTCGAGCCCGCTGCTGCCTCCGACGCCACTGCCTCTGCCAGCACGACGGCATCCAGGCTGATGGAAACCACCGACGCCGTCGTGCACGTGCCCTGCCCGATGATGCCGTCACATCTTCCATCTGCTGGGGTCCACTTGCTGTGTTGTCCACCCCTGCTGGACCTCCGACTCCCAACTGTGGCAGGGATGGGATCCCCACCGAGCTGGCTGCATTGGTCGGGGCAGGTCCACAGGGGGCCCTGGTGGCATCTGGGCCGGAAGACGGCAAGGAGAACGACCGGTGGATAGCCTGCACTGAGGAGGAGAGGGCCGTCAGATTGGCCAACACATGCAGGAAACCCCCGAACATGGCCGATCCCAATTGGGCCACGTCGGCACGGTGCACTTCGTGATGACGTGCGTGCCCCTCCCGGGAAGCACGCACGTCATCACGAATCACAGCCGTGCGCATCGCGACCCCAATCAGGACCTTCTCCACGCGGCCAGGGGTTACCACGTCCGCAGGTGGAGGGGAGTCAGGTGACATGGACATCCCCTCTACCTGCGGACGTGCCTGGGACGGGGCATCCCTGCTGGTGCATGGTGGTGCACTCACAGGGTCAGGGACAGTGACATGCACAGGCCCCTCCATGGTGACCTGTGCTGCCTCCTGCCCCTGGCCCTGGACTGCACCACTTGCACCAGCAGGGATGCTCCCACCAGGCCCCATGTGTGCACCAGTGTCGGCCTCCTCCTCCTCTGTGCAAACCACCAACCTGGATGGCTCCTCACCGTCTCCCGCCGTAGCAGGCCCCTGTGGGGGTTCACCCACCCCTTCCGCTGCAGCCGTGGGGGCATCCCCGCCGCCTTGCTCCACAGCGCCGTCTCCGCCCTCTTCTTCACTAGCCGCTGCGTAGAGGGAGACAAAGGACACAAGCATCAGGCTACCTTACAATGGTCCCCTAGACAGGAAGCAATAGCAGATGAGCACCACTGTCAAAGTACACTTCCATCATGTCCCTCCACAACACATGGGTCAGTCCAGGCAAAACACACACAGTAACAGGCATGGTGCATGCCATGGACATTTCCATGCATGTCCAATGGACTCTAGAAACATTCAATGATATGTAACTCACATGCATCATGGCTCATGCATATCACATGCACACACTTCACCTCAGTCACATCCATCTGGCCCCAAACACACCGAACACAGGCGAAACAAGGGTAAGTTGGGTGCGTCACTGAATCTGTGCATTGTCACACACATGTGTCATGCATCCATGGCATGCACAAGTCACAGACACGCAGGTCAGGCACACAGACATGGCTACCATATATGTACCTGGCATCAGCACCCATCCTTCACCCCCATCCATGTCCAGGTACAGAGACTGGCATGCTCTCATGTCCAAAATCTGCATAGGGCTCCCCATGCCGCATTTCAACACATGCAACAACCATGTGGGTCACACATCACTGGTCGCACATGCATTACCATGATGTCCCTGCACACATACATGCATACATGGCCCATGGCACACATACAGGCAAGTATCATAGAACCAGCACACCGCAACATGCCCTGTCTCACACAGTAATGCTTGGACACATACCGCTCAACTCCAGACGGGCCTCCCTCTCAAGGACCTGGGCGTGGAGCACTGGGCGTACGCGTTCCAGGACCCTCTTCTGGATGGAACTCATGCGGCCCCGGCCCCCCTCCACGAGGCGCCGGGCCTTCACAAGGGTCCTGGACCTCAAGTCCTCCCAGCGCTTCTTGATCTTCTGGACGTTGCGGGTTGCCACCCCCTCCGCGTTGATGGCAACCACACAGTCGGCCCAGATCCTCTCCCGTCCTTCCTTGCTGGCGCGGGACGATCCAAAGAGGGCATCATACTGCCCCAGGACATGCTCCACCAGGACACCAACTTCGGTGGCAGTGAAGCTGGTGCCCCTCTGCCCCTCTGGCCTGGGGTTGCCACTGGTGCCAGATGTGGAAGTGCCCGACATGGCAACCCCAGAGGCAGGTGTGGGTGGGCAACTGGGTCCTGGGGCTGGGCTGTGGAGCGATGGAATCCCAGTTGGGAGTCTTCAGTTCCAGCAGGGGTGGACACAGCAACTGGACCCCTGCAGATGGCTGATGTGCAGGCACCAAATGGCAGGGCACGGTGGCAGCAGGCAGGCAGGCAGGCAGCAGCAGATAGCACGTGGGAGGCTGCTCGGGGCACTGGGGGGCAGTAACTCGGCCTTCTGGGCAGGAGCGTGGTGTTCCGTGTGTTTTCGGGTGGCCAGCTTGATACGGAGTGATTTGGCACGTGAAAATCCTGCACGTCAGCGTGAAATCCGAGGAAAGGCCCTTAGCGCGTAAGCGCGTCAGCACGCATACGCGATTCTATTGGACCAGAGTCCCTCAGCGCGTAAGCGCGTCTGACGTGACCCGCACGGGCGTTCCCCACTCAGCACGTGATGACGGAACACACGTGGAAATACTGCACGTCAGAGTGTCATCGCGTGATTGGCCTATGTACGTGTATTTCATTGCGTGTAATTGGACAAAAGTGCGCGTACACGCGATTGGCCTATGTACGTGTATTTAATGGGTGCGCGGCCACTTACACACGCAAGTACGTCAGCGAACCTGTATCCCGTGGTGCGTGTGAATTTCCACACGCTATTGGACTGGGAACTGGATTCCAGGGGTGCGCGGGTCACACGCTGTATCCCGTGGTGCGTGTGAATTTCCACACGCTATTGGACTGGGAACTGGATTCCAGGGGTGCGCGGGTCACACGCTCGCCTAGAACACGCGCAAAGCATAAAATTGCGGACTTTAACAATAACAAGCTCAGACGCCAGGATGAACATACCGTTCCTAGCAGCAGTGGCAGTGGGCTACCAAAGGAGGAGGAGGAGGATAGTCAGGGCCAGAATATTCACACCCAGAACCAGCCTTTTCGGGATGCCTGATGACCAGGTGTATGGGAGGTACAGGTTTCCACCACACATCATACTGGACCTGGTGACTGAGTGGGAGGATGACCTCACATCACCCACCCTGTGCTCCCAAGCACTCAGCCCCCTGGAGAAGGTCCTCAATGTACTGCACTTCTTAGCCACTGGATCATTTCAGCGGACAAGTGCCATAGTGGGTGGGGTGTCACAGGCCACCCAGTCACGCTGCCTACACCAGGTCTTGAACATCATGACTGCACGCCCATCAGTCCGCAGGCACATATACCTGCCCAGAACACCTGCAGAAAGGCATGCTGCCGCCCTGGATTTTTACGGAGTGGCACGATTCCCCAAAGTGCTAGGTGCCATCGACTGCACCCATGTGGCTCTACGTCCCCCCAGGGCATCAGAGCACATCTATAGGAACCGCAAGCACTGGCATTCCATCAACGTGCAGGTAGTATGTAATGCCAAGGGAATCATCACCTCAGTATATGCCAACTATCCCGGGTCCACCCACGACAGCTTCATTTACCGAATGTCCACCCTATGCCGGGACATAGATGCTGGGCGGCATGGCGATACATGGCTGCTTGGTGAGTATGTATGCCACTGCACATGCATGCATGTTGGATACTGAGCAAGGTCACAACCCCACCAATGATACCAATCACCACCTCCACAGGGGACAGTGCCTACCCTCTCAGCCCCCACATGATGACGCCAATTCGGAACCCCACCACGCCACCCCAGGTAAGATATAACACAGCCCACATTACAACCAGGGGCATAGTGGAGCGCACATTCGGAGTGCTAAAGTCACGCTTTCGCTCCCTTGACCGTTCTGGCGTTCTCCCCCAGTAGTGTGCAGGATCATAGTGGCAGCATGTGTCCTGCACAACGTTGCAACACGCCGGGGCCTGGCCGTGGACATGGTGGTGGCCCCACATCCCCAACCACATGCACAGCCGCTGCGCATGGGAGGGGAAAGGGCACGGGGGGAGGCAGCCCGTACACAGCTAGTGGCTAATTACTTCACATAGAAATCACACCCCTGTGGAGTGCACACTGCCCTGGCACATTCCATCTGACAATCAATGATGACTCAACCTGACACTGATCCTGAATGTCTGGAGAATGAACCGGGAATACCATGTCAGCCTGAGATTGTTCACCTGGAAGTGTCACAATGTGTGCATCCCTACCCACACAGACACCACCAATGCAGTTTTGTGAAGTTACACATTGAAGCAGCTAAAATGAATACCCACTTGCAAAATGCAACAAGAGGACAGTGCCATGTCAGCCAACCCAACCCCAGCACCGCCACACGACACACCGTGCCATGTCATGCTAATTGCAGGTAAACAAAGTAATCCCCACAACATGACATCAGTCTCACTATGTACAGTGGCACTATTAGAAACCTGCAACACCTGAAATGCTCACAGCAATGCCGGACCAACAACATACTTGAGCACGTAGTACCATTAACATGACATCACAAATGTTACATATTAGTAGTCTCACCACCTGGAAATGCCTGCACTCCCACCACTACCAACTGTGCAGTGTTGTCGCCATGTAGAGTTGTAGGTGCACTGCTGCCAACATGGTCCCCATCTCCAGACTACAGGTCCTTGTGTGGACATGAGGAAGGGACCTGCAAATTGGGAGGTAGACACAGAAGAAGAGTTACACATCAATGCAACATGCAGTGTACAACACAACAGCAATATGCACTATGAATGTATACACAGTATTGACTACAGACTGGCCACACAGCTCATGGGAGTCCAACGTCACTGTGTAATTCACTGTCACTTGGGCACACCCTTTGCAAGCCCATGGAAACGGGAAGCAGGAGGGGTGTGTGTGACTCAAACCCAAGCATCTGAACCAAATACATTACAAGCCTGCATGTGCCCAGCCACAATGCAGCGTATGCCCACAGGAACCACGGAAGCCAACAGATCGAAGCCAACAGATCGAAGCCAACAGATCGAAGCCAACAGATTGTCCCAAAAAAATTGGGAATAAAAGAGATCAAAATAAAAATAAAAATAAGAAACAATCAAAAATGGCCATTGATGGGTCCGGGGGGGTTGGGGAGGCCACCCAGGAGGTCCGAGGACAGGATGCACACCAGAACCCACCTGCGTGGATCCTGGGAAGATAAAACACCTCCATGGGCTCATGGCCCACACGGCTACCCTATTGTGGGAGTATCACTGCTGTCGCTATTATCACCCTGTGCAGCTGCATCCGGAGGTGGTTGCACTATGGGAGGCAGCCCACGCAAGGCCCTAGTCTGCTCCTCCATGGCTGCAAGCATGCGGGTGTGGTAGGTCTGGTTCTGGAGGATGAGTGTGCGGAGGTCCCCATGCAACAACTCACGGGATGGCTGGACCTCCGCCCTCGTTGCCTGCATCTCAGCTGAGAGCGTACGGGTGAGACGCTCCAGCTGCTGTTCTGTCCTTTGGTGTGTTGAAGCCTCAAGCTCAACAAGAGTCGTCCTGAGGTGAAGGAGCTCCTGCCTCAGGGCTTCCCTGTGGCCCTGGGACTCAATGGAGATGGCCTCCTGCAGAGTCGCCAGTGCCGCCCGCCTGTCCCTGTTGGACCCCAACATGTCCTCCCTGTGTGACTGGCAGATGGAGTCGGTTGCCTGCTCTAGTCGCTCCATCAGCCTTTCTGGGGGGACAATGGAAGTGGCCACCCTATCCATGGCCTGAGCCATCATCTCGGATGATGCAGCCTTTTGGGTAGCCATACCGTAAATGGATTGCTCCCATGCGGTATTGCCGGGTGGCGTACGGCCACCACGTCGGCGGGCACCACACCTGTCTGGGGCAAGGCGAACTGCGCCTTGCTGTGCCGGCAATGCCTGAGGCTGCAGGACTGCATTCCCCCTCTGATCTGCTGGCCCAGGAACAGGATCAGATGTCGCGGAGTGTGACCCTGCATCCGTAACCACCGAAGGCGTAGCTGCCAACACTGACATCCCCATGGAGGGTACTGACCCTGGTGCAGGTGGGTGAGACAGAACAGAATCCCTCCCTGGAACACTCACCTGCGACGGCACGTAGGTCTCATCCGAATCAACACCTGAGTACAGCTCGGGGGAGGTGCAGCCAGAGACACCCCTTGAGAGCACGACCTGCAGCACTTGTGGGTTCTCCCCCACCACCACACCACGTCCCTCACTGGTGGTTGGTCGGCCCTGGGACACCTCCTGGGTCTGCACCATCTCCACAACCCCAGCAGTATCAGGTGCGTCTTCCCCTGCAAAGACATGAAAACAAAGAAATGGAAACAGGCATTAGCACCATGGCACACATTGAGGGCTGAGAAGCAAGAGAACCAGTACTTGATTGACACATGTCCCACATGACTAAAACCCTCCCATGCATGCACCCTCACTGCGTATGAAGTGCAGGCAAATGGCACACACTGATGACACCAAGATGGAAGATGAACAAATTTTCTGCATGCTGCCTGGCAGTGGCATCACACATTGGCCTGTGATTGGCAGGTGAAACACACATGCCATCACACAGATGGCATGTACCATTGCTATTGAGTGAAGATGGAGAGGAGGGAAGCACCTATTCATTCAGTCCAGTTCCCGCATGTAATAGCTTTTCTGATTCTAACAGGTCAGATTTTTCACCTGGAGCTGCCAGTCTGAATTGGTCCAATTGCACAGGGACATGTGTGTACAAATGATATCCAGGTAACAAAGTCACTCCACTTTACCATACCCATGTCAGACATGTGACTAGTGGACAGCGACATGCCTAGTGAAAGTGGTGGAATGCAAACAAACTGACTGAATGAACAGTGAAAAATAAGCAAATATGTTGTGTCAAGGTGACACTTCAAGGGCAACTGGCGTGCAGTTGTGCTAGATGTCTACTGTTGGCAGAAGGGATACTGCTATGGCCAAATGCAGCTGCGCAGGAAGGATTGCATGAAGCACATGGCTGACCCATACGACTCAGGCGCACACACTCTCACCTGGCACCCGAACAGAAGCCCTCACACACACACCACGCACATGGATGACACACACATGCATGTGCACTCACCGGACAATGCCTCGTAATCAGCCAGATCTCCCACGCCTTGGATCTGTTCCTCCGTGACGTAGGTCCCAGCGACTGACTCATGTGGAGTGAGTTCCATGTCTACTACTGGAGACCCACCTCCAGTCACTGGAGTTGCGGCATGACTTGATTCCAGCTTACTCTTTGCCCTGCGCTTTAGGTCATTCCAGCGCTTATAGCAATCATTGGCTGTGAGCCTCACGATTCCAAGGGCACTTACGATGTCCGCAACGGTCTGCCAGTGTGCCTGGCGTTGTGCAGGTGTGGTCTTGGATCCTGCAACAATGACCATCTCGTTGTCATGTCCGGACACATACTCGACAAGTGCATTCAGTTCGTCATCCGTGAAGCTGGGCTTCCTGGACGGGCCGGACTGTGTAGCCGTGTCTGGGGCATCAGCCTGTGCCGGACGAGCACTCTTCCTCTTCCGCTTGGAAGGTGGTGGTGATCCTGAGTGTCCTGCGCCGCTCTGGACACTAGGGGCAGGAGCCCTGGTGGACTCTGTATCAGGAGTGTGGGATTGCACACTCAGCATGGGAGTTGGTGCAGGCATTGGCTCTAGTGTGATGGTGTCAGGGGGAATGTCAGCAGCATGGACTAGGACCGACACTGTCCTGGCTGGGTGTGTGAGGGCTGGGGTGGATGGAGCCGCAGCTGCCCCTGCAGCCTCTCCGCCCTGCCTCCTTGGTGCAGCAGATGACCTTGCTGCCCCAGATCCACGTGGCATGATGGCATCAACGTGCACCAGCGCACGTGTCGTAGCCCTGCTGACCTGGAAGTCAGCCATGGAGTCAGCCAGGTCTGGTGCCACAATGGGCTGGTCCAACAAGGGCTGAGCATGGATGGTGTCAGCCACTTCAGCCTCAACGGGAGGGGGGGAGGGGGGGAGGGGGGGGATGATGGGTGCCCTTGACTGGTCCTCCACACATGGGGGGACAGGCTCACCCTGCAAGTTACGACCACGTCCCCTACCGGATCCACCACGGCCACCACTTGTGGCTCTTCCACCTTTGCCACCCTTACGGAATCCTCGCCTCCCAGCCATGGCACTGATATTAATGTGCGTATGGGAGTGGCTGTAGACAATTGTCCTGGCCAATTGGGGGTCAAAGGGGTTGGGTACCAGATGGTAATTGTACCCTAGTGCTCTAGCACGGCTGATTGTAACCCCTGGGGATAGATGACGGGTCACGCAACGCACAGGAGGCCCAAAAAAGGGAGATGACGTGCACGCAACCCCTCCTAGACCACGTGTGCAGAAAGAAAAACCTGCACTACGCTGTGGCACCCAGTAACACAAGAATGAACGTATGCGTGTCACACGCAGCCTAGAATGACCTCTGAAGGGGTAGGCTACACACGGGGCAAGCACAGAAGTTGGATACGTGCGTGACTCACCGTCTGCCAGGTAAAAGAGCGTGAAAAATGAGCGCGTTTGGCTGGCTAAACCCCCGCCAAAAGAAGATGTGTACGCTGTCTGAGAAGACAGGACAACAGTAGAAGGGGACACTGTTTGAGGGAACAGGCCCAGGTAAACCAGTAAAAGAGAAAAAAGAGAAAAAGCTGTCAGAGGTAACAGGGAATACGAACTGGAAACGCCGTGAAGTAAATCGCGTGTGAAACGACAAGAAGTACAGAATTCACCCACTCGCTCTCCACGAAAAACACGTACAAGGAAATGGTGTTCTACATGTACCTTATATACAGGCCCACACGTTCAGCGTCACTTACGCGGCGTGTACGTTCACCAATCACACGCTTTGTCACTCCTGCGTGTAGATCCATTTTCACCAATCACACGCTTTGTCACTTCTGCGTGTAGATCCATTTTCACCAATCACACGCTTTGTCACTTCTACGTGTAGATCCATTTTCACCAATCACACGCTTTGACACTGGGACGTGTCACGCAACAATTTCCTGCACGTGCAGGTGACTATAGGCGCGCATATGCTGTTGACGGGTTTACGCGCTAAGGGCCTTTGCTGACGTGTGGTATTTCACTCCCTATCAGGCTGTCCACGCGTTCACACATGAGAGACCACGCTCCTGGCCAGGAGGCCAAATTACTGCCCCCCAGAGCCCTGAGCACGCTCCCACCTGCCATCTGCTGCTGCCTGACTGCCTGCTGGCCACGTGCCCCACAGTGCTGGTGGGTGGGGGTGTTGGGAGACATGGGTGGGGGCCTGGTGGAGGGTGCCCCTGGTGGCGGGGGGGTGGGGGTGGTGGGAGAAATGGGTGGGGGCCTGGTGGAGGCTGCCCCTGGTGGCGGGGGGGTGGGGGTGGTGGGAGAAATGGGTGGGGGCCTGGTGGAGGCTGCCCCTGGTGGCGGGGGGGGGGGGTGGGGGTGGTGGGAGACATGGGTGGGGGCCTGGTGGAGGGTGCCCCTGGTGGCGGGGGGGTGGGGGTGGTGGGAGAAATGGGTGGGGGCCTGGTGGAGGCTGCCCCTGCACTGCTGGGGGTTGGGGGTGGTGGGAGACATGAGTGGGGGCCTGGTGGAGGGTGCCCCTGGATGGTGGGGCCTGGGGGTGGTGGGAGACATGAGTGGGGGCCTGGTGGAGGCTGCCCCTGGTGGCGGGGGGGTGGGGGTGGTGGGAGACATGGGTGGGGGCCTGGTGGAGGGTGCCCCTGGTGGCGGGGGGGTGGGGTGGTGGGAGAAATGGGTGGGGACCTGGTGGAGGCTGCCCCTGCACTGCTGGGGGTTGGGGGTGGTGGGAGGCATGGGTGGGGGCCTGGTGGAGGCTGCCCCTGCACTGCTGGGGGTTGGGGGTGGTGGGAGGCATGGGTGGGGGCCTGGTGGAGGCTGCCCGTGCACTGCTGGGGGTTGGGGGTGGTGGGAGACATGGGTGGGGGCCTGGTGGAGGGTGCCCCTGGTGGCGGGGGGGTGGGGGTGGTGGGAGAAATGGGTGGGGGCCTGGTGGAGGCTGCCCCTGCACTGCTGGGGGTTGGGGGTGGTGGGAGGCATGGGTGGGGGCCTGGTGGAGGCTGCCCCTGCACTGCTGGGGGTTGGGGGTGGTGGGAGGCATGGGTGGGGGCCTGGTGGAGGCTGCCCCTGGTGGCGGGGGGGTGGGGGTGGTGGGAGACATGGGTGGGGGCCTGGTGGAGGCTGCCCCTGCACTGCTGGGGGTTGGGGGTGGTGGGAGGCATGGGTGGGGGCCTGGTGGAGGCTGCCCCTGCACTGCTGGGGGTTGGGGGTGGTGGGAGGCATGGGTGGGGGCCTGGTGGAGGCTGCCCCTGCACTGCTGGGGGTTGGGGGTGGTGGGAGGCATGGGTGGGGGCCTGGTGGAGGCTGCCCCTGCACTGCTGGGGGTTGGGGGTGGTGGGAGGCATGGGTGGGGGCCTGGTGGAGGCTGCCCCTGCACTGCTGGGGGTTGGGGGTGGTGGGAGGCATGGGTGGGGGCCTGGTGGAGGCTGCCCCTGGTGGCAGGAGGGTGGGGGTGGTGGGAGACATGGGTGGGGGCCTGGTGGAGGCTGCCCCTGGTGGCGGGGGGGTGGGGGTGGTGGGAGACATGGGTGGGGGCCTGGTGGAGGCTGCCCGTGCACTGCTGGGGGTTGGGGGTGGTGGGAAACATGGGTGGGGGCCTGGTGGAGGGTGCCCCTGGTGGCGGGGGGGTGGGGGTGGTGGGAGAAATGGGTGGGGGCCTGGTGGAGGCTGCCCCTGCACTGCTGGGGGTTGGGGGTGGTGGGAGGCATGGGTGGGGGCCTGGTGGAGGCTGCCCCTGCACTGCTGGGGGTTGGGGGTGGTGGGAGGCATGGGTGGGGGCCTGGTGGAGGCTGCCCCTGGTGGCAGGGGGGTGGGGGTGGTGGGAGACATGGGTGGGGGCCTGGTGGAGGCTGCCCCTGCACTGCTGGGGGTTGGGGGTGGTGGGAGGCATGGGTGGGGGCCTGGTGGAGGCTGCCCCTGCACTGCTGGGGGTTGGGGGTGGTGGGAGGCATGGGTGGGGGCCTGGTGGAGGCTGCCCCTGCACTGCTGGGGGTTGGGGGTGGTGGGAGGCATGGGTGGGGGCCTGGTGGAGGCTGCCCCTGGTGGCGGGAGGGTGGGGGTGGTGGGAGACATGAGTGGGGGCCTGGTGGAGGGTGCCCCTGGATGGTGGGGGCTGGGGGTGGTGGGAGACATGAGTGGGGGCCTGGTGGAGGCTGCCCCTGGTGGCGGGGGGGCGGGTGGGGGTGGTGGGAGACATGGGTGGGGGCCTGGTGGAGGGTGCCCCTGGTGGCGGGGGGGTGGGGGTGGTGGGAGAAATGGGTGGGGCCTGGTGGAGGCTGCCCCTGCACTGCTGGGGGTTGGGGGTGGTGGGAGGCATGGGTGGGGGCCTGGTGGAGGCTGCCCCTGCACTGCTGGGGGTTGGGGGTGGTGGGAGGCATGGGTGGGGGCCTGGTGGAGGCTGCCCCTGCACTGCTGGGGGGTGGGGGTGCAGGGGGACATGAGCAGGTGTGCAGGGTAGTCCCCTGTTTTGTAGGCTGCCTGGAGGGGCCGTGGAGGGTGTACAGGGAACACCTGTGAGGACCCACCCAGCCTAATCGCGTGTGACTTCCCACGCACCCCTGTAATACACGTACCCAGCCAAATCGCGTGTGATGATTCCCACGCACCCCTGTAATACACGTACCCTGGCTAATCGCGTGTTAAACTTCCCGCATACCCCTGTAATACACGTACCCTGGCCAATCGCGTGTTAAACTTCCCGCATACCCCTGTAATACACGTACCCTGGCTAATCGCGTGTTAAACTTCCCGCGTACCCCTGTAATACACGTACCCTGGCTAATCGCATGTTAAACTTCCCGCATACCCCTGTAATACACGTACCCTGGCTAATCGCGTGTTAAACTTCCCGCGTACCCCTGTAATACACGTACCCTGGCTAATCGCGTGTTAAACTTCCCGCGTACCCCTGTAATACACGTACCCAGCCAAATCGCGTGTGATGATTCCCACGCACCCCTGTAATACACGTACCCAGCCAAATCGCGTGTGATAATTCCTGCGCACCCCTGTAATACACGTACCCTGGCTAATCGCGTGTTAAACTTCCCGCATACCCCTGTAATACACGTACCCTGGCCAATCGCGTGTTAAACTTCCCGCGTACCCCTGTAATACACGTACCCTGGCTAATCGCGTGTTTAACTTCCCGCGTACCCCTGTAATACACGTACCCTGGCTAATCGCATGTTAAACTTACCGCATACCCCTGTAATACACGTACCCTGGCTAATCGCATGTTAAACTTCCCGCATACCCCTGTAATACACGTACCCTGGCTAATCGCGTGTATAACTTCACGCGTACCCCTGATATGCACGTTACCCGCTTTGCGTTCCTTGTTTGGCAGCCCTGTAAACTGGTCCAGGGTTAGCGCAGCCCTTTGCGATGATTTAGCGATTTTGATGGCTTTTCCTTGCGCGAGGGCGTTCTTGGGGGCGTTACTGGCGCTGCTGCAGGGTCGCTGCGATACTCTGCGCCACGGCTGGTTTGGGAGCCTAAAATCCATGAATACGCTGTGCGCCGGATTCGGTTTTGGCGCACGCGGCTGGCGCAGACTATCGCACGCGCACGCTGTGCGCCAGCCGCGTGCGCTACTTGTGCGCTGAATTCTATGAATTACCCTGACAATCTCTTTTGTAGTGAACCTGAGGGTGATACACTGGGGGTCATTATGAGTTGGGTGGTAAGGGATACCGGGCACCGGTAAGGAGACCGGTGCCGGTAATCCCTTACCGCCCAATTTTGAGGTCCCTTAGCGGGAACCACAAAGGACATGTAGTCTGACCACACGTCCTTTACGAGTCCTGCTAAGGGACCAGGGTGCTAATAACGGGCCTGCTATTCGCAGGCCCATTATTAGCGCCTTGCCCATTCCCATTGAGCCCTATGGGGGCTCAAATGGGAATGGGGAATGGTTGGTTGAATGGGCACTTACCGGGTCCTCCAGGTTCGGAATGACCCGGTAAGTCCCCATTCAACCAGACCGGTGCCGGAGCCGGTATTGGAAGCAGCCATGCCGCAAATAGCGCCATGGCTACCTCCAATTTCGGAATGAGGCCCACTGTCCCTTGCAGAACCAAGGGGAGATGATATACATCATGAAACAGTTAATTGTGCTTTAAGAATTCTATTGAAACTTATCTCCAAAATAAAAGAGGAAGTCATGGGTCACTCGAATATGCTTGAGAACCTGGAAAAAACTATTCATACTCTAATAATGAGAAAGAACATGTGATTAAAGACGGAGGTAGGAAAGAGCCTGCGAGCTAGATGAGGCCGATTTAAAACATGCAGTGACACAGGATGGTGGTTTGAATAAACAGTGCCTGGAATCTACGAAATTGAAGGGAAATACCCTTGTGGAGGATGGGGTATTTCAGGAAACTTGGTTGATAGTCTTTTCTTGACAAGGAAGGAAAGACGGAAGCGCAAGAAAGCTAGGAAACAAAATAAGGATATACAAGATAATTCAGGTCTCATGGTAGAGGCTACTCTTGGGCCTGTGCAACTCGTGTTGGTTAAAAAGAGAAAAAAAGGCATGTAAAAAAACCAAGCCAAGGGCAAAAGGAGATACAATTTGATCAGGGGTATTAACAAGTTGGTTATTGAAAAGGGATATGATTAGAAATGGGAAAGATGAAAAGCAATTATCAACATCAATGCTAGATACTACAAGAGAAAATGATATGATGGTATCAGAGGAAATGGAGGAGAAAAAAGCTCTGGCTGTTAATACTTCAAACAGGGGAGTACAGCCTTTAACTAATCAAGATTGTATAAAAGTCTATGGTGGAATTCACAGTTAGGATTATGCACAGGATTCTAAATTCACCATAAGCTGCATTTTGCCAGAGGGAGAAAGACACCCATTAAACCACTCAAGGTTCCTTGAACTGTTGAGACATATTCCTTCTCTTAGAGTTTTGACATCAGGCGACTTTGATTATGTATAACAGCTGGACACGTCATGATATCCAACAATGACGATGCACTGCTACTTTAATGATGTGGTAACAGCGATAAAGGAACAAGTTCACCCATTGTTAAAAATGGGATATAATATTGACCAATACTTGGAGAAACATAAACAGACAGAAGGAATAGAAAAAGACACCAGCAAAGGAAAAATTAAGATTGAACTGAAAGATGGTGTAAGATTAGTGACTGCGACAGAGCCTGTAAATAAGATAATGAAAAACACGCAATTGATGGATAAAGGAAACTCGTGGGCATTGATACCCTCCTAGCTCTCAACTCTTCCCAGTAAAAGACCATGAAGCCTGGAAATGATTATGTGTAATACATGTGGCCACACCCATCTCCTTAGAGCTGATAAAGGGTCATGTGGTCTACTAATGGGTGCAGACATAATTATGCTGCAAGAAACATGGCTGATGTCACCTATTGAGATGGATGGTGTAGAAATGAAAGTCTGTGGTTCATGTAGGTACAAGTAGGTTCTTTTATTTAGGTCTTGGTCACATAACTTGTAATTAAAGAGGAAGGAGAAGACCCACTGGTCCCCAACACTGAGGTAGTTCGTCCAACTCCTGAAACCTATTGGACGGAACCTTCCATAATATGCATGCACTCCAGCACGCACTCTGACATCACGGCTACAGGCTAAAATACACACTGGGAAGGGATACAAGACACTGCAGTTCTCCCTTTCTACCAACATATTCACAAATCATACTCACACAGTGATAAGGGAAGGATACAACACATTTCCATTTCTACCTAACATATTTAACTCACAACCAGGGTGAGCTTTACCAAAGGTCAGAGAGTGAGATGGAGACACACTGCCACCATGTAAGAGGCGGGGAACAAATAGAACTGAAAAGACAGATGCCTCAACCATATACAGAGAACAGGGACCACATAGGCAATTCACTCAAAAATCTCAGGGATTAGGTGAGGGAACACCCAATATCCGGACCATAATTCTATTAGACTCAAGGACAAGAACAACATAAAACACCACTCTCTCAGCACACACACAACCTGACTAGCCATTGAAAATGGAAGTCAAGTTAAGTCGATAACAACATCACAGCAGCATAAACCATGTTAATGCGTGTATGGACTGAATTATGTAATTTTCAAACATCTTTTACTCAATTTGCGATATGGATCCCGTTGGAGTACCGGGATCCAACATAGTACCATCAACCAATGCTTATCACTCTTCCTTTTGGAAATGCCTTGGAGAACTAGGGCACCAATTACCTACTTCAAACAATGCTTAGCACAACCCTGTTGGCTGCCTCTGGGAGAACCAGGGCACCGACCCATCATAAACAATACTTATCACAGCTCAATTCCGAACTCTGCTATAGTTATCATACATCATCATATGGGTTGTATACTTTTTTTTCTCCAAAATTGCCTTTGTCACTACATAGAAAACATGCACAAAGAAAGTCAGCATTTTGGGCTCCTTTTTTATAAATGCTGTGACCTTTGTCACTTTAACTAAATGTGCCACTATAATTGCATTAAAGATTATTCCCATCAACATTTGGTAATGCAATATTACACTTCTCCGAGTTATATTATAAGATGGTTGAAAGATCTGTCCACCCATTTTTGCCAACAGAGAATTTTAAGATTAGGAGAGATGGTAAATATGACCTAGGAAAATATGACAAAGAGATAGTTATTCGGAAAAGACTATGGAGAGAAGAGATCTGTACATTCAGAGTGATGTGTACTGACCGGGGGGGGGGGGGGTTTACTTTACGAAAATATTGCAAAAAGCAAAAATGCGTACAGATACTGGATAAAAACACATAAACCTTTGCATAGAGTAAAAGAGGGGCAGAATATGTACCATATCATAAAGAAAGGTGATAACAAAAAGCTACGGCTTATTTTTGCTAGTGGAAATGGTACTGGGCAAAATACATTGGTAAATACAGTTGAGAAAAATGTCTGGCACGGTTACATAAAGGCAACATTTGGTGCTGACAATAAGGAGAACCCTGAGGTGAGGCCTTCTGACCTCATTGTTGAATATGAAGACATCTTTGAGATTATCAAGAATCTGAAATATTCGAGAGCTCCCCAAACAAATGAGGCAGCCAACAGCAACCTGAAAAACGGGTGAATATTATGAACATACTGTTTAATCGAATAATAAGGTGAGGGATTGTCTCAGACTCTTGGGAAAAGTCACGACTAATTCAGATACATTAAAGGGGAAATAAGCAAGACCAAGATAACTATAGACTAATTTAATTATTAGATGTGGCTAGCAAGGTCTTTGCAACCCTGCTCCTCAGGGATATAATGAAATGGGTAAAATAATTCGACATTTTAAGCCCATTTCATATTGGGTTTAGGCCTGACATTTCCACAGTGTTTAATATCCTGACCCTAAATGTAATGATTGAACGTGCCAGAATGAATGAGAATCCACCTTTGCATGTACTGTTCATAGATTTCACTGCAGTGTTCGATCTTATCAACTGCAGAAAACTCTGGGATACAGTAAAAACGTTTAATATCCACACGGGGTTGCTGTATGTTCTGCAGCATCTGCATACAGACAACAGAGTGAGGGTTAGGTTGAATAGCATTGCCGCTTTTTCTAGACCTATTGTACTAGAGAAAGGCGTAGAATAAGGGTGTTTGTTAGCGCCCATGTTTTACAACCTATGCCGGGCGGATTTGGAGGAGGTATGGAAAAAGTACACAAAATGTCCCCTAAAGTGGGAGGTATGCCTATCCCATAGTTGGCATATGCCAATGATGTGGTCATCTTGGACCACACATTGGTGGGCCTAAAATTGAGTTTTGAAGCTTTATTGGCATACACAAAAAATGACATGATAATAAATATTAAAAATACATGAACTTTGGTGTGAAAAGGGGGAACTGTGAGTGTATTCGAACAGCTGCAGGTGAGATAGAGAGGGTTTACTGGTAAACCTAACTAGGGGTTTCCATAATGGGCGAACCAAGCAGAATTGGAACTAATGAAGAAGAAAGGAAACACGGCTCTGGCTACCTTGACTCTAGTTAGAAACTTTACGAGAAAAAACAGCTGGACTTAGCTTGTTGGGGGCCAGACAAGTATGTAAACTGAAACTGGAGGCCAGTATAATATAGGCCCTTGATGCCAGTAATACAATGCATGAGCCATAGCTAAAGAAAATAGGAGACATTTTGAGAAACATATTGGGTGGGACTGTGGGCACTCTGGTCAATGCAATGAAAATTGAACTAGGATTGTCATCATTATCATCTAGAGTAAAAAATAAATAGAGGTTGTTGAAATCATGACGGTGGCAGACAATTCTAATTTAAAGATTCTTCAGCGAGCTATGTTAGATGGAAGGAAATCCATATTTTAACATCTCAAATCAATTAACGAGGAGTTCTTTAGGGAGATTGTCTGGACCCTGATATGGGAAAAAGGCAAGCAATCGTCTTACAAGAGCTTAGAAAGCGGGTGAATATATGGGATTGGTCCAAAAGTTAAGAACATCTGGCAAAACTAAAGACTTATGAGACCTATAACAGGCTCCCATCCACTTTGTTGCATCTTAACAGGGGCTTGGAGAGGGACACCAGTTGGGGAAAGAATTTTTCAAGTATGTAAAGAGCCTGGTAAGGATGAAACAATATGTCATTTACTAACTGAATGGATATCCCTTCATTCTTCATTCTTCATATGTGTTCAATTATGGGACACTGGCGACCAATATGAAAAAAATTTGCTCAGATGAGTTCTGGTTGACATCTCTTGCGGGAGATAGAGTGTCATATGTAATAGTGGTTATGAGAGTCTGGCAATATGTGGAAGAAATATTGGAAATATGAAGTAGAAGTTTCAAGTGTATAAAGATCTATTACAAGTTATTGGGAAGGGTAGATTTGTAGATGTGATGTTTTTAAGATTTTTTGTTAAAAGGTGTTTTAATGTTGATCAGTGGATTTTCTATTGAATGAGGGAGTTTTCTTGTCTTTCTCACGTTTTCTTTGTCTTGTATTGTGAAGGGAGGGAATATGTAAAAAAGAGTAGACAAAGAAATGTGATATTTATTAATTTGGCTGTTAAGCTCATACTGATGTTTTATTTGTTTGTGTTAAGAGGCGTGTGAAAAGTTAATTTGTTTAACCATCACACACTAATAAAAACAAATATTATTTTCTCTAACAATTGATTTTGCAAAAAATCTAATATCTGAAATGTTATTGTTACTTGATACAGTGAATGTTGTTGGACTCTTAGTGTAATACACCTTATTGGAATTGTTCTCTTTGAGTTCTTCAATTGAAATTATAAATTGATTTTGATAAGAAAATTAAGTTTTCAAATTAGACTTCTTTTTTGAAGATAATGGGCCTCATTCCGAGTATGGCGGTAAGGGATAGCGGCCACCGGTAACGAGACCGGTGGCGGTAATCCCTTACCGCCATACTCCGAGTTCCCTCTGCGCCCTCGCCCTTAATGCCTGCTTTGAGCAGGTGTTAAAGTCGAGGGCGCAAAGGGGCCTCCAAGCCAATAACGGTGACCGTAATGAACGGTCACCGTTATTTGCATCTTCCCCATTCCCATTGAGCCCTATGGGGGCTCATTTGGGAATGGGGAAGAGCCTTGGTGAATGGGGAATTACCGCCCCGCCAACCTTGGAATGGGGCGGTGATTCCGCCATCCACCAAGGCGCTGCCGTTCCGGGTACGGCGTCAACCAAGGCGTTAATAGCGCCATTGGTTAGCGCCGTACTCGGAATGAGGCCCAATATTAATTTGTTGACTGACTTTTTCAGTAATACGTTGTGCAGGGTGAAGGAGTATCATGAATTCTAGGATAGTAATTCTCACATATTTGATTCTTATATCCTTTGCACCAGGGATACATTTACCTCCCTAGCATCAACTATATATTAATGTAAAATAACATGTTTCTTATTTATGTAATATAGGTGTGGAAAGCAGTACACCCAGCTGTGTTAATACAGCTTCCTGATAACAAGATGGTAAATATGCTATTTGAGCCCTACCGATGTAGCTTGTAGGAATCAAGCCAGTCAATGCAATTCCATTATAGGAAACCTGTGGCCCAGTAAAGGATATTAGATCTACAGAGGCCAGCTGGTAGAATGTATTTTCCAGGTTTTTCATACTTTTTTGGGTCGTCGGTGTGAAGGGTTGACATCTGGCAAGGGTGTAAAAGCCTTAGCTTTTTTGTTTTTTATTACTAATTAAGTGATGTTGGTAATCCATCTCAGAAAGGGTGCTGTGCTCATCAGAACCCCTTTTCAGTAAACTCCATGCCAAAATCATAGTGTACATGTGTGCCCTTCTGCCTCAGTATCTTGAGGTGTGGTTGCCCCTGCTCTCCTGAGGCACAGATCAGCATCAGAGGTCACAGGTGCCCAGTTTTACACCTGCCGATGACCACCAAGTCACTGCAGTAAAGCGATTGCAATTAAGTTTACACTTGTTTCAAATTCAATATAATTATGATAACCTATACATGTAGTGGCAGGATAAGTTGAATATATATGCCATTCCTCTTTTGGTATAGTGGTGGTGAGTTCACATAATTATTAAAGCCACATCTGGTTATAGCATATCAATGTCATCTATATTAGCTCGGGCAGCTATGGGAGGCTATGTGGATTTCGGGCACCTGCCTGTTTGGATTCCAATGAATGAGGCAAAGATTAGGATGTTTGCCTCTATTAACTCTCAATGAGGGAATGTAATGCCCTTCTTGCCTGCCAGGCATGGGATCTCCATATGAGCCTGGCTTTAAAGAGCCAAGTCCATAAGAAAGGCCTGCATCCCACTAGGGGGCTGCACACCAGAGAACATTTAAAGATTCAGGCTGGGGGAGGGGCGGAGTTAGGACAGCCAGGGAGCGTAAGTGGGTTGGAAGAAGGTCTCCTCCACCTTACTTTTCTTTGGGCATTTCTCTCCTTCATCTTCCCTCCACTTCCTGCAGAAAAAGGCACTCTGGTTATGCAATCAGGAGGCAAGGGTTACTTGTCATAAGGACAGGATTGGACTCTTTAAAGCATGCTTTCTTTTATCAAATTCACTGCAGCCTTCTCCCTATAAAAAGGACTTCTCCTACCCCTTATTGGATTCACTTTGGATCATCCAGAACTTAAGGAAGAATTCATTTCAAACTCTTTTGGGAGAGTTGTTCTTTCCAAAGCCCTCAGGCATTGAGGTGAAGAAGGGGTGCCCCAAAGTAAAGGCAGGTGCCACTCCGTACCCACTCCCATGGCACATTGGGTCTGAGGACCAAGGCCTACCACTCATCTTGCAAACCTCCCTAAGATAGGAGGGCAGAGACTGATAAGGACTCACCTTGTGCTAAAGCCCCATGCTCTGGGTTTCAAAGCATCCCGAGAGCCAGATCAGCCAGGCTCCCTGTTGTCATTGCATCAAATTGGCCATACCACATTGGAACTGTGGTCACCACACTGAAACCAAAGGGGTCCACATATGCTTTCTTTGCCACTCACTCAAACCACTGCTGTTTTGCATCTGTCAAGCCAGCTTGCAGCGGCATTGCATCAAGCAGAGCATGTCATCTGTTCCCCTCAATCAGCTCACTGCAGTAAACTTCCAACCACCAACTCTTCAAAACATTGCATTGGTCCATCAGGATCACAGCTTCGTAGAGCGAGACGTTGTCTTGAAATGCTGGAGCATCATGTTTCTCATTGACCTTAAACAGTGCTTACCAATCTCTCCAACAGACTTCACCTTCGTACCAACGCTTGTGAGCAATCAAAATTGCATCACTCAAAGGCTTCATTTGAACCACACTGAACGCCAACTTTGAGCTCACTCGAAGCAAGCTCAATGCATGAACCATAACGGCTTGCCGCTTCTGAAGCTGGTTCAACCTACACTTACAGCTCCTCGAAGCCTGGTTCAAACTGGCATAGGAATCCGGTACTTCCGAGTAACCCTGTTCCTCCGCTCCATCTTGTGGGGCCCTAGAGTCTGGTTTAGTTCCTTTTGCACCTTTTTCCATAAAGACAAATCCTTTTAATCAACATTGCTTAATCTCTTGCCTGTTTCCTCCCTGAGAGAGTGTGTAGAGTGCCTATACATTTTTGTCCTGCATCTTCTGTCTTCTTATGCAGAGGTGTTTTTTTCTAGTATTTTTAATGATTGTATGATTGATTGGTTTAAATAAAATATATACATATATATATTTTTATACAACCTTAAAGCATTGTACTATTGCTGTTTGTGTTGCTGCTGGCTCACATTAACATGATATTCCCTTCCCACATCCCATGTTACCACAAAAGGTGAAGGAAGCATGTCTCTTATCTGTTCCTGTTTTACCTTTATAATTGTGATCACTGTTGGATTGTAGAAGTATGGGGGCTGAGTACTAGATTTAGCCACTACTAACCATCTGCTTATTATGGAACAGCAGTTTTAGGCCTACATGTTTATGATGGTCCGATGCCATGGGCCAAGAAGCTCAGATTGCAAGAAATGGCAGGTGCGTTGTGCTCCCCTTTAAGAAGTGATGGGTCCTGCTAAGGGCTTGCGTGGTGACACGTGTGCGTGCATCATGTGATGAACCCAATCAAAGGGAACTTTGAAAGGATCAGCCTGGGAGCGTTAGGATTGATTTCAGGCTTTATTGAGCGGCCCGTACGGAGCGCAGGGAGGCACGGCCACTCAGCTTGTCATCTTCCAACTGTAGCCCGAAAGCATCCATCTTTCTATGCGAGGTGGGGGTTTGGACGATGTGCCTGACAGAATCGGGATGAGAGGTTTATGATCTGTCACCACGACAACTGGCTTCCCTAGGATGTAGATCCGGAAGTGTTTGCACCCCCACAATATGGCCAAGGCCTCACGTTCAATCTGAGAGTATCTCCTCTCCATCTCGGTGAGCGCCTTGCTCGCATAGGCAATCGGTCGCATGATCCCCTGATGGTCTGCTTGCATGAGGACTGCACCCAGCCCCACCGGGCTGGCATCGACCACGATCTCCGACTCACGGTCCGAAATAGGCCATGGTCTCTTGTCCGGACAGGGCATTCTTGATGGCCGTGAATGCCCTCTGTTCATTTCCGGTCCAGGTCCATGCCACGTCGTTTCTGGTCAGAGCGCTCAGGGGTTCCGACAAGGAGGCTAGGTCACGAATGAAACGTCTGCAATAGTTGACCATCCCCAGGAAGCTTCTTATTTCTGGTGGGGATGTTGGCGGCGCTGCTTCTAGAATGTCTTTCACCTTTTCGGGATCTGGGGAGATGCCCCCAGCGTGGAATATGAATCCAAAAAACTCCAGCCTGTCTTTCAAGAATTCGCACTTTTCTTTGTGCAGAGTCAGACCTAGGTTGCGAAGTCTCTCGAGAGTGTTTTCCAGGCGCTTTAAATGTTCTGCCTCAGAACGTGCAAAGACCAGGATGTCGTCCGACATGTTTATGACCCCCTTGAGTCCTAAGAGGGCCCCCCTGATGGCATTTTGGAAGACCTCTGCGGCGGACGAGACCCCAAAACTGAGCCTTTTGTACTGGTTCAGCCCCTCGTGAATTGTAAAAGTGGTAATATACCTCGACTCGGGGTGGAGCTCTAGCTGGTGATAACCAGATCTCAAGTCCAGTTTCGAGAAGACCTTCACTCCCTGAAGTTCGCCAACGATGTCGTCTAGGGTGGGCGTAAGGTGGCTTTCTCTCTTTATTGCTACATTGGGTAGCCCATATCCACACATATGCGTACAGCGCCCGGCTGTTTGGGCTTCGGGGCCACCACAATTGGGGATTCCCACGGGGTGGGTCCTTCCACTCTTTCTATGATATCTAAGTCAACCAGTGACTGTAGCTCTTTTTCTACCTGAGCCCGCAGATGAAATGGGATGCGGCGATGCTTGAGCGCTGTCGGTCTCACTGATCCGTCGATGTGCTAACGTATGGGGTCGGCCTTAAGTTTCCCTATGCCGTCGAAGATCGTCTCAAAGCATTGCAGCAGATGTTCCAGATCGGCATGATAGACCGCCAAAGTGAAATGCACAATGTTCAGTGCTTCTGACGCAGCACAACTTAAAAGGGAATGTGGGTTTACGCTGGTGACGAAGAACCGTGCTTTGATTCTGTTCTGTCCATGAGACACTGGAGCCACAAACACTCCTTGGATGGGAAGGGATGCATCTCCTCCAAATGCGTATATCCGCGCAGTGGACTCAGTCAAACTTGGCGGGCCCGGCAGTGCATTGTAGTGTTCGGTAGCTAACACACAGACAGAAGCCCCGGTGTCTATGAGGACCGGAGTAGGGACTTCTCCGATGAGTACTGTACATTTTGGTTGTTGACTTTCACCAGGACCCTTGGCAATGCTGGAGATGAAGAAAATGTCCTCTTCTTCCTCTTCCTCTTCTGCAATGTTAAGATCTTGCATACCCTATTCGACAGCTGATACACCCTTCACTCTCCGAGCGTTGCTTCTGCCAGCTCTCTCTGGCCCCCTCGAGGCTGCTACTGGTGTCGCTGCCCTGCACACCCTAGCCTAGTGTCCTGGTGTGCCACACCGGCTGCATACTCTTGATTTGGCTGGGCACTCGCCCACGTGCGGCAGATCATACCCGCAGTGGGAGCACGGCGTAGCAGTGCTTGGAGTCGTGGAGCCCTCCCCACTTCTTGGTGTCCCACTCGCTCTCCCAGGACCCGAACGTCCGATTGCAAATGCCTCTTCCTCCTTTCTCGAGTGCGTGGCTGCGTCCATCTTCACCCCCCTGGCCTCAGCAAGTTTGTAGGCTCTCCCCGTGTCCAGAATCTGCTGCAGCGTCAGCCCCGGTTCTCTCAGGACTTGTCTCCTCAGCTTCCCGGAACTGCACCCTTGCAGCAGCTGATTACGAATTATTTCTTCTTCATTCGCCCACCGGCAGGAGCTTTCTAGGTGCCTTAGCCTTGCACAAAACTGATCTAGCGACTCTTCTTCCAGTTGCTTTTCGGCGCTCATGACAAACCTGTCGAAGCCTACGTTAGCCATGGGAAGGAAGTGGTCTCTGAGCGCTTGTTTTACTGTGTCATACGTGACTACTGGGATGGTGAGTGAGTCATATATCCTGTGGACCTCCGTCCCTGCCGAGTATACCATGATGGCTATCTTCGCCTCATCCTCCGTTCCCCCCGAGGCTCTGAAAAACATTTCTAATTTTTTGACCCACAGGAGCCATTTCGGTCCTAATTTGGATGGAGGGTCCATGGTATCGAATTCGGGCATGGGAGCCAAAGTACTGTGCATCCTGCGTGGTACCGGGGCCATGGCACCCTCTTGTTCTCCCTCCTCACCCATCGTGACGTGTGGTACTCACAGGGGAGTGTAGTCCTTTGTGGGTGTCGAGGTGGGCCTACTTGCGACACAGCTTCCGACTGGTTCACTTTTCTTAGTGCCACAGCCCTGTGGCAGCACAGGCTGTGAAAGTTCCACACCTCGGTCTCAAGAGATAGACGAAACGCAGCTGGCGCATGAGCATCCTCGCGAGCCGCAACCACTGCGATTTGCGTGTGAAGCAAAATGGCGGCTTGCCGTGCACATGGATCCGGGCCGACACGGAGCGACGATCTTCCCTCCAACGCCGTCGGAGTGGAAAACTGCTCCGGAGTCGTCCTCGTCGCCAATGTTATGTTGGCAGGGGTGTGCCCGGGGTACCCGCCGTCATTCACACGTGCGCTCACACACTCGCACAATGAGCCACGCCGGAGACATATGACTTGCTCAGGTCCCCGGCGGCAACTGCCAGCGTGCCGTCTTTATTATTAACTGCGCATGCCCGAGCCTCGATCCCGCCCGCGCATGCGTACATTGGCGTATTCACTACGCAACAGCACTGAGCACACGGAGCTAAGTTCGTGAGACAGCGGCCCATTAAAAACAATAACAAGACATTACCAAATCGTTACAAACTTCACCAGACTCTTGTCTGCTGTGTGTGCTATGCCACGCTGTGGCAGCGCGGCCTTCCAGGCAGAGGGCCTGCCCTTCATAGCCCTTCATGATGGCAGAGGCCTGGCGTGGCAACTCTGTCCCTGTGTCCCTGCAGCAGACCTACTGCATGGCAACTCTGTCGCATCTGCTGGATCACTCTGAGCACAGCCCTGCAGCCCCCACCACTTCTGGGTGCCTTCGGATACTTGTGTGTGCCCTGGGAGCCCCAGGTCATGGTCCAGTCGTGTGACCATGACTGCCACGTACATCTGTGCAACAGCAGCCAACAGGGTCATCCATGCAACTGAAAGTGTCGGCTTGGTCCCCCCAGAAAACCATCGGGCTTGGCCATGTGCCTGCGAGGCAGCCTACAACAGTGCTTGTAGATGAGTGTACTGGGTACCCCCAGCATGATTTGCCTGGCCTCTGTTCTCACAGTTCCAGACATAACAGCAGGGAGGAGTCAGAGGTTAGTTCCTCCCATGCAATAAAAGAGATCTCGCAAGCCCATCGCTGCACACACATTTATGCTCCCTCCTCCTGATGGTAATTAGCTTTTGTAATCATCCTAGAGCTTCCGGAAGGTCCCGATTAGCTTCAGTGTAAGCAGGGTTTATCAGTGCTTGTTCACTTATTTTACCTTCTTCTTCGTGTCCCCTTAAAAATTCACTCGGCCTAAGAAAGCAACGTATAAAACTCATTAACAATGACCGATGGAGCTTGACTTTCAGATAAACATCTTTGGACCTCTAGCAAAGCTTCACTTATAATAACTGAGAAAATAACGCATTGGTTGAGAGACGCCTGCTACTAGATTTTCATTGAGAGGGCCTTTCCTGCTTCTATGTTAATAGTTCGTGTGGGAAATGGTCGCTCACTGAGAGAGGACGAATGGCCACATCTTGATGTCACTCTATTTATTTATTTATTTATTTTAAATTGATTAAGCGCACTAGCAGCTCAGAGGTACTTCTTATGATATCATTGGGTGTCAAAGGGCCTGTGTTGTCACTTCACTCAACACTTCAGTTCTTGGGAAATGACGCAACATTGAGTGCTTAGATATCTATTTAAGAGTGCAGATTTAACATAAATACATTTCCCTCTACTTTTCTCTTAAGCATTTCTAGTGACATTTAAAAGTATAGCGTGCACGCCCCTCATTTTGAACAGTTCTGCACAGTCAGCAAATAACGTTGCGGCCATGAGAGGTAATTGGGCGTTCCCACTGCACATGCTAAAGGGCGGGGGCTGGGAGAAGACATTTAGAGCAATATAATTAGAGGCTCGTCGTAGTTGAAGCATATGTCTTTGCGGTAACATTGTGCAATTACCATTTAGCCTGCATTTAGAACACTTGTTAGATTAAAGGACTGCATCGTCTGAACTAAAAACCTTACAAAAGTAGGTTCAATCGCTTTAAAAAAGAAAAAAAAAATATCACGCAGGCAGGTCTTTAAATAGTTGTACAAGTTTATTTGAGCGAGTTTGTGTTATATTTGCCCAGAAAGTTATGCGTGTGGTTTTTCTTTCGTTTGTCATTTCAGTTCTTGGATTAGAAAGAAAAAAGAAAGTTCTGCCTGATATAAGTTACCAACAACGTTCACGATAGAACCCATTCCAGCTTATTTTGAAAAATAATGTATTTAATTTATTTTTTAGAGCTTCGAATGTAGCTCCAAAACGCACTAGAGCTCTAAGTGTTCTTCTTTTTAAAAGTATAAGATGGTTTGTGTGGTTCAATCGCGATGAAGTAACAGGAATCGATATGCCATTCAGACGTATAATTCGGTATTTTTAATGTAACACTACACATATGTACAATTTAAAGACGCAGTTGACATGCTCATAATGAAATGCCTTTTTTAAAAATAATGTTGTTCACGTGAATAAACTAGGCCTGGAAGTCCAAAGTTAGCAATGTAGCCTTTAGACCACAAATCCTCACTCGTTATGGAATGAAGTTCCTTATGTAACAAAAGTATTGAATTACCCATTATACAACATGTGGAATAAAGTAACCTCTACCATACACCAGCACCTGACACCTGATGTCTGCACTTACCCCTGCACTTGCCACCACTTGGCTGGACTTCTTCAGGCTGATTCATGGAATTAATGTGTGCTGAAATTTTCACTGCAAGCGTGCAAAAGCGTGCAAATCGCAGTGCCAGTGCCAAAATCGCAGCGAAACCCGCGCACAGCGATTCATGGAAGTCCGTGCGCGTGTAAATCCCAGGATGTGCGCCAAAATTCTGTGTGGAGCACGCTGGCGCACACGTCTCCAAACAGCGTGCGCTACGCGCACAGTGAAATCGCACATAGCGCGGCGCACACAAAAAAAGTAGGAGGCACAGATGGCGTGACACGCGGAATGGGGAACAACGGGTGAAAATGTGGGCGTCACAGGGGAAGTACAGGAGGCAAATGCGCGGAACGCCCACATGCACGTTCAAAACACGGATTCATGGATTCAAACGGGGTTAACGCGTGCGCCAAAAAAGACGCGCTAATCCTGAAACACGTATGCCAGCAGGAAGCAGGCGTACGTGGACCCGCACAGCATAAAAGTGCGCGCAAACAACAAACAAGCTCAGACGCCAGGATGAATATACCGTTCCTAGCAGCAGTGGTCGTGGGATACCGCAGGAGGAGGAGGATAGTCAGGCCCGGAATTTTCACACCCAGAACCAGCTTTTTTGGGATGCCTGATGACCAGGTGTATGGGAGGTATAGGTTTCCACCTCACATAATACTCGACCTGGTGAGTGAGTGGGAGGATGACCTCACATCACCCACCCTGTGCTCCCAAGCACTAAGCCCCCTGGGGAAGGTCCTCAATGTACTGCACTTCTTGGCCACTGGATCATTTCAGCGGACAAGTGCTATAGTGGGGGGGGGGGGTATCACAGGCCACGCAGTCACGCTGCCTACACCAGGTCTTGGCCATCATGACTGCACACCCATCAGTCCACAGGCACATATACCTGCCCAGAACACCTGCAGAAAGGCAGGCTGCCGTCCAGGATTTCTACGGGGTGGCACAATTCCCCAAAGTTCTAGGTGCCATTGATTGCACCCATGTGGCTCTACGTCCCCCCAGGGCATCAGAGCACATCTATAGAAACCGCAAGCACTGGCATTCCATCAACGTCCAGGTTATATGTGATGTCAAGGGAATCATCACCTTAGTATATGCCAACTATCCAGGGTCCACCCACGACAGTTTTATTTACAGAATGTCAACCCTAAACCGGGACCTAGAAGCTGGGCGGCATGGCGATACATGGCTGCTCGGTGAGTATAAATGCCACAGCACATGCATGCATGTCAGATACTGAGTAATGTCACAACCCCACTAATGATACCCATCACCACCTCCCCAGGGGACAGTGCCTACCCTCTGAGCACCCACATGATGACCCAATTCGGAACCCCACCACGCCACCCGAGGTAAGATACAACACAGCCCACATTGCAACCCGGGGCATAGTGGAGCGCACTTTAGGAGTGCTCAAGTCACGCTTTCGCTCCCTTGACCGTTCCGGCAGGCAGCTGTTATACGCTCCCCGAGTAGTGTGCAGGATCATAGTGGCAGCATGTGTCCTGCACAACGTTGCAACACACCGGGGCATGCCCGTGGAAATGGTGGTGCCCCACATTCCCAACCACATGCACGGCCACTGCGCATGGGAGGGGAAAGGGCACGGGGTGAGGCAGCCCATACGCAGCTGGTGGCTAATTACTTCACCTAAAATCACACCCCTGTGGAGTGCACACAGCCCTGGCACATACCAGCTGACAATCAATGATGATGACATAAGGGACAGTCAAGTGTCACAACCATACCAGCCTGAGATTGGTCACCTGGAAGTGTTACATTGTGTGCATCCCTACCTACACAAACACCACCAATGCAGTGTCATCAAAAGACACACTTCTATGCTGCTAAATTCATTACCCCCTTGCAAAATACAACATGACAACAGTGCCATGTCACCCAACCCAACCCCTCCCCACCACCGCCACCCAACACACCATGGCATGTCATGCTATGTGAGAGCAAACAAAGCAATCCCCAAAACATGACACAGGTATCACAAAGTACAGTGTCCCTAATGGAAACTGGCCACACACAATATGCTCCCAGTAATGTAGAACTAACAACACACATGACCAAATACTTACCAACAATACAATGCAGCTACACAACCTCAAACATAGCATAAACATGACAGTACTAAGTTAAAGTAGTGGTAGTCTTACAACCTGATTATGCCAATACATCAACCACTTCCAACTGTACAGTGCTGCTACCACGCAAATGTGTAAGTGCACTGCTTACAACATGAACTCCATCTCCAAAGTAGACGGCCTTGTGAAGACATGAGGAATGAACCTGCAAATTAGGAAGAAGACATGGATGCAAAAGCACATATCAATACACCATGCAGTGTACAATACAACAACAATATCCACGAGGAATGTATACACAGTATTGACTACAGACTGCCCACACAGCTCATGGGAGTCCAACGTCACTGTGTAAGTCACTGTCACTTGGACACACCCTTTGCAAGCCCATGGAAACGGGAAGCAGGAGGGGTGTGTGTCTCACAAACCCAAGCATCTAACACAAACTCAGGACAAGCCTGCATGTGCCCAGACAGAATACAGTGGATGCCCACGGGAGCCACACAAGGCAACACACTGTAAAAAAAAATCAAAAATCAAAAATGGCCATGTGGGGGCTGGGGGGTGCACCCAGGAGGTCCAAGGACAGGGTGCGCACCAACAGCCACCTGTGTGGATGTTGGGAAAAAAAACACCTCCATGGGCTCATGGCCTGCACAGCTATACCAATGTGGGACACCTGCTGCTGTCGCTCTCATCACCCTCTGCTGCTGCCACAGGAGGTGGTGGTGCTATGGGAGGCAGCCCACGCAAAGCCCTGGTATGGTCTTCCATGGCAGCAAGCATGCGGGTGTGGAAGGTCTCGTTCTGGAGGATTATAGTGCGGAGATCCCCATGCACCACCTGACGTGATGCCCGGATCTCCTCCCGAGTTGCCTGCATCTCAGCGGAGAGCGATCGTGTGAGCCGCTCCAGCTGCTGTTCTGTCCTCAAGTTAGTGGAAGCCTCAAGGTCAACAGGATTCTCCCTGAGGTGATGGAGTTCTACCCTCAGGGCTTCCCTGTGGCCCTAGGACTCTATTGATATCGATTGGCGTAGAGTCTCCAGTGCCACCTGTCTGTCCCTGTTGGATGCCAACATGTCCTCCCTGTGTGATTGGCAAATGGAGTCTGTTGCCTGCTGTAATTGCTCCATCTGCCTTTCAGGGGGGACAATGGAAGTGGCCACCCTCTCCATTGCTTGAGCCATCATCTCAACTGATGCTGCCTGTTGGGTTACCATACCGTACATGGATTGTTCCCATGCGGTATTGCCTGGTGGCATACGGCCACCGCGTCGGCGGGCACCACACCTGTTTGGGGCAAGGCGATCTGCGACATTTACCAACACTGACATCCCCATAAAGGGTTCTACCCTTGGTGCAGGTGGGTTGGACAGAACAGAATCCCTGCCAGAAACACTTACCTGCGACGGCACATAGGTCTCTTCATCCAAATCAGCACCTGAATAGAGGTCTGGGGTGGTGCACCCAGAGACACCCCTGGACAGAATGGTCTGCAGCAAGATTGGGTTCTCACCCACCACCACACCACGTCCCCCATTGGTGCCCGGTCGTGCCTGAGATCCCTCCTGGGTCTGCACCATCTCCTCAACCTCAACAGCATCAAGTGCGTCATCCCCTGCAAAAACATGAAAGACAAAAAATGGAAACAGGCATTAGCACCATAGCACACAAATAGGCCTGACAAGCTACAGAACCAGTACATGATTTACACATGTCCCACATGACTATAACCCTCCCATGCATGCACTGTCACTGAGTTGGAAGGGGAGGCAAAAGGCAGACACTGATGACACCAAGATTGAAGAGCAACACATTTGCTGCATGCTGGGTAGCACTGCCATCACACATTGGCATGTGAGTGGCATGTCCAATACACATACATGACACATGCCATCACACAGATGGCATGCACCATAGCCATGGTACATTCCACAAGTACATCCATATGTCAGTGAATGAATAATGTCAGCCATCCATGTGAGATGGACATCATGAGATGAAAAATGCTACATAGTGTGACAAAATAGGCATGTGCCACACACTGCAACACATCCAGTGTACGAACATACAGTGATTGCAGGCCGATGTACACATCAATGGTTGTGCACTTCAACATGACAGGAAACAACTATCATTTCCACATTCAAACAGGCCCCAAAAATGTATGTGATCAGGCCAATACTCAATCAGCCTGAATGGTCAAATCATTCACCTAACAAGGTAACACATGTGGGCCAATGTGGGGTTCATCAATGACAGAAGCATGTCACAAACGTGACAATAGGGCTGAGGAATGCGTAGCAAAAGTGGGAGAATTGAAACAATCAGCCTGAACTAGCACTGAAAAATACAAACAATGGGCCTCATTCCGAGTACGGCGCTAACCAATGGCGCTATTAATGCCTTGGTTGACGCCGTACCCGGACCGGCAGCGCCTTGGTGGATGGCAGAATCACCGCCCCATTCCAAGGTTGGCGGGGCGGTAATTCCCCATTCACCAAGGCTCTTCCCCATTCCCAAATGAGCCCCCATAGGGCTTGGAGGCCCCTTTGCGCCCTCGACTTTAACACCTGCTCAAAGCAGGCGTTAAGGGCGAGGGCGCAAAGGGAACTCGGAGTATGGCGGTAAGGGATTACCGCCACCGGTCTCGTTACCGGTGGCCGCTATCCCTTACCGCCATACTCGGAATGAGGCCCAATGTTGTTGCAAGATGCCACTTCAAGGGAAACTGCCGTAATGTTGCGCTAAATTACTACTGTGGGCAGAAGGGATACTGTCACACCCAAATCCAAGGCCGCTGAATGTTTTGGATGAAGCACAGGAGTGACCCATACCACTCAGGCACACACACCCTCACCTGGCACTCAATCAGAACCCGTCACCCAAACAACATACACATGCTTTACACACACATGCATGGGCACTCACCGGACAATGCATCATAATCAGGTAGTTCTCCCACACCTTGAATCTATTCCTCTATTCCTCTGTGACGAAGGCCCCAGCAACAGACTCATGTTCAGTGAGTTTCTTGTCCTCTTGTAGAGCCCCACCACCAGTCACCAGAGTAGCGGCATGATTTGAGGCCAACTTGTGCTTTGCTCTGCGTTTCAGGTCATTCCACCGCGTGTAGCAATCATCAGCTGTGTGCCTCACAAATCCAAGGGCACTTATGCGGTCCGCGATGGTCTGCCAGTGTGCCCTACATTGACCACGTGTGGTCTTGCACCCTGCAGTCACCACCATTTCGCGGTTATGTGCTGACACATAGGCCACAAGTGCATCAAGTTCCGGATCATTAAAGCAAGGCTTCCTTGAGGTACGGGAGTGTGTAGCCGTGTCTGGGGTCTCAGCCTGTCGTGCCAGAGCACCCTTCTTCCTCTTCTTTAAAGGTGGAGCAGAGCCAGAGCGGCTTACGCCGCTCTGGTCAGTAGGGGCAGAATCACCGGTGGACTGGGTAGTAGGAGTGTGGGAATGCACAATGACCATAGGTCTTGATGCAGGCATTGGTTGCAGGGTAATGTTGGCAGGGGGAACGTCAGTCAGGACACTGTTCTGGCTGGGAGAGTCAGAGCTGGGGCAGATGGAGCTACAGCTGCCCCTGCAGCCTCCCCACCCTGCATACTTGGGGCAGCAGATGACATAGCTGCCTCAGATCCACATGGCTTGGTGACAACAACTTGCACCGCCACACGTGGCCTAGACTTGCTGACCTGGAAGTCAGCCAGGGAGTCATCCTGTGCCAGGTCAGGTGCCACAATGGTCTGGTCCAACAGGGGCTGAGCTGGGATGGTGTCAGCCATGTTTCCCTCAACCATAGGGGGGGGCATGGGTGTCCCTGATTGTTCCTCCACACATGGGGGTATAGGGGCACCCTGCAAATCCCAGCCACGTCCCCTACCGTGCCCACCACGCCCACCTATTAAAGGTCGGCCACCTTTGCCTCCCTTACTGCTTGGTCGCCTCCCAACCATGGCACTGATGTTGTGTGTATGGGAGTTGCAGTATTGTCCTGGGCAATTGGGGGTCAAACGGGTAGGATACCAGATGGAATTCGTACCCTAGTGCTCTAACAAGGCTGTCTGTGACCCCTGGGGGAAGATGACGGGTCACGCAATGCACAGGCAGCCCAAAATCAAAAATTAACGTGCACGCATCCCCTCGTAGACCACATGTGTGAAAAAATGAACCCGCACTACTCTGTGGCACCCAGAAACACAAAACTAAGCGTACGCGTAATACACACAGCCTACAATGACCTCTGAAGGGGAACGCGACACACGGGGCAAGCACAGTTGCTAAGTACGTGTGGAACTCACCGTCTGCCTGGAAAAAGAACGGGAAAAATATGCGCGTGTGCACGTTGGCAACACCCCCGCCAAAAGAAGAATTGTACGCTGTCTAAGGAGACAGGACAAAAGGAGAAGTGAACTCTGTTTGAGGAAACAGGCCCAACAAAAATTCTGAAAAGAGCTGTCAGAGGTAACAGGGAGTACCAACTAGAAACGCTGTGAAGTAATCGCGTGTGAACCGACAAGAAGTACAGATTTCACCCACTCGCTCTCCACGAAAAGCACGTACAAGGAAATGGCATCCTACTCGTAGCTTTTAAACCGGCGAACACGTCCACGTCAGATACGCGTGTACGCGGGCGCTTTCCTCCAATTACACGCGATGACACTCGGACGTGCAGTTTTTCCACGTGTGCTCTATCATCACGTGCTATGAGGGAAACGCCCGCGCGCGTAATGTAACTTACGTGCTTACGCGCTAAGGGCCTTTGGTCCAATGAAATCGCGTGCGTGTGCTGACGCGCTTATGCGCTAAGGCCCTTTCCTCGAATTACACGCTGACGTGCAATTTTTTCACGTGCCAAATCACTCCGTATCAAGCTGGCCACGCGAAAACACACGGAAGACCACGCTCCTGCCCAGAAGGCTGAATTACTGCCACCCAGGGCCCCGAGCACGATCCCACCTGCCATCTGCTGCTGCCTGACTGCCTGCTGCCCACGTGCCCTGCCATTTGCTGCCTGCATGTCAGCCAGGGGTTAGTTGCTGTGACCACCCCTGCTGGAACCGAAGACTCCTGACTGGCATTCCATCGCTCCACAGCCCAGCCCCAGGACCCAGTTGCCCACCCACTCCTGCCTCTGGGGTTGCCATGTCCAGCACAACACCATCTGGCAGCACTGGCAACCCCCAGCCAGAGAGGCAGAGGGCCACCAGCTTCACTGCCACCGAAGTTGGTGTCCTGGTGGAGCAAGTCCTGGGGCAGTATGATGCCAACTTTGGAAGTTCGCGCGCCGACAATGAAGGACGGACCAGGATCTGGATGGACATCGTGACTGCCATCAACACGGAGGGGGTGGCAGTCCGCGACTTACATCATGTCAAGAAGCACTGGGAGGACTTCAGGGCCAGGACCCTCAACAAGGCCTGGTGCCTCGCTAAGGCAGCGGATGCCAAGGGGTGCCGGGGCCAGCTGTCGAACCATCAAATGAGGGTCCTGGAACACATATGCCCAGCGCTCTACGTCCAGATCCTTGAGAGGCAGACCCATCTGGAGTCAAGCGGTAAGTGTAGATGCATGTTGATAGTACGCTGTGCGTGTTGTGGTGTGCCAGTAGTGTGCAGGTTGCACATGTGTTTATGTAGGGCCATGTAGGGATGTGTATGAACATGGGCGTGAGGCTGCCACATGTGAATCCTCTCAGTTGTGAGACACATTGATGGTGTATGTGTTGGTAAGCATGCTGGGCAAATGCAGGTGTGGGAGCACACATATTTGAATTTCTGTGTATGTACATTGGCATGGTTGTGGCATGGATGGTGGTTCATAATGCATGTATCTGCACTGTGTACATGTGCATGTATGTGTATCTGACAAGTGTGCAACTGTGATGCAACATGGATGCACATGACACTGATATGTAGAAGGATGAATGCAGATGTGACATGTATGGCGATCTCATCACTGCTACAGTTGGAGGAGATGTAGACATGCATGTAAGTGTGGTGGTGTGTGTGCATGTCTAGTGCACTCCTTGTGTTTCATGTGATGTCAGGCTCACCTTTGGCTGTTCATGCTGTTGTATGTGTATGGATGGTGCTGCCTTGTGCAATATTGCTGTTGAAATGTTCATGTGTGTGAGTTAAAATGACATGTGTCTCATGGAGTGTGATGCCGTGTCTGAAGTTAAATATTGCCACTCATGTGCAACTGTCATGTGTGTATCAGTCCATTGTTCAGTGTCCTGATGCCTGTGTTTTATCTCTCCCTGTCTGCAGCGTTAAATGAAGAAGAGGGCGGAGAGGGTGCTGTGGAGCACAGCGGCAGGGATCGTCCCTCCAGCCGGAGACGCAAGGCCCGGCTCCCCTCCCAGATTGTCATCTCGTCGGGGAGTGAGGAGTCTGGTGCCGCATCCCAGGCCGCAGCTGCCGAGGGTAGGTCCAAGAGGCGGAGGTTGGAGGTGGACTCCTCGGCAGCAGAAGGGGCAGCTGAGACCCCACAGGGTCTGACGGAGGAAGATGGCATGGAGTCATCCAGGTTGGTGGGGGGTTTGGTGGAGGAGGAGGCCATGGAAGGGACACACACGGGGTCTGGAGGTGGGGATTCCACTGGTGCTAGTGGTGCAGTGCAGGACCAGGGACAGGAGGCAGCACAGGCCGCCGCGGAGGTGCCTGTGTGCAATCCTGTCCCTGATCCTGTCACTGCATCATCTGGCACCAGCAGGGATGCCTACGTCCAGACCCGTTTTCAGGGAGGGGATGAGCGCCCAACAACTGCCTTCCTCTCCCTGCGGACATGGCTATCCGGACCGTGTTGAGCCTGTCCTGGCCAGGATAGCGTTGCGTCAACGGGGCATGCGAGGTGACATGCAGTTTTTTCGTGAAGAGACTGCACGTCATCTTGGGTGCCTCTTTGACCGCGTTGACCTGCTGGGATGGGTCACCAGTGCTGGATTCCTCTGTGTGCTGGACCTCCTTGCGACCCCCTCCTCACCTGAACCCCCTACACGCCAGTCGTCCTCCATGCCATCTTCCCACCCATGTATCACCTGGGTTCCCTGTGGAGCTGCCTCTGACCCTGCAGCCAGGCTGGTGGAGGACACATCCCTGCCACAGTCGGGAGTCGGACATCCAGCAGGGGTGGCCACCTCAACAACTGCAACCCAGCCGGAGGAAGATGTGCGGGCAGCAAGAGCCAGGGCACAGGCAGAGGCACAGCAGCAGCAGCAACAAGGTGGGAGCCATCATGGCTCGGGGCCTTCGACATTGGAGGGGCAGGCATCAGCCAGAGGGCAGGAGGACCCAGGACTGGAAGTGTCTTCCGTGTGGCAGCGGTTGGGCCATGCTATAGATGCGGAGCAGCAGTGGGCAGAAGAGTCACGGATCACGATGGTCAGGGCGGAGAACTCCATGCGGAGGGCCCTGAGGCGGGCCGAGTGCCTCAAGGCAATTCGCAGTGAGTTGGAGGAGAACATGTCGTCGTCCCTGCGAACCTTCGGGGCCATGGAAGAGGACCGCCTCCAGGACATTGAGCAGGAGTTCTATGATGCCCTGGCCCGGGACATCCAAAAGTGAGCCGTTGGACTAGCCCGCTGCCCTTGTAAATAGTTTTTAGAGTTAGGTTTCCTTTTCGTTTTCCTTTTATTTGTGGTCAATGGACAATGCCACACAAATTTGTATATAGTTATATTTTTAGGTAGTTTGTTAGGTAGGTTTCATTTGTTCGGTTGGGATCATGGACCCTTTACATCATTGGACAATGGATTGTATATAGTTTCATCATGTGATTGATTTTTTTTTTTTTGCATTATGGTCATGGAGCAATGGATTTATTTTTTCCGGACAATGGATTGTAAATAGTTGGACTATGGATTGATTTCTCTTTTTTTTTATTATGAACATGAAGATTTTTTTTTACATTTCCTTTGGATTTGCGTTGTTGGAGGGTGACTTTGGACTGTTTTTCTTTCCAATTTTTTTGGATTGGTTATCATTTTCATTCAATCATCTTTTTCACATGCTTTTCATTTCATGTTTCACATTTTGGTATGCTTTCATTTCATTTTTGATTTTATGTACATAATACATTTTCATTTTTTAGTTCCATGTGTGGGATTCGCTCATTGGGTTGATGCATGTGAAAATGTGGGTTTACACAAGCAATGCCAACCAGTGTAAGTGTGTGACGGACATGTGTTGATGTGCATAGTTGACTTTTGGTTTGTGTCATGAGATCGGCATTTCACTGCTGGGGGGTGGAGGTGCAGGGGGGCATGAGTAGGACATGAGTGGGAGCCTGCTGGCAGGTGCCCCACAGTGCTGGGGGTTGGGGGTTGGGGGGACATGAGTGGGGGCCTGCTGGCAGGTGCCCCTCAGTGCTGGGGGGTGGGGGTGCAGGGGGACATGAATGGGACATGAGTGGGGGCCTGCTGGCAGGTGCCTCACAGTGCTGGGGGGTGGGGGTGCAGGGGGACATGAGTGGGGGCCTGCTGGCAGGTGCCCCACAGTGCTGGGGGGTAGGGGTGCAGGGGGACATGAGTGGGACATGAGTAGGGGTCTGCTGGCAGGTGCCCCTCAGTGCTGGGGGGTGGGGGTGCAAGGGGACATGAGTTGGTGATCAGTAGTGCAAGGTGACATGTGGCTTGGCTGGGGGGCATGCTCATGGTGGATGGGCTGCCTGCGGGACATGACCAGGGGTGCAGGGTAGTCCCCTCTGGTGTGGGCTGCCTGCTGCAGGGGCCGTGGAGGGTGTAGAGGGAACACCTAGGAGGACCCACACTGCCAATTCACATGTATGACTCCCCGCGCACCCCTGAAATTCACGTACCCCGCTCTGCCAGCAAAATCACGTGTGAACCTTCCCGCGCACCCCAGGAATACACGTACCCGGCTCCAATCATGTGTGAGACTTCCCGCGAACCCCAGTTATACACGTACCCCACTCACACAGGGCCAATCACTTGTGAAACTTCCCGCGCACCCCAGGAATACACGTACCCGGCTCCAATCGCATGTGAGACTTCCCGTGAACCCCAGTTATACACGTACCCCACTCGCACAGGGCCAATCGCATGTGAAACTTCCCGCGCACCCCCAAAATACACGTACCCTGCTCCAATCGCATGTGAGCATTCCCGCGAACCCCAGTAATACACGTACCCCACTCGCACAGGGCCTTTTCGCATGTGAAACTTCCTGCGAACCCCAGTAATAAACGTACCCCACTTGCACAGGACCAATCGCATGTGAAACTTCCCGCGTACCCCCGAAATACACGTACCCTGCTCAAATCGCATGTGAAACTTCCCACGAACCCCAGTAATACACGTACCCCACTCGCACATGGCCAATCGCGTGTGAAACTTCCCGCGCACCCCCGAAATATACGTACCCTGCTTCAATCGCGTGTGAAACTTCCCACGAACCCCAGTAATACACGTACCCCACTCGCACAGGGCCAATCACATGTGAAACTTTGCGCACACCCCAAAAAATACACGTACCGTGCTCCAATCACGTGTGAAACTTCGAAAGAACCCCAGTAATACACGTACCCCACTCGCACAGGGCCAATCGCGTATGAAACTTCCCGCGCACCCCCGAAATACACGTACCCTGCTCCAATCGCGTGTGAAACTTCCTGCAAACCCCAGTAATACACGTACCCCACTTGCACAGGGCCAATCGCATGTGAAACTTCCTGCGAACCCCAGTAATACACGTTCCCCGCTTGCCGTGCTGGTACAGGGTTAGCGCAGCCCTTTGCGCTGGAATTGGGATTTTGATGGCTTTTCCCTGCACGAGCGGCGTTCTTGGGGGCGTAACTGGCGCTGCTGCAGGGTCGCTGCGCCACTGTGCGCCACGGCTGGTTTTGGTAGCTAAAATCCATGAATACGTTGTGCGCAGAAATGGATTTTAGCGCACACGGCTGGCGCAGAGATTCACACGCGCACACTGTGCGACAGCCGCGTGCGCCACTTGTGTGCGAATTTCTATGAATTATCCCCCTTATCTATTGTATTTATTGATATGATATGATATGGCATTTATAACGCGCCTATACACAAGTGTTTCAAGGTGCGACGAGGCAAGGGAGTGGAACAAAGGGAGGACAGACACCGATCCTACTAGGCCAGGTGTCATTCAGATCGCGCAAGTGCGTGGGAAGGGGGCAGGGACAGTGCAGTACATGGGAATAGATAATACCAATAAGTAAAGTAACGGCCAGCATGTGGCAAGTGCAAGGGTAAGTGCAGACATCAGGTGTCAAGGGCTGGTAGGCGGACTGTAGGGATGCAGAAACAGTCCTAAGTGTGGGGGTTCCCAGGCGGGCAGTGCAGGTGAGTGACGTTGGTGAGGGAGGGACCTGGGCCCGAGATCAGAGGGTTTCCAGGTAGCCAGTGCAATTCCGGTTACAGCCAGGAGGTCAGCAGAGGAGAGGAGGAGAAAAGGCAGAAGCAAAGAGAAAGGTTTTGAGATGCTTCCGGAACTGGAGACGGTTCTCCGCAAGTTTAAGGGAGGCAGGGAGGCTGTTCCAGAGGGAGGCACCAGCCAAAGAAAGAGATCTACCACCAACTTGTTGCTTGGAGAAGCGACTGACCCTGAGGGAGTTGGAGGCGGATGAGCGAAGTGCTTCAGAAGGAAGATATTTAGGAAGAGAGAGTTGAAGGTATTGAGGCCCCAGGCCCCAGAAGGCCTTGTGGACGATGCAGAGGGTTTTGGCTTTTATTTGTTTTATTGTTATCCTATGTACTGCACTGTCCCCTCCCCTTTCCCCCTCACACTTTTCCCACTCCCCCCTCCCCTCCACCTGCGCAATCTCAATGTCACCTGGTCTAGTAAGATTGTTGTCTGTCCTCCCTCTGTTCCCCCTCCCTTGCCTTATTGCACCTTGAAACACTTGTGTATAGGTGTGTTATAAATGCCGTAACATATCATATCATGTCATATCATACATTTTTTGTCTGACAATGTTACTAGCGCCTAGATAACCAAGTGTTCAGTTTGCTATAACAAATGTAAAAATAAATAAATTAATACATTATAAGAATATTGCAAGTAATGGAGATGTTATGTGACCAGGCATATGTTGACGGCTGAATTGCTTCATATGGTCAAGAGTTCTAAGGTGGCCTGCAGTCTCTTTTTTTAAAAATGTATGATAGAGTTTATTTAATTCCTTATATTATAGTCTGTTAGGGAGAATTCTCATAAATGGCTAATTTCTCTTACCTACTGAGTCCCTCAGCAGCTTTGCTGGATTTCCAGGATTTCTTTCTTTCACCTGGTAAGAGTGTGAGCCTTTTTCCCACTCTTACATGTGTTTTGCTATGTGTATTTCTACTTTTTGTGTAGCCTCACCTACTCCATGGCACCATATTTTTGTCATTTGTGCTACACAGCACCTTCAGTGCAGTGACACAGGATTGTCTTTTAGACTTCCCACCGACTCCATTTTGTGGGGCTGACTACTGTCCCCCAGAAAAGATAAAGTTGCCATTAACTTTATTTAGTCACTTTTACCACAGATCCAGTACACCCCATCTTACATGGAGTATTGGAAGGGGTTAATTCTTATCCCTTTTTATCTGTGTATCTTGGAGCATTGTTTCGCTCCCTTTACACTAAGACTTGGCTGGTGGCAGTGATATCTACCCTATTTTTTATATTGTGGTTATCTTAAATAACCATGGTATTGTTTTAGGCTATTATATTAGCCTCAAACATAAACCGGCTTGACAATATATATTTTACTACGGTTCCGGCTGGGTTTATCCGCCATTTCTTTTTGTAAATGTCTTTCTCGTGTTTTACTCTGCTGTACAAACCAGGTTTGGTCCCTTTGTTCATCGCCTTTTCGCGGGCTTCCATGCAGAAGCCCTCCTTTAGGTGCCTGAAAGTCTGGGTAGGCAGGATGTGTGAAGGGGTTTTAGGACCCCTGCCTTGGGTTCCCTTGGTAACCCAAGTTGCACTCCTGTGCCAGGACAGCCACCCTGCTGTGTGATTGAAAGTCAGGCTGTATGAATGGGGGAACACTGCATAAAAAGCACGTCTCTGGGACTGGAAAAGCAGAGTCGCCACTGGAACGCAAGAATCAACGAGGAACTGACGGAAGAGGAACCCCACCATGACTGAACCGCCCGGTGAAGCCCTGCTGCAAGTCCGAATCGCCAGAATCCGATGATAGAGAAGATCCTCCAGGAAACTTCTTCCCTTGAGCTGGTGGGACCAACCAGTTTGCCCCAACTCAAGGGAAGAAGTTTCCTGGAGTCAAATTCTCTGTACAGGGCTACAGTGGGCCGGATAGCCAGGAAGGTCAGACCCTGCTTGGGTTTTAAGGAGCGCACCTTTTATTTGTTGAAGTGCTCTGCTGCTGGTTTCTTCCCTGGGTAGCGCAGGACCCTCCAGTCTTCCTACTTCTGATCAGTCCAACAGTCGCTTCAGGAATCATGAGCCTGCAGGAACTACCAGGAATTTCTATCTTGGCTACAGCTCCCTCTCCGTTTTAAGGTACTGTGCAAATCCTGTTGTTCGTTTCGTTCAGCCGCGGTGAAAGTGTTTGATATCTTTTCTCCAATCCGAGGGCTTGTCCTTCTCTCTTCTTTGAACTAACTTTTCTGCCAACCAATCTCGTCCGGAATCCGTGGCACGACCTTTACGGCGAAACACCCTGAACTGTGTGATCTTGAGCAAAATACTTTTGTCCCATTGACTTTGGCCCTAGGCCTTTTTAACCTGATTCTATCATTGAAGTTCCTCTTGTTCAATTGCCCTGAGTACTTACCTGTTGGTGTGGTTCATTTTCTGCTAACTTTGTCTTTCCCTCCCTTTTAAATTACTGGAGTGCCATTTTACTCCCACTTCATTTTGAGAGCTTAACTTGTCTGGAACTTATTGGGAGTTGTGTGGTGTATTTAGAGTTTGATTTTTAAACTGCTTTAGAATAGTGAAATGTTATACAACTGAAGAGTAAAATAAATGTATATTCTTTTACTTGAAAACCTTGAGTCAGTGTTTGCTTGAATCATAGTAATTGCTGTCCTTTGTATAACTATTTGATACTGCTCACTTACTCTTGAGATAAGTCTGGCTGCTCAGCCACAGCTACCACTTTAACTGTGTAGTACAGGCTTGTACCAAAGGTGAAATTGTACTGTCACTTGTAGTCCTAATTGTGTGTGGTGTTCCCAAAGGGTGCTGCATATAATTCTGCCTAACATAGTCTGATCATCTTTTCCTTCAGTACTTATCTTCATACTCGCACTGATGCAAGATGTCAATGTTTCATATACAGAATAATTGTAGAACTGTTTAAAAGGTTGTCAAAAGAATTCACTAAAGCTTCATTCACAATATATGTAAACGCTTGGGAAACCCTCAACTAAAAACAAATGCCACCAAATAACCTGTTCTAAGAGGTGTTTCTCACTCAGGGGAGTCCACAACCACGTTTACTGCCCTGTCTCTTTTAATCAAAATATGTAAACATGTGGGAGCTTCTCGACTGAGAACCAACAGCCAGATAACCTGTTCAAAGACATTTAATCTCAATGTACCTTTCAACGAGGAGAAACATCGATTTGCACATCAGTCTATTGCTACCTAGGAGGACAGTCCTGCACCCTGTTGTGGCTGTGTTTGACATCATTAGTTAGGTGAAGGTGTGCCCCTCTAAGCAGACTAATATGTAAATGGATGCTTCTCCTCCGGTAAGGCACAGCAGGCTAAAATATGATTGCAACTCAGATAAAATGGTGCCTTCCTACAGAACAGGCTATTTTAGCCATGTTTAGCCTTTGAAGAGGAACCCTCGCATTTTTGTAAACAGTTCATAATATGGGGTAAACAAATCTTGCCGCAGTTTTAGAAGTCGTATTTGCAGTTTAAAATATATTAAACTGCTGCAGTGCCCTAATTAAGCCAAATGGTATACAATTTGAGTTATCAACTAATGGCTGTCATTTGATAGCGACAGTCAAGAAGAATCTGAATAGCTTTGCTTGCCAATAACGAAAATGTGTAGTGGCAGCTTCATTCTATTTGTTGGCTCAGCTGTATTGTGATATGAAAAACCAACGTTAGTCCATTACTACAGTGGCCTGTAGCCTTATGTCATTTTCTTTTTACAAGTGAGTAGAGATGTCACAGCTAGATTGTAATAAGACAATGGAGGTGCATCCGAGTTTGCTGGTAACTCAGCTTACCAATTCCATCGGCCATGGGATAGGAACGACTTAATCACTGGCACTGCTGTTAACTGTGCCAGTGATTCAGTGAATTATTTGCCGGTAGGGGCCTGAACTACCGGCAGCCTCTGGGTATGCCGGTCCGGAAAAGGTGCCAGTACATGTTGTTACCGGCACCTTATGTGTGACCTGGTATTCTCGTAATGACCCCAAATGACTTATAGCAAAAATTAACAGTGTAGAGGGGCACTCTAGGTATAAGTAATTTTCATATTCTCTCAGGTGAGTATGTTCAATGTTAGACGTTTTCAATATTGTTTAGGTGCCACAGAAGCTGATCTTGGGCTACAAGATCGGTTTGATAAACAGAAGAGAAGTGAGTGCCAATGAAGGTATTTCATTCAAACATCAGGAACCTCCAAGGGGGCTGCGGTGTCTCCAAGTTATGCAAATACTTATATGGCGTACATGGAGTCTTTTGTGATACGAAATGGACAAAACAACAGACATTTCTGGTAAGGTTCATTGATGATTTATTCGGCATATGGAACAGTTCCTCGGAGGAACTATTAGAATTTTTTGACCACATGAACACAATGGCTCCAAGAATAAAATTCACATCTAAGACTAGCAAAACATTTATTGAATTCTTAGATGTAGAAGTATACACAAAATCAGGGAAATTGGAAACCACAGTATTTACAAAAACTACTGATAGAAACAGCCTACTACACGCCAATAGCTTTCACCCCAGGAAAACAATAGAGAGTATACTCTTTAGTAAATGTTTGAGGTACAGGCAAATTATCTCAGAGCACCAGGAATACACTACAAAAACCGAGGAACTCAAGAAGAAATTTCATAAAAGAGGATACAACCATGCAGTTATCAATACCAGTGCAGTAAAAGCAAGCAACATCAGTAGGCTCAAGGCGCTAGAACCTAAAGTACATGAACCCATGGAGAAATTATTATATGTGACAACATATTTTCAGCAAAGTAAGCAAATAGAGCAAATAATCAAGAAGAATTGGGAAACATAGACATTAGATCCCATTATGGGGAGACTATTTCCAGAAACTATTTGCATACAACAAGAGCAAATCGGTAAGAGACCATTTAATCAAAGCTGACTTTGCATACAAAAGAGATAGGACTCAGGTATAATGGCACCACTCCATGCCACAACTGCAATAACCTGATCAAAGGAAATTATATCAACCAACCACACAAGGATATAAGATCAACCTGTATGATTCCTCACCATTTGACTCCAAGAACGTGATCTATGGAATAAGATGTCCTTGTGGATTGTATTATGTAGGTCTGACCACCAGGAAAGCCAAAACCAGGTGGGCAGAACACAAATCAAATATCGGAATGGCATCAGAGAAATCATACGTAGCAGAGCACTTTTTGAAACAGAGACACACCATTGCTCACATAAAATTCATCATTTTGGAACAAGTAAGTTTACCCAGGAGAGGAGGCAATCTCAACAGATTGCTACTTCAATGGGAAAGCTATTGGACTGACCGCCTCAACTCGATGTCCCCAAACAGGATGAACATGGAGTGGGATCTAAGTTGTTTTCTGTAAGGAATGCGAGATATCTACAGGGGAGAACCCTCCACATAAGCAATTAATCCGCAAACAGTGGAGAAAAATATTTCTACCACAGTCTAATCCACTGTGACAAGATTATATTCAGAATCATGGAACATTTAAATATACCCAGATTTGACCATCAGCTCAACATCGCCATACTCTAAATCGAAAACCACTCAGATCATGGATCGAGCCTATTTAAACAACAAGTCACTTTATTATTAAAAAATGCCAGATATACCACAAATCTGAAATCATTCTGATTATGGATTGAGTCTACCCAAGTATTTTAAGAAATAAGAGATGCATAACTCTTTTTGAAGAAAAAGAGATATACAACAATGTACATCTCATTATACAACTCAATATATGGATAAAGGCTCCACAAGCTGGTATCAGAGATAAAAACCATTAAAACATGTCGCTCTGCCCTCACACAACATGGAGTCAGTTTTCTGATCTATATCGTCTTCCCATTGGCACGCAAGCACGCTAGTTACCACAGTAACCAGAATCAACTGAAAGAACAGGGAATACGCAGTACGCGAAACAGTATGAAACTGTGGCGAACATCGTAATAGGTCAGACTTTGATCCCCACTAGTCCCTACTTTAGCAAAAGGATCACAACAGTCAAGGAGATACAGTACTGTATCTTTATCGTTCCAGACACCATGCAAGGTGATTTCGGGATCGCCACAGACATCAGAATCTAAAAAACATGCTGCAGCATCCACATTAAAGAAATGCACACGAATACCAGTGAGGAGCGTAGAGGCTGCACATAACGCGAAGGACAGGGTACAATCCTACATGTATTAAAAACCAGAGCAATCTTAATATTATTGTTTGGTAACTTCCAAACTAAACAGAGCTATTTTTCTTCAGGCACAACCAATCATCTGAGTTTTTCTGTGCAGATACGAGAAACTAGAAAATTGCCGACCCATAGTCTGCAGCAGACATAAGAGTTTGACTCCAGTTACAAATCTGATATACCCAGTCTATCCACCACGAGGTGAGCATTTTTCTTTTGATAAGCTACCAAAACGATTGTGCAACATTAAAATGCAGGGCTTAGAACTGGGACACAGCGCTATTACGTAGCGACTTGTCCCACTTGTAGCCCACCTTCCATGATTACACTCATTAAGGACACTTTTTCACTTACAGATCTAACTCTCAGAGCGAGAGGAGACTAAAATACAAGCCGACATGAATTCTTGCTATCTCTAGTCAGGCTACACCGCCAGCACGCCAAGGACAATGGGCCTCATTACGACCCAGGCGGTAAGTTACCGCCTGGGTCGTACCTTTACCACCATGGCGTAAACTACGTTTACGCCATGGTGGTTGGCGGACTTACCGCCCCATTCCGAGGTTGGCGGGGCGGTAAGTCCCCAATCCCCATTTACCCTTCCCCATTCCCATTTTTGCCCCTTAGGGCATAATGGGAGTGGGGAAGGCGTTAATTACGCCACCGTAAATTACGGTGGCGTAATTAACAACAAGGTCCCTTAGCGCCATGGATTTTAACACCTGCTAAAAGCAGGTGTTAAATCCTCCATGGCGCTAAGGGACCTCGGAATCAGGCGGTAAGGGTCGGCGCTGTTTACGCTGCCGTAAACCCCTTACCGCCTGGGTCGTAATGAGGCCCAATAGGTTTTGATATTAAATCAGAGCAAAAAATGTAGTCAAAAAGACAAATTATAGTCTAATATATGTTTTATACTTCATTTCTAGGAGCCATTGAACTCTTGAATTGTCCATACATGATGAAGGGCAAACAAGCCCGAAACACGTCGTATAGAGATACGATATACAGTTGAAGTAATCTCTATGTATGTTGGAATGCATCTCTCCAATGGACTCTGAACTATTTTGTTCTTATTTAAAACAATTTATCATTTGAACTGTAAAAACTCATGTATTTGATATATTTCAAAACATATGTTAGATTCTGTGAAGTTGGAAACAGTGTATATTTTGATGTATATATGACACTTAGAAGTGTAAATTGATTCCCATAATATTCTTATTTCCATAATTGTGAAATTACCTGATTTATTTTTACCTTTTTAATTTCGACACCATTAAACACTGCATTTGTAATTTCATTGGAATTGATTTAGCATTGTTTTTGCTACAAAGTTTGCACAGAGCTCAAGTTCCACTGATTCAGTGGCACTCACCTCAAATGACTAATAGACTGCAATAGAGGTACCACAGCAGTGGTGTCCAACAGGTAGCACCGGAGCTATCAGTAGCTTGCAAGCTGCCAGTGAGCAACTCTCCATTCGTCTTAAGCAGTACCGGCATCATGACAGTGCCAGAGCAAGGTAAGAAGTATACATGATGAAGAACAGGAAATATTCAGGATGTAAGAACCAGCAGAGGGAGACATCTGTATTTGTTTATTACAAATAATGCACATAGAAAAAGAGGACGAGTGTAGGTAAGAATCACAACATAAAACATATTTTTCAAGGATGAAAAGGGACTATGACTGAACCACATTAAAGGCAAAGGAAAGGTTCAAAGCACAGGGGCCATAGATTGAAGCACATGCACATTTGAGTTTGAACTTTAATAGAGCAGTTTAAAACTATGAGTCAAAATAGCGAATACTATATAATAGAAATGTATTATTTGTATAGATTTTTCAATTAATGGACAGATGGAGAGTTTGGCTGTGATCAAACAGTACATGAAATTAAAAATGCAGCAAAATATCAATTGTACCATTACAGTAAAAGCTTTGTTATCATCAATCATTACCCATTTATCTCAGACAGGAGAAGCAAATATGCTAGATAACTGAACTTTGGTTACGCGGGTGACTGAGAGCCACAAAAAGCAGCAAAAAGTTGAGATAGCACATGTTCCATTAATTTGGCACTCGTGATATGGTCAGGAGTTTGACCCTGTCAGGGTGGAACAGGAATCCATCCCAGCCTGGAGTAGGAGGCCTACCTGGCCGATTTCCAGACCCAGTCCTAACCGAGAGGTGGGCTGAGGGAGTTGGGGCCCCCAGTCCTTCAAACCCTCAGACATGCAATGAATGCGATGGTCAATGCCAGTTGGGGCTGGAGCTTGAGTTTTTAACCATAGAGTCCCCAGCAAAATTGTCAGATGACTCCTAGGAATCTGCTGGGTTGGACCATACCCTGATTGAACTAGACCAATAAAGAGAAAGCAGGAGTCCTGTTCCAAGGACCAAAGGACAATCTAGGAGAGAAGATCTGTGAATCCTTCTAAAAAACATTCTAGTGCAGAAGTCAGCACTCAGGTATTCTAAGTGTGGCGAGGCCATTACTCCAGAAGCGAAAAAGAGGAGGACATTGAATCCCCAGCGAGCCCCAAGAACAGTCAGAATCAGTTTGGGCTGGACTGCCCCTTTGTGGGTTGGACCGAGCTTGATTGCATATGGTCTTTCCCCTTACTGTAATGGCTTGGCAGGCGACAAACGATGTTCTGGAGGGTGTCTCAGAGCAATTGCCATAGGATTAAGATTCTAAACCTTCCAACCATCACCCCTTTGTTTTGCTTAATCCAAGCCCAACACCATGATAGAGTTTCTGTGAACCTTGGTCGATGGGCAACTAGCAATAAATAAATTACATAAAGGGCCTGATTTACAAAAAGTTTTCCGATGGGGGTTTCTGATAGGAAAAGGCTTTTGTAAATCTGTCGCTAAGAGATTCTAATGGCACTACAGGGAGCCGTCACAGAAAGGCAAGAACATCCAATGGCGCCTCCCACTATAATACACAAATGGAGCAGCACAGATTACCCCACAGCTTATTCATGAATTTTGAAAGAGGGAATGAAACTCCAGGTCTGTCCTGAGATCGACAAACCCACTATGTAGACCCTTGGCTCACAGAAAGTGTCCAACAAGGCATACAACCTCTAAACCCAGATGGGAATACTCCATCTAGTGAAGTCATATGAGGAATCCTGGAGCGACTGGGATCTGACCAGGGACCAGCAACATTATCACGTGAGGATCTGACATCTTCAACTATGACAGGGAGAAACTCCAAAACAACTGTTCTATCGGGTGCGGGACCTCCTGAACAAGTGGCTGGGACAGAAGAATTATGAAGAGACCAAGGAGTTGTTAGTCCTGGAATAAATCACTGACTCCTTCTCTCCATTTCTCCAAAAAGTAATTTACCAGCTACATGATCCTTTTCTATAAAAAGCTATTCAGGTAGCCACTGCCTATTAAAGGGTAACATATTTCAGGGAACTATGGGTTGGAGGAAAGAAACTCAGAGAGGTGACACCTAGTGCTCTGATGAGAGAAGGAAGTTCTATTGGGTATTGGTTCCCTTTAATCAAGAACAATAGTGAAATGAAGATAGAGGTCTGCAGCCTGGATGATAGGGAATGACCATGACCTGATCCTTGCCCAGAGTTGGGTGTTCGGTGCTATGCCTGTGGCAAACCCAAACACATTTTCGGATTATATGCTGAGCAGAGGAAGGAGGAACCCACAGACATTGGGCTATTGACTCCCAGAGATCAGGAGGAATCTCTGCTTGCAAACTCCCTGGAACCAGAGGAAGAACCTTAAGGACCAGAATACCCTATAGATTTTTTTTCTGATGAACAAGAGTCCCCAGCATCCAAATCCTGGGCAGTCTGTTCCATGGGGGAGAAAGAGCAAAAATTCCACTTACCCGTAAAGGCTCCAGGGAGAACTGCCAGGGCTCAATTGTATTCAGGGAGTTGAAAAACTGCTACCCGGTTTTGCTATTGGATTTTCTCCTCACAGTGTTTGCTGCCTGAGTAACTACTTCCAACTCAGTCCTGTGCAGTGCCCACGGGGCGTTTGGTGCACCCTGAGCTGCATAAAATATGCTTAGTGATGCTAAAGCATAGTTAAAAATTGCTACTCAGTTTTGCTGTAGGATTTTCTTCTGCTTACTGTGTTTGTTGCGGAGGGAACCACTTCCACTGTAGTGGTGTGCAGTGCCTGTGGGGTGTTTAGTGCACTTTTAGCACCATAAAAGTCGTTTGTGACGTGGAAGCATTGAACCAGTGGCTCAATAGCGATAAAAAGACGGTGAAAGCAAGAGTGTGCAGGAGTCCTAGTGAGGAGCTACGTGTTATGGAGGAGCAACAAGAAGGTGGAATACAACTGGAGTCTCCTGGGGTGAGTGGCACTACGCTTGCAGGCATGGCCGCTTTGGTTAATACCCACACTTACAATCTAAGAAATACAAAGAAAGGGCTTTTTACCACACGGTCACCCAGGGCTGACAGTATACAAAATAATTCCCACTCAGAAAATCACGACGTTCCTCACGAACAATATTCATCATGGGATGTGAATATGTGCCAGTGAACTGTTGAGTACCTCCTTATTTGGGAACAAGATTTACTGAATCAGTTATACTGGATCTCAACACTGATACTGAGGACACAGTGGGAATACTCCCGACAGGAGGTATGGTAAATCTGTCCGAGGTTCGTCTTGCCAAAGATAACCCAATGACTTCTGGAGAGCAAGGGTGTAAATGAAAAGCAACAGTTTAGTGTTATGGTTCATAATAGGGAGGATAAACAATTGCCTCACAGTTTGACAGTGGTTCCTGAATCTCCACAAATGAACTCTACATTCTTAGAGGACAGAGGGTAATTGTTCACGTTATTACTTATTGAGCACATATGGCAGGGTGTGGGCGAGCAGGTCATGCAGATCGGTCTGCAAGGCCTGGCTGTAACTGACTCACTGCAACATTTGGATTAACCACAAAAAAAGAAGAGGAAATGACAAGTTGTGTTTTCTCTTGATCTCCCTTGGTTGAAGATCTGTGAGCGAAGATTCTTAGGTTTGAAAAACGGGACATGACAGTTGTTGCAGTAAAATGCAACCTATGGCCCGATATTGGTCTGGCGAGGCCTTAAATGAGAAGTCTGGCCCAAAAGTTACTTGCTTAGTCAGCCTGATTCGGGCAGCCTAAACAGTGGGGTGTTAATTCCACAATTGAAAGTGATTGAAAGTGATTATTTTGTTCATTTGGGTGTCCCTAAAAGAAAAAAAAAAGAAAAAAAATACTAAAGAAGAAATAGTGTTTGAGTACAAAGAGTGTGAACAATAGGGATTTCAATTCCCAGAAATATGGTGGTGGTTTTGTATAAACAATCATTTTAATAATTTTGTAATTTGTGTATTGAGTTATTTTTGATAAAATAAGATTAAAATAAATGTTTTGTTTTAAGAAAGTGTATGTTTTCTCCTTGACTGCAAAAAAACGACTGGCGCCCTTCACTGTAGGTTTTTGTAATATTGTGGTGAGTCCAGGGCAGGTGAAGACACAACACACTAGACAGGAGTGTCTAGCCCGAGTGTCGGTTAATTTATAGAGTTGCCTTAGTGGGTGCTACATCCGGACAACCATATTTAGAAACTCTCTAGCTAGCTTGGCTGCCACTATAACAGAGCGTTCAACATGATGCACTTGATCTGCATTGCAAAGCGGTTGATTGACTTTAATGATCCTTCTACTATGCATCTGCAAGCGCTCTGGCAGAGAGCAAAAGCTCTATCAGTCTGAAAAAGAAAATTGAATCGGCTGCCCCGCCTATCCTTGGTCCAATTGTGCGCTTTCACTGTAGACTTTCCAAATGTCAATCACTTTATTTGTTTACAATAAAATATTGGAGCCAAAACGTATGGTCTCTGAGGTGTTACATTTTTGCTTGATTTGTTTTTGAACATTTGCTTCAAGCACACGGTGATGGAATCAATAAAGGAGTGTGTTAGAGCACATGGTAGTCCTTTGCTCTCAAACAAGCGTTCATGTATCTGTTTGGTGATTCACAATATGCAATATTCCCTCAAAGTTGTAACTGTAGTAATATTTGTCTTTTAAATAAATACTGTAAATTAATGCAGACATTGGTTTGTCTATTTACAATCTGGTCGTTGCTCAAATAATCAAAAGACCACTCTTGTCAGGGAAGCACTAGTGAATGTTCAGAGGCCTGCTGGAATCATCAGAGGATGTATCATTTTTATGCTTCACCCCCTCTTCTAGAGAGACCCCAGCACATTTAGTAACCGAAGAAGAAGACGACCAGAGACTCCTGCAAAACCTTTACCACACCGTGAATCAACCACTGCTGTCCTGACCCAGTATTCTCTGCGAACTAGGAGCTCCAAAGAGGATGACTCCTTCCCTTTGGCTAGTGGGAACAACCAGTCCCAAGCTGAAATTTGAATTGGGCCATCTCCCGAGGTTCTAGGAATTTCCAGAGCTGCGGAACTCCAATTCCAGGAGACCTGCTGCCCATTTTGAGGGACCCATTGTAGAAAGGCTGAATCCATCTGAATCTTTGCTAAACCCATACGGACACTCCAGAGATCTGATCCACTTCACCCAGACCGTCTCATCAATGTGTGGAACTGCAGGAAGCAAAGAAGATTCACCGGGCGATCCGTGTCCTTTGTTGGTGCTGTAGAAAAGGCGCCAAAACTACAGAGTAAACCAAGAAGTTGCTGAAAGTCATGCCACAGGTCCTCCTTTGAGACTGCTGCTGAGATATCCCATCCCTTGTCCTGCTTTCAGTCATCAGACCAAGGAATCCGGAGGTGGGCTTCAGAGCTGCAACATTGCAGAGCATACATCTCGAACATTTTCTTTTAACCTAAGGTACTGTGGGGAAAAATGTATTGCTTACATGATTCCAAGAAGTCGCTGTAGAGCATTGGACTGCACCTAGATGTGCACAGGGTCACCCCCTCTTACCTCTGACTCAGGCCGCTGCTTATGTCCCTTCCTCAAGTCCTTTTTCAGGTCTCCCATGTTAGTTGTTGACTTTCTGCTTCTATAACACTAGAGGCAAGGCGGCCCCTGCGGTGTCAATGCACCCGGTAGCTCCGTGGACGGAAACAGCGGGACGACTCGCCGACGCAGCCCCAATCACCGGCAATGCACAACACCGGGCACATTACAAGTAGCACGGACACGAAAGCACTACCATGACCATGGAGTAAACACTTTGAACACTGTGCCGGTACTGCCGGCACCGCAGACATGGCGTTAAACAGTGGCAACAGTGGCAGGTGAGCTGAAACAGGCCCCAGGTGTGCACAATGAAGCCAGCTGCACATCATAGGCCACTGGGAGCCTACAAAAGGGCCACACCCACACCCAAGCCACCTTCCAACACAATCATGCTGTCAGCCGCCCTAGCAGCATTTGGGATAGGGAACCTGCAAGCAGCAGTGCACATTGAGGCAGCACTGAGGCAGAAGAAGAGGAGGAGCCGTAGGTGCAGGAGGCAAATCAGGAACCCGGTGGCCATCCAAAACATAAATTTGCAACAGGTACCACCCTGCAGGCACCCAGCAATTCCCTGCATCAGGGTCTCACCCTGGAACCTAACCCCAGTACAAATCCCCACATTATACCGGCTTGACAGGGCCTCAATCATATCTATCGTCACGCTCATTGAAGACGACATCAGCAGCCACATCGGCATCCAGACTGCAACCCCCCCCCCCTGCTGAAGGTAGTCTCCGTACTGCATTTCCTTGCCACCAGAACCTATCAGCACACAGTTGGGGAGCTGCACAGGCTGTCACAACCCTGCTTTTCCAGGCTACTGGCCCAGGTACTGGATGCACTGTTGCACCATGCGTCAGAGTACATTTCCCTACCCCGTACCCCTAGCCAGGTCATTGCCACCAAAGTGGCCTTCCATGCCATTGCCGGCATGCCCAGTTGCATAGGCGCATTAGATTGCACGCACATGGAGTTGACTGTCAGACATGCAATTGAGGCGGTGTACCACAATCGGAAGCAATTCCACTCACTGAACGTCCAGATGGTCTGAGATGCCCAACAAGTGATCACATATTGCTGTGCATGTTTCCCGGGGTCCACACATGACTTGATGGTCTTGAGGAATTCAACATTGCCACGATACATGGAACGTTATGCAGGACAAAGCACATGGCTGTTGGGTGAGTACAACTGCCAATGCATGACCTCTGTGTATTGGGGGGGGAATAGTCAAGGCCCACAGTGTCCCAGGCAGTTGAGCGAACACAACTGCCAATGCATGTCCCCTCTGTATTGTGGGGGGGACTAGACAAGCACCAGAATCCATACAGCACACCGCAGCAACTAGAATATTACCCCATGCCATGTCACGCAAAAACATGCCCTGCCTATCTCCATGTACACCCTAGCCATGGGGTGGCACTACATGCAATATCAACCTGAGGACGTGAGTCCCTCCCACGCCCAATGTACATCTGCCACTCCCATGCAAACGATGGGTGCATCTCGTGCTGTGTGCAGTGGTCACATATTTGCAGATATCTGTGTCTGCCTGATGCAGATCTGGCCATCACATCACGATGCCGGAGTCACCCACCACATCTGAACATATGTACATTTGGAACATGTCCTTGTCTAACATCACTCCACAAATCTAAGCATCACAGACCCCAGCAAGTGAGCCCAATAGAAGATTCATACATCGGATTGCCAGAAGGGGCATCCGTGGACTGCATCTGATACAGACAGTAATACCACAAACAGTAACATGTGTCCATGCCTTCACTCCCATGCAGGTGATGCTGGATATGCACTCACGCCATGGCTGATGACGCCCATACGACGGCCATGGAACAGGCATGAGGAGGCCTACAACCGGACACACATACTCACACGTGGTGTGATAGAGCAGACCTTTGATCTTCTGAAGGCCAGGTTCTGCTGCCTGAGCAGATCAGGTGGCGCATTGCAGTACAGCCCGGTGAAAACAGGGAAAATAGTACTTGCATATGCTGTGCTGCACAATCTGTGCATACGCAGGAACATTCCACTGCCCCGGGACATCGAGGCAGCCAATGAGGAGGATGATGATGGGATGGGTGCACTACCAGGCCGGGGTGCCATTGATGGACAACAAGCATGTGCTGCACTCATACTCAATTTCTTCTGCTTCACTTCCTATATTCTGCACTTCATGTGGTACCACTACAGTAAATGGTTTGTATACACATGAAATGAGAGTATCCACTCGTCATTTGTATTTTCACAATTAACAGGGGGAACAGGTATTGGAATGCAATGAAGAACACACGTGCCCCGGCTACCAGCCATTTGGTTGAAAACCAAATGGTCGAATTACCATTTGATCGAAGTAAAATGGTCGGAAAAAAAAGGTCGAATTTTTATTTTTTATTTTTTTATTTTATGGGGGGGTTCCCCCCAACCCCCCTTTTTCTTTATTAAAAATATTTTTTACAGCCTATTTTTGGCCACGCTTGTGCCCATGGTTGTCCTTTCCAGAGCCTCCTGCCAGCTGGGATGACCTCCTATGAGGGCTGCTGGTTTCTGGACTCGAGGGTGTGTTGCTGGCAGAGGGCAAAGCAGGGTTTGTTGGTGGCACACGGCCCAGGAAAGCCTGCTGGGCAACCAGCATTGTCTCAGCAATGTTGGACATAATATTGTTGCCCTCCCTGACCCGCCGTGATAGCACCATGTTTGCCTTGGCAAACCGCCCTATCGCACGTGAGAGGCGGTGCACAGAGGTGGCAGTGCTCTCCCGTTGTAGACGGGCATCCTCCCGTAGCAGCCTTGACTCCTGGAGCTGTTGCTCGACAAGCAGAATCAGACTTGCCTGGTGCTCCTCGATGCGCAGTAGGCGCGTGCAGAGTTCCGGGATAGAAGGTGTGGGGGAGCGCAGTCGACTGTGAAGCCCCATGGGGCTGAATATGGCCACCTGTTCTGGTGTGGTGTTGCACCCGTCATCTGCATTCTCGTGTGCATCAGCGCCCTGTTCTCCAGGCACACTTTTTATGCTGGCTGCGTCATTGTCGCTGGTTGGTTGACGGCCGCTGGTGGGTGGATTGGAAGTGGCTGCAGGTGTATCTTGTGTTGGCACATGCTGGATTGCATGCGCAGCGGGGATGGTGATGTCCGTGTCGTCGTGCACCATCACCGAGGTGGATGTTTGTGTGCCGGAGGTGCTGGCAGTGGCATCCTGGGAATGCCTTGTATGACGGCCTGCAGTCCCCCTTTACATAGCATTACATTACATAGCATTTATAATGCACGCTATAGACCCGCAGGCATGAAGGCGCGGATGAGTTAAAACATAAAAACAAGGACCTCCAGATAGTGGAGTATCTGAGACAGGTATACAGAAATCATAAATTAGAACTATACTGTCCGTGACACAGTCAGTCTGCTCCTTCTTAGGTGAATAAAAAAAATGTCAGATCTTTCTTAAAGGCCTGTAGCGACTTATGATTACGCATACAGGCTGACAATTGATTCCAGAGGATGGGCGCTTTCAAAAAGAAAGCTCCATTCTCAGCTTTAGATGTTTTGGATCTGGGTTGCACTAAAAGGTTTTTCGTGCAAGATCTTAATTCTCTTGGGTAAACCTTGTCCTTAATGTGGCTCTGCAGATGTGGTGGCATCAATTGCAATTTGCATTTGAAAGTAATGACCAGGACCCTGAACTTGATCCTCGATTGTATGGGTAACCAGTGGAGGGAGCGCCTGGCCTCTGATACATGATTTTGCCTAGCGAGCCCAAGGACAACTCTCACTGCCCAGTTCTGAACTACCTGGAGCCTATGCAGGTCAAGCATACAGGCGCCCAACAATGGGCTGCAGCAATAATCCATCTTTGCTCCTATTATGGCGCGAGCAATAGTTTCTGCACTTTCCTGGGAAATCAGGGGTCTCAGATGTGATAACAGTTTAACATAATAGACTGCTGATGAGACAACCGTAGTGACATGAGCCCTCATCTTAAGTGTCTGGTTTAGTGTCACTCCCAAAATGTTTGTTTTGGGCAAAGGAGCTATAATGTCATCCCCTAGCTTAAAAGAGCTGTAATCTTGATTAAGATTGCGCAGGGCATGTGGACTACCCACAATCATAAGCTCCGTCTTGCTCCTGTGAAGGGCTAGATAGTTGTCCAACATCCACTTCTCAATAAGCGTGAACATTCTATTAACTTCCAGCTCATCCTGCTCATGGGAGTCAGTTAGAGGGACTACGCACGGTGTGTCATCTGCGTAGTTTGAGAACACGACCCCCACCTCCTCTAACATAAAGAAGAAGGGAGCCATGAAGAGGTTATATAGACACAGAGATGTTCCGGCCCCCTGTGCGACACCATATAGTACTGGGACTGGTGTTGCTTCTGCTATGTCGGAACAGACTCTACTGTATCTATGCTCGAGCAACGAGGCAATCCAAGAAACCGCAGTGTCTGAAAAGTTGTCGACATCCTTCAGTTTGGTATTTAGAATGGTGTGTTCAATTAAATTGAACGCTGCTGATTGATCTAATGAAATGACAAGAGAGAGCATACTCCTATCCATCTGGGCTAGGAGTTTATATTTCAGCTCCAGAAGTGATGTTTCTGTGCCAAATTATTTTCTAAATCCCGACTGATGGGTGTGCAAAATGGGATGCAGTTCTAGGTGCTCAGCAATTTGACTATATGCAACCTTGTCCAATATATTAAGTAGAAACTGAGTGTTAGATATGGGGCGGAAGTTGAGAGGGTTATCCCTGGTCAACCCTGGTTTCTTGAGGATAGACGTAACCATGGTTTGTTTTAGCTCGTCCGGCACCTTACCTTCCTCTAAGGAGGCATTTATAAAAATACAGACTTCCTTAAGAAGACAAGGGGGACAGGTTTTAATAATCATGGATGAACATGCATCTCCCCTACAATGAGAGGGTTTCATCTGCTCGATGATTTTGGATAATTCCGTTTCGGTTATTGGGTGGAAATTGAAAAGAGGAACTGCTGGGTCCCGAAAGTGGGCTTTAGTTGGTTCATTTGCTGGGGATATAGGTGACATCTTCATTTTTTCAAGCATTCCCATCCAAATATTATGCAGCTTATTTTGGAATCCGTCTTGGATAAGTTGGCACCAGTGTTTGTCTTTTTTTACTAACGGGCCTAGTGGAGCAGGAGTTGATTCCTGTTCTTTTAGGATCTTAAATATTTCCTTGGTGTCTGATTTGGCATTACTAATGCGGTTATTGTGGAAATTTGTTTTTGCTTTGAGAATAGAGGTTTTAGGTTCTCTTACCATTTTCTTATAGGTTGCTAAGAGGTCAGGTTTGGGTTTGTGTTTCCAGGCATAAAATGCTTTAATGGAAGTCGTTTTTTGTTTTCTAAGTTCTACAGAGAACCATGCCTTATTTTTATTATCCTCTTTGTGTAGCTTTTTTGCTTCAGCGGTGGAAGCTTTTCTGAAATACTAGAAAAGTTGTTAATTAGGAGGTCAGCCATGTCTTGTGACATTTCTGTTAAGAAATTCAGAGAGTTATTGAGCAAAGGTTTGATATTATTAACCGTAATACGTTTTAGATTCTGTGATGTATTAACCGGTTGTTTGCTATTTATTTTTACTGGAAATCGCACCATTAATAGAAAGTGCCCAAAAAAATGATCTGACCAGGGGCAAGTACTAGTGGTATTAAGTACTGCCAGCCAGTCAAGAGTATGACCCAGTACATGGGTAGGATTCAACATATGCTGTACAAAACCAAGGTTACCCAGGGACTGTTGGAGTTCCTTAGCACATAAGTCAACATCGTGCCTATCCAATAATTGAAATCACCCATAATTATATAGTTGGATGCAGGTATCAGCTGGGGTAATATATGATTACTAATAGCTTCGGCTAGGTTTGCCTTTATCGATGGTGGGCAATATACTATAATGACATTAATGGTGGACTCTGCATTCATGCCTATTTTTATGTGAATAGAGTCAATACTCTTGGCTGTTGTGCCAAGTCACTGTTGGTTGATGTGCCTGTGGGGGAATGTAGGGCATGCTGTTAGTCGTGTGACAGGATGTGAATGGGGCAGTCACATGCAACACACTCCTCATACTTGGTCCACTTGCATGTGCGCACATTGATGGGTGATGCACTCAGGTGTGTAGATCACGGCTTGCACACAGTTGCACGCCGTCTGCCCGTCCTGGTGGTGTAGTCACATGGGGGTGTTGTGTGTGGTGGGGTCAATGGTGCATGTGTTGTGTGCCTCTAGGCCATGGATGCGGGGGGGGCATTGGTGCATGTGTTGTGTGCCTCTAGGCCCTGGCTGGGGAGGTCAATGGTGCATGTGTTATGTGCCTCTAGGCCATGGCTGGGGGGGTCAATGGTGCATGTGGTGTGTGCCTCTAGGCCCTGGCTGGAGGGGGGGGCATTGGTGCATGTGTTGTGTGCCTCTTGGCCCTGGCTAGGGTGAAATGGTGCATGTGCTGTGTGCCTCTAGGCCCTGGCTGGGGGAGGGTCAATGGTGCATGTGTTGTGTGCCTCTAGGCCCTGGATGGGGGCAGGGGGTATTCCATCATTCGCACTCATGGCTTTGCACTCTGTGTACACACCGGCCTCGCCAGGTGTTCCAACTCGGACCTCTGCTTGACCAACTCCCTCAATCCCCTCTAGGTGCATGATGCTGCTGCACCACTCCTCCCAGGTATGGAGCTTCAGTGGGGAAGGTGGTCCGCCACCTGTGCCAGTGCTGTGCTGCCTGTGTGCTGCATCAGGTTACGGACACACAGCCGCAGATCGTCCCAGCGCTTGTGGCAGTCCTTCACCATGCACACTGTGACACCTACTGCTGTGCACTTCTGTGCAGCGGCTGACCAGATATCTTTGCACTTTTGCTGTGTGCTGCGCCTTTGATCTGCACTGAACAACAGTGCTGCATTGTCCACAATTTGCTCCACAAGCACTGTCAGTTCCACCTCGATGAAACAGGGTTTGAGCTGGCGAGTGGCTGGAATCCTTGACGACATCTCAGTAGTAGTTTGACATCAGTCACGGGAACTGTAGACCTTGTGCTGACTGAGGATTGCAGTGGATTGAGGTGTGGACTGAGGTTTAAGAAATGGCTGCTGCTCTCTTTCTGGCTTTTGTGATCACAGTGTTTCTGGCACTGGTATTTCCATTTCCGGTACAGACGTGGCAGAAAAGCATATACCGCTAACATTGTACCCGGTGCATCCGTCTCCGGGGGGATTTGCGTTACGGCGATGACACTGTTTCCACAATGGTCTGGTGCGGGCGACTGACAAACCATAACCACACCTTACTTCTGCATGTTTGCGGTCGCGGTAACGGTGTCACCGCCTTCACGGTAAAACCAGATTCCGGACCGTCGAACTTGTAATGAGGGCCATTGTCTTTTCCATTTCTAACGCTGCTACAAACAAACACAAAAGTGAAAGTGTCCTTTGAAGTGTATTCTCAAGTATTCCGGAGTGTTCTAGTGTAAACGTCTAAAGTATTTAAAGTGATTCTGGTGTATATATAATAAATATATAATTCTATATGAATTATAAGTATAAGAGTTTCTTTGATGTGCATGTCTAGCTATGGTTCAGTGTACTTACCTACAGCTCACATCTTCCTCTTTAGATAAGCTTGGCTGCTCTGTCACTCTACCAAGGTCCTGCGTTAGTACAGACTGATGCTAAGAGTTGGAGGTCTACAAACCGCTGGGATAGCTGACTAAAGTCTTACTACCAGTTGGACTTTAAGAACACTTCCCTAATAGCTGGTTAATGATGTGCAAAAGGCATTAGAGAAACAACTTGACTGTGTGTGTCTTGTATACCTACTTACAATGTTCAGTAGCTGATTACCATAAACGTCCCAGCTTCATGGGAGACCTATGTGCAGACCTTTGTAACAGTATATACAGTACACAATGTATGTACTTTTATGACAAAAATGCTGCATTGTTTGGGCAAATGATTACTCTAGAAAATACTTCCCTCACACACAATTCAAATTTAAACACAATACCAAATTAATCCCCCAAAACCCTAATCAAGAGGATCATTTTCACACATCCTAAAAGAACTATCTCAGTTTCAAAAGATATTTCGACTCAGCCAGAGAGAGCCAGAGAGAGGCTTACCTATCTCATGGAACTATTGAATTGTCTCTTAAAATCAATGGTGAGGAGCCGTTACATGTTGAAATACACATAGGCGGCTCACTACCACAACATGTTCATCATTTGCATACCCAAGTGTAAAAGTGCAGAGGAAATGGTGGCATACACGTGTGTACGCTGCCCTTTGCCTGGCACATTCGTGCTCCACTGTGCAAAGTGAGTAAAGGCTGCCGCGCATGCTCGCTTACTTTTTATTGTGAGTGCCGCTTTCTATGTTGGGCAAGGCTTAATTTCAATTGTGTACATTGCTTACCATGCTCATATGTTAAGTAGTGTTAACAAATACAATTAAACTGTACCTGAGCATGTCAGACAGGGTTACATTGTAAGTGTACACACAGTTTGCCAAGCGAGCATGACAGGCAGCATACACATTGGATCCCTATGGGATCCGCCTGCTTTTTATTGGTTCATAAATCAGGCGGACCCCATCGGGAACTCCAGCATTTGCACCTGCATCAAAATCCATGATGGCGCAAATGCAGAAGCATTTGTATGGCAGAGAGGAAGGGAAGCAGCAGAAACGCAAGTTGCATTCCACCACCTTCACCGCCATACTAGTGATTGAAAATGAGTCATAACGTGAATGAATGGCGTAAAAGCCTTAATCAATTTACATTACATGCTCAGTAAACGTGAGCTCCAAAGTGTCCTGTTTGATCTTTTTTGAGATAGGCCTTTGTCTCTCTCAGACCTCTTACATTGCTAGCATTCACAGACTAGTCTATGGGTCACAACTTCCATGATGAATAGGATTATTTTCAAAAGTCCATTGCATCTTGTTTCCCTCTTTAGTTGATCTGTTGCATTTTCTTTTTCCGATTGCTGTAGGTGGTTGTTGCACCAAATGTACCTTATGAGAATAAGGTACATTTGGTGCAACATTATACAATTCGGTCAATGTGTCTAGTCAGTGTGTAATCTTGAAATTAGATACATGGACCTCACACGCCATCATCATTGAATTCAAGGTCAAAAAAGTAGTGGCTGACATTGACTCTATCCTCAGTGAACTTATGTGAGTAGTGTCCATTCTTACACATTGCGGGATGGGAGAATGGTTGCATGGGCATTCACTTTTAGTCTTGCTCTTCATAGAATGTGGCTAATTTGCTGTGCAATGACAGAGGCAAGACACAATCATCTGGTGCTGGCCACTTGGGGTGGCAGATGGGAGGCACTGCGAACCTTGCTGCTGCAGCAGCACTCTACACTAGGATGCTGTGTCACAGCTGGCAGAAGAGCAGGTGCTTGAACTGGACACAACCTACAAATGCTTGCCAGGGTGTGGTCGCTCAGGTCAAAGGCAGGGGCCTTCCTCTGAAAGTGCTGTGAAGCACTCTATGACACTGCACCAAGAAGCACAGCAGGCACAGCCCGGCTGCAGACATTATAGTTAGTGCTCTCAAAAAGCAGGGTCACTGAGGTACAAACTGCTGAAAGAAGGCAATTGCAGCCTCAGTACAAAGACTCTTAACCAATCATAGAAACCAAAGACACAGAGCATTGGGACGCACCAGTGTGGCTGACTGCCACGATTATGTTCCAGGAGCTACTGATGTCAGGACATGATGCTCGACTCCAATGCATCATCTCGTTATTGTAGGCAAATTCGGTCAATGGAAGCAATTTGTGGCAATTATCTTGGGTAGCAGACATAAAACAGCATAACTATTGCTTTAGAGTTTGATTCATACATTCCATAGAGCCATTAGTCTGTGGATGGTACCCTGAAAAGAGTAATCGATGATGGCTAGTATTTTGCATAGGGCCTTCGGGAAAGGAGATGTATATTTGTATTTATTTATTTGTTTGTTCACATTTGTTGAGCGCACAACAGCCCGAAGGCATCGTGGCGCTTGTTACAGTGGGTGGTAATAGCTTATTTACATAACAATTACATACAAGCATACTACTTAAAGTTAGTATACGCGGTTAGTGAAGCATGAGGATAGTGAAATGGGAATGTGTAGTCAGTTAGTTGAAGAGAGCAGTTTTAAGGTTTTTCCGGAAGGCTTGGAGAGACGTTTCAGCTCTGAGCTTGGTAGGGAGCGCATTCCATAGCTTGGGGGCAAGGTATGGCAAACCTATCACTCCTGCCTTTGCCCTGTTGATGCGCAATACAGTGCGTTGGTTGGAGGAGCATGATCTAGTGGGCCTGGTTGAGTGTGTTCTGGATAGTGTATCTGAGAGGTAGGAGGGAGCTGTGTGGTTGATGCATTTGTGTGTAGTTGTGAGTAATTTGAACGTAATTAGGTCTTTGACTGGAAGTCAGTGTACAGTCTTTCTTGCTTGTGTGATGTGGTCTCTTTTAGGTATACTTAGGACTGCTCTAAGTGAGTTATTTTGGGTAGTTTGGAGTCTGGTTAGTTTTTTTTTTGGAGGTGCCAGCTAGAAGTGCATTGCAGTAATCCAGCTTGGCCCCTATGGTAGCTTTGGCAATGGGGAGACAGTTGTCCTTGGTGAGGAATGGCTATATAGCATTAATGAGTTTAGTGCTCAAGGAAGAGGCAGAGACAATAGTGCTGACTTGTTTGTGCATAGACAGTGTGGCATCAATGTGGACCCCTAAGGTTTTAACAGAAGATAAGACCGGGATGACACAGTTGTCTATGCAGAAGTTGGAGTAGTGTGGGTCTAGATTAGCTACGGTAGACTTTTGGCCAAGAATGAGTATTTCTGTCTTGTCCCCATTGAGTCAAAGGCTGTTTATCGCCATCCAGGCTTGGATGGTGTTGTAGATTGGCCATAGGGTTGTAGCGTCTTGGTGATAGATTCATGTAAGAGGAAGGAGTACCATCGGCATAGTTTGTGTATGCGATCCCAAGTGCATCCAATTTATCAAACAGGGGCTTTATGAAAAGATTGTATAGTGTTTGGGCAGTACAAGATCCCTGGGGAACACCACAGTGAATGATGGTGGGCTCTGCATTTTCTATATTAGAAAAAACTTTCATAGCTCTGCCTTCTAGGAAAGAGGTGATCCAGGTAGCTGCATGGTTGGAGAAGTGCACAGCATGAGTGAGATGTTTGGTGAGAGTTTTGTGATCAACCAGATCAAATGCCGCTGAGAGGCCTAGGAGGAGGAGTAGGGCAGGCTTACCCTTGTCAAGGATATGGGTGATTTGTTTTTTTAAGTCTAGTAAGGCAGTTTCAGTTCTGTGTTCTTTGCAAATACCAGACTGTCTTTTTCCTAGGATAGATTAGGTTGAAGGTAGAGTTGGATTTGTCTGTGGGTGTCCTTATCTAATATTTTAAGAAGAAGCGGGACGGTCGTAATGGGCCGGTAGGTATTAGGTTGAGAGGGGTCTAGCATTGGGTTTTTTTAAGAGGCGACTCACCCAAGCCTCTTTGAGGCTGTCAGGGACTATGCCTGTTTTGAATGAGGAGTTGATGAAGGCAGTAAGGAGAGGAGCAAGTGTCTCTGCACATTCCTTGGTGATCTTAGGGGGACACACATCGCCCTTGCATTGTGATGGTATAAGATGTTTGAGGATGTCTATGACTTCTGATTCTGTGATTTCCATAAATGAGAATTTGGGAAAGTTGCTAGTTTTAATACTGGGCAGAGTTTGAGTCAATGGTTGTGCTTGAGATCCTGTATCCGATATTATTCCATCAGAGAGTCCATGTAGTCGATAGACATCATTGAGAAACAGCTAGGGACATAGATTCTGCATTTTCCTTCGGTAAAGGCCGTAAAATGTTAAAGTTTGTAATATCTGTCCAAAAAGTCACCATGAAACCAGTATGTCCTTTGGAGGGTGGAAGATCAACGAAGAAATCAGTTGACAATTTTCACCAAAGCATGGTTGGTATGTCAGGTTGGCAAAGCTTACGAACAGAAAGACGATGGGGTATCTTTACTTGGGCACAGATTGTACATGATACTATGTGTGTTTGTACATCGGAGCGCCGGGTCGGCCACCAGAAATATCTTTTTATTAAGTCTGAAGTGCCATTTTTTTCCTCTATGGCCTGCTACTGGAGCATGATGGAAAAGTGGTAATATGAGGTGTTTGAGGTGGGTAATCAGTAAATCCAGAGAATTAGCATGATACCAATGTCCCTGATATATCTGAAAGGCTCCATTAAGATCAACTCTGTTGAAGGCAACTTGTGCATGCCATACTTGTTTGATGAATTGACCCATCAAGAGTACAAACGTCCTTTCTTCTAGGATCTTGCCTGGATGAAGGGTTTACAAAGGGTTACAGTCTTCCTTGTGGAACAAGACATCTGCTAGAATGTTGCTTGGGCCTGCGATGGAGGATATTGTTGAAATCATACTAACAAAGAAATAGCCCAACTGACTTGTTGGTCATTATAGCACTCCATTTTCTGCAGGACTTGCAGGTTGCGGTGGTCTGAACACATTTCTACCAGATGTCACACTCCTAAGAGGAATTGCCCCCACTCCTTGCACACACATTTAAGGGCCAAGAGCTCCTTTTCAATGATGGAATAATGCAATTCTGCATCTGTCTGTTTATGTGAGTAATACGCTATTAGATGCTCCAGCGTGTCCTCTGGGACTTGCTGCAAGACTGCCCCTAGCGCATTGTTGGAGGTGTCGGCTTCAACTACAAAGGGCTTAGCAGGATCAGGTTTTTGAAGGATGAGTACTGTTGTAAAGGCCTTTTATAATTTGAGGCAGGATTCAGCAGCCTTGGTATTCCATCGAAAAACAATGCTTTCTCTGATCACACTACAACTTCCGCCTTCCCTACCACTCTTATAAAACTCACAACTTAAAAATGCTTCCTACTCCATCTCTCTTCCACCTTTTTCGAACAAACAAAGCCAACAAGCAAGGCATACCTCCTCTAACATCTATCCAACTCACCTCTCTTTCTCTGAGGCTCAACTTCAAATACTCTCCCTTACCTCATCAATTGAAAATTGCACTCTGGAATGCGCAGTCTGTATGCAAAAAAAACGTCCTTGATCACTGACTACTTTCACTCCAGTGTTCCTCCCCTAGACATCTTGCTATCACTGGAACCTGGATTTTTCCATCTGACACTGCCACTCTGGCAGCCCTACATGACTCTAAACTATCCTTCGTTCACACTCCTTGACTGACCGGCAGAGGTGGAGGCATCAGACACTCACTCTCTTCCTGCCTCAATGCCTCACAAATCTCCAATGCCACATCCTCTCCTACTTCTTTTGAATTCACTATCTCTACTATTGCTCTTCCTTACACATTTCACATCATCTCCATCTATCTCCCTCTTGGTCCCACTGGACCATTATTGGATGATCTTGGGCATCGCCTTGATTCTCTTTCCACTAAACATCAACTCATTCTCTTAGGTGACTTTAACCTTCCCTCTCCAACCCCTTCTCAAAAATCTGAACTTCAGTCTTTTCTTAGTGACCACGCTCTTCACTCTATCCATAACCTACCTACCCATGCTGGGGGGAACTCTTTGGATCTCTTATTCATCTTGACCTCTATCTCAGCCACTAATACTACCATCACACCAACCATATCTGATCACTCAATTGTGTCCACCACCATCTACTTTATACCCTCTGACGTTCCCTCACCACATGCTTCACCTGTTACTAAAAGGAAATGTAAACCTTCTCCCGCTCCCCCCTTTCTCTCTGACCTACAGTTCTCACTCTCTTCCTTCACACCCAATGCCTTTTCCACCAACACTACCTTTCCTGGTTTACAATCCCTACTATATGACCCATTCTCCTCTCACATCCCACTGCTTACTTTCATCCCTAAGCCTCAGCATCCTCAGCCATGGTTCACCACATTCATACGCTCTCTCCACACAGACATGTGTTGGACACTGTGCAAATGGAGGTGTATCCCAGAATTCTCAAAATGACGCTATACAGATTATTAAGAACATTCCATGGAAAGAAAACATCTTGAAATCAAAGGAGAGGCCTCCACTGACTTCTAGTCACAAGCTAGCATTGATTTAAAAGTATGTACCCTCGGCCACCACTGTCTTTATGGCTCTTTATGCTAATGCGCCATCCTATCTCAAATCATGCATCACTGGGTATACACCAGCTAGACCATTGTGCTCCTCCAACCTTAAACAGATTGTATGCCCCACTTTAAAAAAAGCCAGAGGTTTGGGAAGGTCTTTTCCCATCCGGGCTGCCCAGCTGTGGAACTCCCTTCCTCCAAATTTAGGATTGGTAGAATATTTGGTTTCCTTTCGTAAGAAGCTAGAAATGTTGCTTTTTAGGTAATCTGTCTTCCCCATTTTGTTGTTACTGAATCTTTCTATTCACGACCTTGTCTGGTCTTGTTTTTATGTTGCCTTGTGTGTGTATGTGCCCCCTATTCCTGCAGGCTACCGGAGCGTTAGAACTAAATTCATAAAAAATCCCACTCGCATGAAGACTGCAGCTCCACCTCTATTCCCTGAAACACTCTCACGTCCACGCTTGATAGAGCGAAAAAGGAATTCTATCTGACCCTCATAGAGCCTCACTCCACCTTCCTTGCCACCCTAAACTCACTACTTACTCCGCCTAAGTATATGACTATCAACCCCACTCTCACAGCTAATGGCCGAGCTAAATACTTTATACTTTGCTGCAAACATTTCCAAAATTAAAGGCTCTCTCCTGGCCTTTCTCACATTGCCTCCTCTTACATTTTACAATCTGCCTACTCTACCATCATCGTCTGCCTCCATCTCCCACTTTAGTCACACTAACACTGATGACATCCTATCTCTACTGATGAAGTCTAACCCCTCTTGTGCCACATCATACCCTCATGCTCCTCAGCTAGTCACGCCTATTACCCCTTTAGTGGTCTCTCCCCTAGCTGAACTCTTCAACCTGTACTTTGACTCCTCTTGATTTCCCTCTGTTTTCAAAACAGTCCTGGGCATCCCTCCCCTAAAAAAGCAAAGGGCTGACCTGAGCCTACTGGCTAAAATTCACCCTATGTCTCTCATTCTGCACTACTCTAAAGTGCTTGAAAGGTTTGTGCTCAACCATCTAACACATTTCTTAGACATACACAACCTTTGAGACCCCCGCCAAGCAGGTTTCTTCTCCTGTCACTCCATGGAAAATGCTCTTATGAATGTGTCCAACTTCATTGCCGATGCTAAGCCCTCCAACGTATCCTCCATTCTACTTTTTCTTGACCTGTATTCTACCGTTGACAATGTCGATCACTCTGATCTCCTTAATATTCTCTTCTTCTTGGGATTTGCGATCGAGTCCTTGCCTTGATTGAATCCTACTTTGCACCTTGCCAATTCTCTGTGTCTTGGAGCAGCAACACCTCTCACCTCACTACTCTAACTGTTGGTGTTCTACAAAGCTCTGTCTTGGGTCCACTCCTCTACACTGTACACCTCTGGTCTCGGGGCACTAATTTCCTCCTGTGGGTTCTCGCACCAACTCTTTGTGGATGAAACCCAAATCTTCCTCTATTTTCCTGAACTCTCATCTGATCTCCCTATAAAAATGTCTGGCTTATTTATTTTTTTGGGTTTTAAAATGTATTTATTTATTTTCTTTATTTATTGTGCATTAAGAAAACACCGAATAACATTATCACAATACAAGCAATCAGTAAAACTATTTTTAAATTATTTTAAAACAATGGGCCTCATTACGAGGTTGGAGGCAGCCATGGAGCTATTAGCTCCATGGCTGCCTCCAAAACCCTTCCGACTCCTCCCTGGTGAATGGAGCATTTACCGGTCCATTCCGAGGTCGGAGGGACCGGTAATTCCCCATTCACCAGGGCTATTCCCCATTCCCATTTGAGCCCCCATAGGACTCAATGGGAATGGGGAAGGCGCTAATAACGGTACCGCAAATTGCGGTACCGTTATTAGCTCTAGAGTCCCTTTGCGGGTCCCGTCCTTAACTCCTGCAAAAACCAGGCATTATGGAAGGACCCGCAAAAGGAACTCGTAGTAGGTAGGTAAGGGATTACCAGCACTGGTGCCCTTACCGGTGCCGGTAATCCCTTACCTCCCACCTCGTAATGAGGCCCAATGTCCAAAATTTCTAAAACCCTTGGAGAGAAAGTGATTTCATTTGTGTTTAAAATTCTGATCCATAAATCCAATTCTGTTTTTTCCCTCCAAAACGAACGCAAGTTAGGGCAATTCACACAAAGATGTTTTAGGGTCTCATCCTCTAGAGCACCGAATCAATATAGTCTCAGTCCACTTGGCACCTTCCTCCTTTTCCTCATGACCTCCATATTAGGAAACAGATTTGGATTGATGCTTCTTCAAATAACGCACCAAAACATTATAGATCTTTGTCTACCAAGCAAAGTAATCATTAAAGCATTGATATTCCAGCAAATCAGCCCTCAGTTGTATCAAAGCATATCTATACAGCTTTTGTTTCACTTTGTTAGGGTTCTGGGACAATTCATGTGTTGAGGATTAATTTTTTAAGAGAGCCTGGATACACCACAGCACCCTGTTTGCAAGAGCCCTACACATGCCCTTTACACACATCACTTTAAGGTCCACAAAGAAGGAAGCATTCGGGGGAGAGACTATAATAGCATAGATTTGCAGGCTTCCCCAAACAATTAATGTCTGGAATAGAAGTTTACCAATTCACACAAAATCTCAGGGAACTGAAGCTGGAAGACGCCAGACCTTTCTCCATAATGTTGCCTCCAACTTTGCCCTGGGAGTGCCATGTTCCATAGTCTGAGCCCCAATGGTCAGTTTTGGGCCAATTGTTGGTCTAAATAACTTCATCACAGGTAATAGCGAAAAGCTACCGAACTTGAAATCGAATTGAGTTAGCTGACTTGTAGCTGCCAGAAATGTAGACTTTAAATATCCATCTGGAGCACTGAGGAACCCAAGTACTTGCACTTGTTAACGACCTAGAGCGCTTGGCCATTAAAGGAGCAGCCAAATGGTTTCCATTTGGACCTTTCCTTATTCAGCATCACAAATTTATTGAGAGGTCCAAATTACTTAGGAATTTGTCAACAGCCTGTAGAGCTCCCTGCAGGGCTATGGGGGTCATATCGCGGATAACACACATTTAAATATTGCAGCTTTACCTACCCCAGTTTGGTGGGTTTGTCCTAACTAGGTTCCAACAGGCAGCCATGTCATTGATATAGAAACTAAATGGTAATGGGGCAAGGACACACCACTGCCACAGCCCCTGATTTGTCTCTACCCAATCTATAAATGAGGCATGAGAATCCAATCTGACTCTAATTCTAGTCCCCGAATGGAACTCCCCGAGGACTGCCAAGATCCCAATTAAGGGTAAGGGGCATCCATTATCATTCAGGCTCTTCCAAAGAATTGCCTAATTTACATGGTCAAAGGCTTTACTTACATCGAGGAAGGCCAGGAAAACCGGCCTCCCCTATTCTTTTGCTTGCCCGGATAGGAGAGCCAGTACAAAGCTATTTAAAGCCTCCCTGACATGGATCCAATCAATTAGCACCCCCCGCCCAAGTATGGAGTTCTTTCTTGGCAAAAATGTTTTTTGAGGCATCCAATAACAACATTGGCCTGTAATGCAGAAGGGATAATCTATCTCCACCCTTACAAATCAAAACAATCAATGCTGCACTCCAGGTCCCTGGAAGCTCTGTTTTTACCAAAATGTTCTGAAATAGTTCAGCCCATAACAAGACATAAGATTTGAAGGTTAAGTTATACACACCATGAGGGCCGGGAGCATTTGACTTTATAAAGAGAGCAATGACATCTAGGACCCAACGGAGCTCCCCAGCCAACTAAATTGTGAAAAGTTATTATAACCATTCAGCCCTATCTTTACATAGACATCCGTGAAGTGCTTCACCCAGACTTCTTCCGGTATTGCCTGAGTCTGCAAGAACTGATCTATCCCCTTGGTTTTATCAGTAGCCAGAACCTAGTGGTGTTATTTCCCAACATGCAACCCAAAATTTTATCGGCATCATTAATTTCTTAATCATAAAAAATCATAACTTCCTCCATCTTAGAGGCCCCTGGGTTGAGATATTCATTAACTAGCAAACACTGGCTAGTCACCCCCACACCCTGGACTGACCATTCAAGCCAAGTTGCAAGCATATCTGCTCTGCCCAAGTCTATTTTACCCACAGCGAGGCCCTGAATATTCCTGATGGCTGTTAAAATACCACCAAATGGACGGCCCTTTCACCTCGATGTGCATCAATGAACACTATATCAAACCCTGCAATGATCGGTGTGTCCATCGACAGGGTTTCCTGCAGGCAAATTATGTCATATGAGGCAAATAGATCTTGGTTACTCACTATGCTTGCAAAACCTCGGGAATTTCTGAATATAAATACCAAGTTTCACACTGAGATCTTTTACAGTGGTGGAAGAGACAGGCAAGGAACCCAGGGAAGCAGGGCAGAAAGCTGAAGTTCAAAGAGAGGATGCAGAGGGGGGGGGGCACCACCAACACCTCAGTTTTCTCACTGTTCAACTTGAGCCAATTGTTGCACATCCAACTCCCATGGCCTCGAGGCAAGCCCTGAACCTGGCTGCTAACTCAATATCAGTGAGATCAAGGTGGACCAGCATCTGGGTATCGTCTATATATGAATAACAAACAAAACCGTAGGAGAGGATGGGCTTGGTCAGAGGTTGAACACAGATGTTTACACAATGTGGGTGAGATGACGGATCCTTGAGGGACACCACAAGTGAGAGCCTTAACCTGAGAACAGAAAAAGAGTGGGAGGGAGTTTGGTAACGATTAGAAAGTAAAGAAGAAAATGTCACGATGCCCGCTCCCCGGGAGCCGGCTCAAGCCCTGCGTCCCCGAAAGCGGACATCAAGTCCCCGCGGAAGGTCCCAGCAACCCCTTATAGGGGCCCTTTGGACAGCGTCCTGGCGCCTATGGCGCCAGGCTCATAGAAAACGTCAGTCCTGGCGCCATAGGCGCCAGGCTCATTATGAAAGTGTTTGGGTGCACTTACCTGATGCAGACCATGCTGCAGAACCCCGGCCTCCTTGAGGCCTGAAAGGAACTACTTTACCTGTGGGACTCATTTACCACCCGGGCGTGGTCGGGGAAGGATACATACCTGATTGGAGGAAGGACACATTCTAGGAACTTCTTCCAAGGCTATTTAAACCACACCCGATCAGACACATTCTAGGAACTTCTTCCAAGGCTATTTAAACCACACCCGATCAGCCACACGTGCTTCGCGTTGTTCTGCATCTAGCAGCTGGACGCTCACCGTGTCTGCTCCTGCATCTTGACTTCTCCCACACCTGCCAGCATCCTGAATCACCTGCAAAGGAAGGGAACAAGAGAACAGAAGAAGGAAAAGGCCTCACCTGCTAAATCTGCATCCCAGAGACATTTCGCCGACAATCCTGAAAAGGAAGACATTTATTTTTAAAAGCACATCGCATCGATCGCTGCAGCGCCGCATTCTACTCACCTTTACAGGGCGCCTCCATGTTCAGCAGCGACCATCCGGATTCGCAGTCGCGCCCCCGCGCCTAGGGAGAAAAAGACAAGAACAAAGGTGAGAGAAAGAAGGGAAAAGGGAAGCTAAAACTCCATGTCAAGACTTACCTGTTGGGTCATTCCCTTTTCATTTCGGGTCCGCGCCGCATCCAGGCATTTTCGGACCCCGGCCCCTAAGGGGAAAAAGACATCAGCGTTAATGAGTGAATGAAAAGACATTACCAAAACACTCATTAAAGATTTACCTGATTTCCACAAGGATTTCACCGCTCACCTCGGGTCGGTGCCTGTTCCCTGGCATTCCGTACCCCGGCCCCTATGGGGAAAAAGACACTAGAATTAGAACATTAATGCATGGACACAAGGGGAACCACTTATAGAAAAAACTTACCTGGAAGCCAAGCAAGTTTGGTTCTCACCCATCCGAAAATCCAGTGACGTAACTGGATACCAACGCGCCCCTGCATCAGAAGCAGGATGGAGAGCTCGTCCTTCCAGACCCTAAGGTGAGACGCTACGGGGAAGCACAGAAGGGTTTTGAGGAGGGTGCGAGGGGTAAGTGGGAGGCCGATTGCATTACCCCGCAGACAGTTAACCCCCTATTCTCACCTACAGAAGGATACTTCTGCGAGCCAGACAAGCCAGATCTGGGGCCCGGTCCAGTCCGTCTTCCGAACCCTGCGCATCACCTTAGACGAGGTCACAGCAGCGCGAACCAGGCCAGCGCCCCCGTGGGAGTCAGGTGAGCGGTACAGAAAACCAGGCCAGGGCAGTCCCGGCAATGCCGGCTCTGGACAGACAGTCCAGCAAGATAGCATGATCAATGGTATTCAACGTGGCAGAGAGGTCAAGTAAAACTAGTGCTCCCACAGTGCCATGGTCCAGCATCATCGCTAGATCATCCACTATCGAAACCAACACGCTCTCCGTCCCTCGACCTGGGTGGAAACATGACTGTGAAGGGTGAAATGAGGAAGATTCTTCAAGAAAGGAAAAAAGAGGACAGACCGAGGATTCCAGAAGCTCGATCTGAAATGGTAGGAGAGAAATGGGGCAGAAATTCGAGAGAATTGAGGGATTAAGAGAGGGGTCACTGTGGCATGCTTCAGACAGGTGGGAATAAAGCCTCTTTGAAAGGAATTATTTATGGCCGGTTGCAGAAAACAAACAATATGAGGGAGGATGTCTGTAAGGATGGGAAGAGGAATGGGGTCCCTTGGGGATGCCGACTTAGACTTAAGAACAGCAGCTATGATACTCTCAGCCATGAAAAAAGGAAATGCTGACCATAGTGCCATATTGAAAAGCCCAAAGAGCAACCTGATGTGTTCAGTACTATCAGTGACACCAGACCCCCAAGAGGAACCGAGGATCAGGGTAACGATAGGAGGTAAGATATTTTTGTTTCTTGAAGACACTGGAGTGACTCGTTCCTGTGTTCGAGAGGGAAAGTACCTAATGTCTGGCATCACCATGAATGCGCTGGGATTCTCTGGGGCTATGAGTTTAGTTCCTTTTACTGATGAATAACCAACTTCGATAGGAGAACATGACATGTCTATCCCAGTTATGTTTTCTCGACAGACAACAGTTAATATATTAGGACGTGAGGACGTGCTTTATGACAAAACTTAATATGACAATATCATTTACAGACAAATGTATAATATGTTCCACTCCAGGGATACATTAAATGAATTTAAGAGAATTTAAACTAGCATTCACAGGCCAAAAAGCATTACAAGGTGTCCCTTTAGACCCAGAAGTATTTTTGTATGGAGAAAATATTTTTCTGACATCGCTACCTAGATTGATAGGCAAAATACTGAGGATACCTGATGAATTTTTGTTTAAGCCAGAAATGCCTATGGATGATGAGGAAGCACAGGTTACTCCCATAGAAGTAGAGGCAGCAGTAGTAAGAGAGAAAAGGGTGGTTGTTCATGGATCAAATGATGAAGGAAGAGCATGGAGAACAGTAATAACTCTTCCTGAAGGATATAGACTAAAAGACTTGACAGATGAGGAGCTATTCAGAGATGATTATTCAGATGATGAAGTAGTATTTTCATGAGCCTTACTTATTGGATAAAAGTTGAGAATAGGGTAATACCACAGAGAATGGCATTGGTAAAAAAGAAACCATCATTCTTCACAGAAGATTTTAAAAAGGTGCCAAGCATCTTATAGAACAACATTCCATATGACGTGTGTCTATTGAGTGGAGCATGAGCAGTTAAATAAAGCTTAAGCCAGGTGCAATTTTACAAAGAGCAAAACAGTACCCCATGTCCAGAGAAGCAGATGAAGGTGTATTTGAAAACATTTCTGCTTTAGCACAGCAGGGAATACTAGTGCCATCTGACTCCACATGTAACACAGATGTGTACCCAGTGAAGAAATCAATGGGGGGTTGTGGGGATTTATTCAGGATCTACGCCCCTTAAACAATAATATTGTCAAAGCAGAGTTTCCTTTGGTTCCGAATCAGCTATGATATTATGTAACATCCCAGCTACAGCTAAGTATTTTACAGTATTAAATTTAAAGAATGCTTTCTTTTCAATTCCCCTTCATGAGGACCTCATTTTGGTATATAGAAATCAGTGGTGGAAACATACAAGATTACCACAGGCGTACTGTGAGTCCCCATCAATCTTTAATAGGTTCTTCAGATGGACCTAGGTAATGTACAACTTGAGAGCACAATAATTCAGTACGTACATGACATATTAGTGTGCAGCGAGACAGAAGAAAAATGCAGAGAAGCTTCAGTTCAGCTAATGACAGTATTGTCAGATAAAGGATACAAAGAGAAACTACAGTATTGTCAGGAAGAATTCCTGTATATAGGGCAGCTAATCCCTCAAGAGGGGAGAAAAGTGACACTTGAGAGAGCAGAATGGATCATGAAAACTCTAAGGGCCTCATCACATGTTGGGCGTTATCCCGACTCGGACAAATATGACCACTAGTGCTTCTTTGTTTTCCCAAAAGATCAAAAATCAAAGGGAAGGGTCAAAGAAGATTGAAGACAGCCAAACGATCAATCCTGTAGAACTGTTAAAGCTACCTAGTTTGTATCCAAGGGGTTAAATGCTTGTAAAGAGTTTAGTTCGCACTTGGAATAAGCCCCGCTTTGAAGGTCTGTAGCTATTAGAGGGGGTCATCCCCACTGCCATGAAGATCCAAGGAAGACAAGCTTGGCTGCATCTGAGTGATGTAAAGCCTTACAAAGGAGAGACCTTTACCCCTATGGCACCCGTTGGCAGTGAAGCAAGAGCAGAAGTTCCACGAATGTAGACAAGATCAGCTACCAAGAGCCAACGAAGAACAGACAAAGTAAAAACAATTTGAACTTCCAATTATTCCCAAGTTTAGGGAGAAACAAACAAACTTTTCAGTGTTCACAGAACTTTTCCTAATAGGTGGACTGCCAGACTACAAGTATGCCTAGAGGTGCCATTGCTCCCGGCAGGTCTGAACTGCCGGGGGCACCAGCCCCTGCAGGCATACTTACCAACAGTGCTGGTGCTTCTGTGTCCCCATTCCCGTGGAGTGCTATGAGACCCCATGGGAATGGGGACTTACACAATCCGTCACGCCTTACATCCCAGGCCACCGGGACTTGTAATGTCCCAGTGACACTGGGATATCAGGCAGCAGAACGGTGTTACAAGTTTGGTGGCAACCCACCGGTAGAAATGGCGGGTTACTGATGAACTCACAATGAGGCCAAACATTTTGGAAACAGAAAAAAGAAGAAGAGCACACAAAACGTTATGCTGCCTACAAGGTTGCACACATCTTTTCATGCTGTTTTTGTATACATATTTCGATCTTATCCAGCCCTAGAGAGACAACATGTAGATATTGTCACATCTTTGGGAAATCCCAAAAATGGTCCTATCATTTGCAGGATCATCATTGCAATAATATTACAATTTATATTATAAAAGAGTGTGATTATTATAAAGATTAACAGGAAATAAACATTGATTAAAGATAATGGGAATTTTCCGGTTTGTAAAAGACACATTGCTAGCAAGAAGACCTATTAATACACAAAATACAGTGAGAGGTATACATTATTTTGCAATATTCCTTGTAGCTATGTTTTGTACAATATGCAGTCTTTATTTCCTTATTCTTATAGTATTTAGCTAAATTATGTTTTATAATACGTGTGGAGTGTTTAACAATGAGACAGCTATTTATATCCCAAACAAAAGCACAGGTGATATTTTCCCTGATGTTTCCAAACAAATTAATCGATTTAAGAGGGATGCTGGAGAAGATCATGGGGATATAAATACATACCTTGATAATTCAGCCCATTTAAAGAATAACACACGGTATGAGCACATGAAGGAAGTAGGGAGAAGAACAGCAGATGAGAGTTGCTATGTATGTTCTCTCATCCCTTATGCCACAAGCACAGCCAGAACATGTTTAGCAAGAGACATACCTACACATGATGCAACGTGTCTCAGTCAACTAGCAGCATGCATTACAAGAGGACAATTTGAAGGAAGATGGGCAACCCTACGATGATGTCAAAGAGAACATTCGCATATGAAGATGCTTACATAAAAACACAGTAGATGATAAAATACCCAGGTTGGGAAAGTAGAATGCTCCTGTATTCATTCAGTGGTCTGACTGGAGAACAGATGAGAACAAAAGAGAATGGAGTGTGCTGACACATGGGAAACACCAGGATTGCAAAGATGCTGGGAGAGAGCTTAGCTATTGGTATATGGACGAGTAGCCACCAGTACAGGATGGAAAGAAAGAATGTTAGGATGCAATGCACACGTATTGATAACAGCAGCAGTACCGATAGTGCAAATAGTGAATTATGAATGCCTTAAGGAATGGGCCAAGTACTCGAAGTTACTAACATGGGTTGAAAATGAAGCAGGACCTATATCCATACTACCTATGAAGAACATGACACTGTGTTTCAGAAACAGTGGTCTGACCAAAGTTGGAGACAATAAAGGATGCAAGCAAATAATTGATGTTCCAAAAATGAAGGGAGCAACTGCTGTGCTAATGGACCCCTGTTGGACCTGTGGATTCAGAGCTTATATGAAACTACCTAAAAATTGGGGAGGAATATGTTCTATATTGATAATACATGTTCCTGCATTGGTGATCCCTCAAAGTGATCTCCATATCGACAACTTTCCAAAAATGTATACATACCAAAGGAAGAAGAGGGTGGCAAAATCAATCGAAGCTTATCAAGACATCCCAGATGAGCACAAATTGTTCAGTACCAGGCCAGTGATATTTACAACCCTAGTCATGCCAGGAATTCAAACTGCAGTGAACACCAAGTGGTTACAAATCGCAAGGTGGGAACTGCTATAAACAAAGTAACAGAACAATAAAAGGATTTAATGCAATTAAAGAAGAATTGAGGAGCATCAGACTCATGACCCTCCAGAAAAATATGTCCTGGACTTAATTCCAGCAATGAAAAGAAGTGTGTGCACAAAGACCGGGCCTTCTTGCTGTACATACATACCTACTCATGATGGAGAAACTGGAAACCTGACAGAAGCTATAACTCTGTTGTCAACCCTGCATATGAAAATGGTGGAAGAAGTAGATGAAACCGAAGATGAAGATTGGTTTACACCCCTGTTTTCATGGGTTCGAACCTGGATGACAAATGCCTTCAAATTGTTAGGATCAATACTAGTGCTAGTGTTGCTAGGATTCCGGCTTAAAAGAATAATCATAGGACAATGCAAGAAGACAGCAAAGAAAGCTATTGGGATGAAGATAATGATCAATATGAATGCTGTGACTCAGGAGCATACACAGACCGAAAACACCACCAGAGAGCACCTGAAAGGAAGTACCTTGACACCCCCAGGAAGAAAGGTTTACTATCCAAAAGATTATAAGAACTATGTGGGACATTGGTTGTTCTGTCAACTGACTGGTGAGTGTTGCCATATGACATGGAGTGTGGATGGACATATAAAGAATGCATGTGACCTGAGGGGGGTGACAAAGATATGGATTCAGAAGAAACCACAGTGTGAAGGAAAGATGAAGAAAATTGAGCAGGTGGACGAGGACTCGACCAGAGGGGGAATCTGGAGAGGTAGATGTACACGTCATCTCTAGAAGCCACCTCCTCACCTCTGTAATATTGGAAGAACAGCAAGAGAACACCGTGCATGACACCTTGTATCATCCCAATACCACATTGACGGTACGAGAGACGTTATGCACTCAGAAAATGGCACCGAATGAACCCTCCAACGGAGGGGGTACACATAAGTCTGCAGACACCACTGGACATAGAAGAACTATATGTAAAGTCTGACAGGTGTAAAGTGACGTCATAAAAAGAGAAGATATGCGGGTGCACTAAATCGGATGTATGAATGTCTAAAAATGAAGACGTAATTGAAGCAATAAAGTAAACATACATGTGAATATGAAGAAAACCATATACAGACAGAAGATAAGTGACAAGAGATGCAGTAAATGTATATACGCAGACATGCAATGTATATGAGACAACATAGAAGCTTGCTAAAGTAGGAAATATATCGTGAGTAAAGCAGCCATGTTGAGAAGATGGACGTCGGCATCGAATAATAGTAAGCGAGAAATCTGAACAAAAAAGACCAAGGGACCAATTCATGGAATTTTTTGCACGGTTCAAAGTGATGTTGCACTGCTGAAAAGTGACTGTGCACTGCCGACACAAACCCTGATTCATGGAACTGTGCAAAGTGTATTTTTTCAAAGCAAAGTCAGTACAAAGTCATTTTTGCAGTACAAAATGACTTTGCACTGACGTTGCACTGCAATAATACACTTTGCACAGTTCCTTGAATCAAGGTTTGTGTTGGCAGTGCAAAGTCACTTTTCAGCGGTGCAAACTCGCTTTGAACCGTGAAAATAATTCCATGAATCGGTCTCCAAGGTTGCAGAGCTGGCAGGCACTGGAATACAATTTTGTTGCAAGAACCAATGGTATTTGCTTGTCTCAGGATCAGGGCCACAGTGAGAAGCAACTGTAAGAAACGAAAGGAGTTGAAAAGGCTAAGCCATTTATGTAAGACATTTCTCTCAGATAAAATAAAGGAGTGAAAAATCAAATATGCAGAATGTGACGAATCAACTTCCAGGACACCAGTGATCCAGGGATGAATTTCTGTTTCTAAACCATCAATCAGCCCCACACCTCTAGTACACCAGAAGGGATCCAAACAAATTGGAAAAACAAGTAAATTATAAACCTCCTTGTCCAATTTTGGTAATGTGGACGTACCTGCAGACTTATCTCTGCAAGGTCGTGGATCATTGGTTAGTTGCAACACAGCAAAAATACAATTATTACCCAATGATAAAAGGGACTGTCCAGCCAACGTTGTATACAAATATTGACTTTATTATTATTACAACAGACAGTTCTAGCACACTACAAAATACAACCCAGCCTGTAAAGGATCACAGAGGACAGACAGTTTCACGAAGGAAAGGGAAGCACTCTGGATACTGACAGAAGGGTAGTTGGTAAAGAAATCAGTCTTAACTATTCAAGGTTATTTGGTTTCAGCACCAAGGGAGCAAGGGGTCGTAAATGTCACTAGGGGCTTTCGGAAAAGGACCAAGGGGACAGAACCACAATGTACCTGGTGCTTGAGATGATCTTGATGCTTGACAGTATTGAGTCAGTTCCAAGATGCTTTGCAGCTCCTGCGACAGCGTTCAAGATGGGAGACAGCTGCGGGTATCAGGTGGCAGGCAGTTTGACAAGCAAGGCTGGATAGACGGCTGCGGGCTGGCCTACACAGTGGCTTGGGGTCAAGAATTGTTGTCTCTGTGCTGATTGGCGGAACTGGAACGCTAGTCGAGGCATCTCAAATGGCTTTAGTGACTGCAGCATGACAACAGTCAGTGGTGCAGCTGGTCACAGTTCGAGGGCTCAACTGCCTCACAAATGTGCTTAAAAGATGGACGCTGGTTGATACTTGTTGTGCCAGTCCTCCTAGATTCTTTGCAGGGCTTGTGTCAACCTTTAAGGCTGACAGGCCAAAGCTGAGGAGAGTGCAGGAAACAGGCTTGTCCTTTGTTCAGAGACTTTCTGTCACTTCCTACCTAGGAAGCTTGCTGGCAGAACCTAGCAGGGCATGCTGTGTGCTGGCTTGATACCGGTTCTGGAGCTGCGGGATGGGTCCTCTGAATCCAGGATCTCCCTCTGTTCCCTGGGAGATTTTTAGCGTAGGGACCTTGCTTCCCTCTTGGAAATCCTGGCCTTCCTTCACTGGAGGATGATGTAAGGCAGACTGTACCTTTATCCAGGGGCCAAATGAGTCCTTCCTCTTACTCCTTTCAAAGTCATCAGATGATGTGCTAAGTGAGGAGCTCAGCCCTCTTTTAAAGCCAAATGGACCCCAGTGATTGGTGCAGGCTAAGCCTACCTAATGTACCAATCCTGGGTCACGATCAACAATCTTCTGTTATGCGTGCGGTCAGGACTAGAGTGCTTTGCAACAGGAAAGGTAAGGAAACTAGCTTCAAATTGACACATTGCATATCCAAGAGGTGTTAGCCCTGCCTTCCTCTTGTCCATTCTGTTATCAAGCCTGATGCAAGCCTGTTCCAATTAACTCCGATTAGTATGCACTGCCACCAGAAGTTTAGACAATAGAAAGGCAGATCCATGAAGCCTTTGATATTTTAATTAGGCTAGCCAGGGCCAGAGAAAGGTGTTGCCTTCCCCCTTCTTGAGATGCTTTGATGTACCCGTGGTTGTGACATTCCAGCTGAACATGACAGGGGGGGACAGCGCCTGTAGGCTGTGTCCTCCCAGAGCACAGGTGACTATGCGTTTGTTATCCGGTGAGCAGGGAAAATGTGTGCAGAATGGCCTTACACATTTTCGGAGGTTGATCTCTAATCATGTATTTTCATTTCTAAAAAACAAAAGCGCACCCCCCCCCCTTGCGGATGGTCAAATTCCTCTCATAGAAAGCACATGAAAGATGGAGCAACCATTCTCCAGAGGCCAAAACGAGTAATAGCACCCAAATTTATTGAATCAAGTAGCATTAAATAAAGGTACAGAATGGACAAAATCATGGTCTCTTCACACGTGATGTGAAACCAGAAGAAAAAGGCCTATTCATAAAGCTCCAGACAAAGATAGCAATGTACCTTCACTTCCTTTAAAGTTCTGAGGAAGAGAATGGCCAGCAAGGTCAACTACAAATCGGAAGCCTTGGCTTAGGGCCTGACTGATGAGAGATGGTAGGCTAATAAAATAATAAAGGCAGTTGTCTGACGTTGTTCCCCTGCAGCTGGGTTTTGTTGCTTACGTGCTGCTAACAAGCCGAATGTGCAAGGTTGGTGAGAGAGTGCCAACCAATCAGTAGGGCCTGAGTAATGGTGGACCAAACATTGTTGCAGAAGCCTATCTGCTGCTGTTATTATGCAATTATCTATATTTTACATAGTTAGAGGTTGTTCAAGGCATGCCTACCAGAGAAGGGGCAGCCAATGATGATACTAACAGGTGTATGAATTATAGATATATATGTTCCCTTAACCAATCCCTCCGCCCAATAAGTTTCGACTGTTTGCCACGTAGGATGACGTCATAGCTGACGTACATCGAGATATAAAGTCTTTTGCGTAATGGAAATGTGCTGAGGGTAGTATTTTGTCATATTCTTTGAGCCTGTCCAGTTATTTGAGCCTGAGATAATTTATCTGGTAATCCCATTTGGCACTTGGAATGCTCGAGGTGATTTTGCACATGTGCAATCAGGTGGACATAACACTGGACGATTGATTGATAACACAGACAGATACTATGGGCCTCATCACGAGTTGGGCTGTAGCCCTTAAATGCGGCAGTAACGGTGTTACTGCTGCATTTACCATTCTGCCCAATCTCGAGTCCAGCATGTTTACCCCAGCTCACAGCTGGGTGTAAACATGCTGTGAAAATGCCTATTTTTGATACAATTACCACCATGGTATTACCGCACGGTAATTGCACCGAAAATTCCCCCTTGGGTTCAATTGGGAATGGGGAGTAACGTTTAGCGTCCAAACCATGATCTGGCAGTAATACAGATGGATGGGTCGGAGCAAACGCAAATAAAGTTGGATGGTATGCCAGTCGGGATACCACCCAACTCATGATGAGGCCCTATGTATGCCCACTCGGCTTATAGAGAGAGCATATTAAATTATAGCCCTGATGACATGGAAAATCAGCTCTAGGCCGGTTTATTTCACACAGACTGCAGGAAAGTTCAAGGCCACTGCTCTGGATGGTGGCAACACAGTTTTCATGAAGAGAGCCTGCTTTGCCACACTCAATAGAACATTTGATTTAATAGGACATCTGCTTTCTGACCTTTACTTCCAGCATAAAATATTGATCAACGTTGTTGCTTTTAAAGTCAAACTATCCCAAAATGCAGATATTTTCTTTCTCATCAGCGGGGATGCCAAACTATACAAGCTAATCATCATATCTGCTAGTTTGTTTGTTAAATGTGTGAGTGTCTCACCAACCATTACATTAGCACATGCATAGGGTATACCTTGATAAGGTTGCCGTGAAAATGGACGACAGGTGGCTACATTTCCATAAAAATGCACCCTCCAGACAATCAAACACTTTCCCCAAATATTCTAGGATTGGAGGTAATAACCCCTCCTAGAATATTTGGGGAAAGAATTTTTGGGTTCAGGGAAAAAAAGTCACCTACCTGGTGACTTTTTCACAGCAACATTATCACATGGAACCATGCAGAGGCTTCGCAAATATCTGACGTGAAATATCTGGTTGGGAGGATAGCCCTTCAAATCCTCTGCATTCTCTCTGGTAACCAGTCAGCACAACATGTTTAGGGAACAACTACCAACAATAATCATCATGGAGATTGTTGAAACAGCATCTTTTACAGACACATATGCTCAAAACCCCTTCCAATTCAAACAATGTAACATGAACTATGCCACGTTGCATAAGGATGATGTCTTGATCCCAGCAAAAGCATAAGCCCCTAACTTTAGACTTCCAAACTAATCAGGGAGTACAGGGGGTGGTGTCTATTACAGGGAAGCGCATGGCGTAATTTGGCAGTTGCATTCCCACGCAATGACTATACCAACAACTTCATGCTAATGGCCTTCGACCTAAAACCCAACAATGCATCAGGACATTTCAACATATTGAGGAGTGGGAACTTACAAGCTGATATAAAGTTCGAAAGAAACCTAACATCTATGTACTTTCTTCTAGTGTGGAGCATTTTCGATTGCGTTATCGAGATCGACACGCAGCAAAACATACTCTTTGTTATATTATGGACAACAATCTACAGATAAATGGATTCCTGAGTAACAACAGACACGCCAGGAAAACATCTTACAGTTTGCAATCAAGCATATAGATTTGGCACCGTAGTAAACAACCAGTCTGTTTAATTACTTGTTAACATATTTATTTATAAAAGGCATATTTAATACAGAAACGAGAACATGTATCAGTTATATCTAAAACAGTCACTTTTAATACATAGAGGATAAAAGGCTGCAGTTATACATAAAACAGTCGAATGCCAGGATATTTAAATCAGCAACTGCATGCATGAACTCATTCCAGCCGCTGGCAGCATTTTGTATAGAAGTTGACTGTTGACTTGTAATACCCCATCCTAGATTGTGCATGTTTGAGCTCCGTATAACCATACCTCTGTAGATAAATTCTCCCCTATCGGGCCACACCAGTGCATCCTTTACAAGCCCCATTGTTTGTAGCAGTAGTTCTGCATCAGGTCTATAGAGCTGGCTAAGTGTATTTAGAATTACACCCACAACCGGCTCCACTGCCTGTGGAACCTTCACACTATTAGATTCACTGGGTGGAATGTATAATGATAGTTTGTTCTTTTCTGCATCACCATGCCAAGCGTGATTTAAGTATTTATGCAGAATATTTGTGTACTTATGCCAATCCTCCAGGGATATGGGTGCTAGGCTTTCTACTTATTGTTTGTCCACCAAATAGATTTTGTGAGTATGGCCAATCATTGGCCCCCCAGCAATCTGGTAATTATTGGTAGGGCTATTCCTATGAGAGATCCTATGAATCTACTGGCCAGCGAGACCACTTTTCTTTTAGCCCTTATGGATACCTGATTATTAGCCAGTTTCTTGATGACACCCTTCTTCTTTTTCATACTCACTTGGCATTGTGTTAATGGGCATGCCCCTTTATAGTGTTCTTGGCAAACTCGGAAATAGCAGCCACCAAATCGTCAGATGCCATAGATCGAATGGCCTTGCCTTGCTGGATGGTGGTATAGACAAACATTTTTAGCAGTACAATGTTTTTCTGTATGCGTGCTGGAATGTTGAATGCTGGTACAGCTACTGATGAGGTACTATGGATAAGGCTGTTTTCTAGAGGTTTTAGATGCCTTTTTAGGGTAGTAGACAGAGGGTAGACCAGATGGGAATATATCCATGCACAATCTGTGATCCTCTAGAAAGGTTGTTTTCAAATCAACCAACAGATATCCACAAGGTTTACAGTTAGTGTCTTAAAAAGCCTCCATAAAGAAATGCATTTTGTAAGGATACGCCTGTCGAGCTACCATGTGTAATTGTTGTTTATCATGGGAGGTTTTAAATAACACATCTATAGTGTTTAGTGTTATAGATCTGTGATTCCTACCCTTGTTGAACAAGTTCTGCACAATATAATAAATGCTTAGATTGTGGTGATGTGAAATCTGAGTAAAGGCTTTTTCTAGTTCTGCGCTCTGACCACCCACTGTCATCAACTCATCTACAATGACCATATTCACCATGCTCGTTGCTAGAAAGTGATCATCTTTGAGACTGTCCGGCATATCTTCTACAAATCAGAGATGTTCAAACTGGTGCAAACTTGTATAGAGAGGCTGCCAACAACTATGTAGTCAGACAATGTTTGGTGGCATGTGTGACATCACTGTGTGTGCATTTTCTAGAGGTTTTCTGACAAAATAACTCTTACCACAGCTGGAATGTCCAGCCAATTGACATGCAAATGGATGTTGTTGTCAGGTATACAAAACGCCTCGCAATCTATAGCTGTATGATGTGTCAAGCCTCCTGGTGCTAACGTCCTTTTGACAAACATTATGATGTAGAGTGCTCATGCCAGTTTCACATTGCTTTTTTCACGCACAATGCACAGCTGTGTAATGGTAGTAGCCCTAGAGTTGTTACATGCATCTCGCCATGTATATGACTGTGCAAGATCTTTCAAGCTGTTAAAATGTATTTCAGCAGGGTTGTTAATGTTAAGTGTTATACCTTTCACCTTCATACTGACAGTACCTAGAGAGGAACAATGGATGTACGTTTTAGGCCCTGCAGATATGAACTCTACAATGTACTAACCAAGTGCTAACTCGGAAGTTAGATCCCCTAGATAATCTCCAATGGTCAGATTGACATCCCTGGGTGTGCTGACACAGATAGCACTATTGGTATCAATATACAGAACCCTCTCTTGCAATTGCTCCATCACAGCATACACTTTCCAACATGCATGAGCTGTTATGAATGTGGCTATGAATATATGTATATTGTCAGAATTAGTTGGATATTCATCCTCGTATCACCAGCACAAACAGGCTGTTTCATCATCTATGAATATGCAGCTGCTCACGTCATAAGAATTATCAAATAATAAGAATGAAGTTCATCGGGGTCTGTTATGATAACTGTATTTGACAAATTAACTATTTATGCAAACTTGCCCCATAGCGTATTAAGACATGGTGCCTCCTTCCGAGTCTGGCGGCAACCCTGCTGGTGCTACAAATGGATTGCCGCCAGACTGAGAATAATTTACTGCTGCTGTTACGCTCACCTGGTCTCTGCGGGGACGTTGAGGCACGTTTGCAGCCCTCCCAGGAAGTAGAACCCCCCAATCTGCTTTCTCCCACTGCAAATAGGCTGTGGGCTGATGCAATGAATTGGAACACTGCTCCTGCGTAGATATGAGAGGACGTAGGTTTGCTGGCCTGTGAGTGAATTCCCTCTCAAACCCTTCCTCCCATAGCGTTATTTCCGTGCGCATGCATCGACCAATTAAGGCTCACCTGTAGATTATTAATGGTGAGCTCTCCGTCCTGATACTTCTGGCAGGGGCGCATTTAGGATGAGGACTGAGTTCCTTCACAGGTCCTTCGTACGTGGTGTCCAGTCCAGCGGCGACGATTCCACGCCCTTCTGGTAAGTGTCTTTCTGTTTTCTCTTTGTCTTGAAGTATTTGTATTGCCTTTCTCACAGCCTGTTGTCTGCTCTGTAATAATGTCTATCTTTTTCCCAAATAGGTGTGATTGCGGCCCAGCAGAGCTACAAAGCCCGAGGTGGCTCCAGATTAGGAGCGGAGGATCCCGCGGCAGTCCGGCAGCAGGTAAGTGAGCTTTTAAGGACAAGCACGAAGAATTTTGCAAGCACAACCTCAAACTGCAAGTTCGCGATATCTAACCTTGCCTTTTGTCCTTTTACAGGGTCCGCCTTCGTGGATGAAGAACATGTCATGCTGCGGTGCCCAGAGCTGAAGTCCTCCGTGTCGGAGGATGAAGATGTCGTGCTGCGGTGCCCAGAGCTGAAGTCCTGCGTGCCGGAGGATGAAGAAGATGTCGTGCTCCGGTGCCCAGAGCTGAAGTCATGCATTCCGGAAAATGAAGAATGGATGCCAGGCTCAGCGGTGAAGAATGCAGGTGAAAGCTGACTCCAGGAGGTAAGCGTATGGGCTGGGACTGGATTCCCAAAGGTAAGTGCTGCTTTATCCCTGGCAGCGGTGAGTGTGACACTGCATGCAAATGTAGATTAATGTGAAGCGTGCGCCTTGGCGTTGGGCTGGCTTTTATAGCTGAGCTCTTAAGGCCACGCCTGCAAATTCTGTTCTGCTTGCCACACCCTGCCACTCCTTGAAGTTGCACGTGCAGCTTATAGATGGAAAGTTGCACGTGCCGCTCAAGATGGAAAGCCACATCCAGAGTGAATGCACACAAGTGGGAAGTTCTTGAAAGCACTCCTGCCCATAATAAAGAGTCTTGCTTATGTTTCTCCATGGGCCTGGCGCCAAAGGCGCCAGGACTGAATCCGACCGGCCCCCCTGTGTATAAAGATCCCAAAGGGACTTGCGTGAACCATGGTGCCCCTTGCTCCCTCAACCTGATGGTGCAGCTCCTGTGATCCTGGGCAAGTGGCCATGACAGCCGCCTGACCTCCCGGTGCCACCGGCTCATTCCGAGTCCAGCGGCCAGGAAGTCAGGCGAAGGTATATTTGTAAATTCCCATTCCCATAGAGTCCTGTGCGACTCTATGGGAGTGGGGACACGGGCGCACCAGCATCATTACTAACGGTGCCAGTGCTCCCATGAAAAGTCTGTCTACCATGACCACTGTGCCAGGCAGGGTGAGACCTGTCGGGCTCAGCAGCCCCGGTGGGAAGACTTGTAGTTTGTCAGTCCGGAAGGAAGGGTGCTGGTGAGCTTATCGGCACCCTTGTTTCCACACCGGCAAACTTATACTGAGGCCCATAGTTTTGCTAAAAGCCCCCTTGTGGGGTTGTCCTCAATCTGTTCCATAGGCAAACTTATGCCCTGATGTTTGTAATAATCATCCATGTAAGCCTGTTTAGTGGCATCGTCCACACACAGTGAATGAAAGCCGGAGGCCCCCTGTTTGTGTTGGCAGAACATTTTAATGTATTCACAAAAGAGCAATAGGGTATTTGTTTTAAAATGCCATATCTTGTGTTTGTGCCCCAAATGATAGTCACGTTTTAAAGTGGCCTGTAACTCGATCGTACACCAAGTGCCTCTCAGCATCCGCTCTTCATCTGTGTGTTAACACCCAGGCTGTTTTGTTTCAAAGCATGTATGACAAAGTAGGAACATAAGCTTGCCGCCCCATATATAGGGCAACACAGGTAAATAAAGGCCTCTGGGTGGGTAGATTTCACACATAATCAAACCAAAATACTGGTCTATATCTCCAAAATTGTCATAGAGGATTTCTGAGTGTCCTAGAGGATATGGTTTTTCATTGTTCAGTGCTGGGTACAGACTGGTGAAATCTAAATAGTGTATTTGCTCACCCTCTGAGACACAATGGTGTAAAATTAAATAATTCATACAATCTCTGCACAATGCATCTTGGGGTTCTATGGGGTCCTGCAGTTTCTTCACTTTAAGAAAAACACCCCCTTGTGGGTTGTTTTGTACGCTTGCACACCATTCATGTTCCCAAATACTGACAATGGGAACTCCTTGACTGGATAGAAACATTTGTTTCACCAGGGTGCATCTATACTACTGCTAGTTAGTTGTGCCTGTCAGAGTGTTGAAACCCCGACTGGGTAGCATTCAGGACAGCCATGTTAAAAACAACCATTGATTTCATGGGCTGTTTCCACACCCTGAGCCAAAACATGTCCAGCCAGTATTTTACCATACCATTTCTTACCATTACCTGTTAGGACGTGTTGAATTGGACATTTTTGGTTTCTGCTACATGAGACCCATTGAATAGCTGCTGTTGAATAATGTTTTTGGGTCAAGTGGTATAAATCCTGGGGAAGCAGCCCGATACTTTCATGCTTTATGTAAGTTGTCTGTAGATCTGCATGCAGCAACTTGCCGGCGCGATATGTGTAAGGTACCCTGGACAGGTGTTTCCTGTTGGGTCGTTTGAATGATCCCATCCCTGAACAAATTACAAGCCTGTCTTAAAATCTTGACATCTTCTTTGCAGTAAGCCCTTAAGTCTTGGCAAAAGTCAAATATGCAATGTTTGTTTGCCTTATGCAACTTCATAGATTGGTCTTTTTTTTCTAGGCATCATGTACTGAATGCCATATTGATCGGAGGCTGGGGTCGCCCTACATAGTTTTGATGAGACGCCACACTGAAAAGATTTCGAAAGAAGCCCTTTGAAATGAGGAAACTAAAAGCTTTTGGTAGTTTACTGAGTTTCGTGGGTAGGAAATTCAAGGGGTCGATAAAAGGTATTTTGAATGTTACCACAAGCATTGACATGAGTTTAGCACCCTATGTGGTAAGTGTCACTCTAATTCACTCCTTCACCGAATTAAAGTAGCCATTGTACCCTTTGGCATTATGTGCAAAAAATGTGTTTCCTGTGAATGTAGTTGTTACAAAGGTGCTAACAAAATCACTCATACACAAATCACCCTCGGAATTCAAACAACTATGACGGGTTAAATGTGAATGTTTAGACAAACACGTGACCTAGCAAAGGTGTGACATTGCGGACATTTTGAAGTTTTTTTTGTTATGCACTTTACACTTGTCTCTAAAACACAGGAAACAATGATACTGTTTATTATTGCTATTACAAATATGGTGACAATGCTTCCAGAGGTTTTTAGCCCCTAAAATATTTTCTGGATTTGTTATACCATAGAAATGGTTGTTGTGATGTAAAACATATAGCGTGTTCTTTGCTGTTTTAGACGTTAGCCTGAAGTATCGACATATACCTCTGTTGAAGTACCGTATTTTGATGTGTCTAGCAAAATACCACTCAAAGTTAGCCAACTGTCCAAAAGTTGCAGATGTGTTAGACAGAATACCCAGCTCTTTAGGTATCAGGTAATAATGTCCACATACATAATGTCCCCATACATAATGTCACTGGGAAAAGCCATTTGCAACATTTTTTATGGTGACATTACGAAAAGCGACGGGTTGCGGGGTAGTACACTGCTCCCCTTCTAAAAAAAAAAATCAGGGATTGTAGGGGTGTCCCCCACATATTCAATGTAATAATGTGTCTGCAAAAAACAGCGACTTTTTTCTCAGGAGACATTTCTGCTGGGACATTATGACATAGAACCGCTCTCTATGGGCTTTCAATGCTTTGTTATGTACATCTGTGTGTGTACACCTCTGCAATTCAATTAAACCTATAAGACTAGATGCCAGGAACTGATTTAATGGCTTATGATTGAAATGTAATAGTCATCTCCTTTTATATTTTATAATATGGCTGTGAATTAGTTTGTTCAAAGGTTTGTAAATAGCTCCGGAACAGTGCCTAACAACGACCGCAACGATTCTTAATGGCGCATAACAGATAATTTTGGTCTTACTCTGCATAAGCCGCCTCAAATTTTCCAGGAATTGTAAAATGCAGCAGACATTGCACGTGGATTGCCTTGTAAATAATGGCCTAACTAAACCAGCTGTGTCCATGCATATCTGTATGGAAATGTTGGGCCAAATGTTTCTAATATATGACTGAGCAATGTTTCTGTGGCTTCTGTTGTAACAGCTTGCTTATGTCCCAAGGATTGTAACTGATCCAAGTTTACAAATCATAATTGCTCATAATACTTGATGGCTGCACATGTTTTATACACCCATTGAAATGGCCATACCCTTTCTAAGTACGAGGAGCATCAGGCTGAGGGGTTTGGGATTGTGGCGAGTTAGGACAATTACATTTGGATATAACCAACCTGGTCTTTTTGAAGATTCTAAATAACTGACATGCTGCGCTCTGATTCTATGCCATTTTAAGGATCATTCAGTGTCTTTATGGTCCCTCTGAATTGGGTGTTATAAGGGATCAAGGGTAAGACTCAGACACAGTAACAGGTTTCTGATTTAACTTTTATTGTCAAAATAATAAAAGGGTTTGGAAATATCCTACCTGTCTCTAGGTCTATGAGGGGTTTTGCTGCCTTAACAAAACAAATGAATATCTGTGTCAAGATGTTAAACCAATAAAGCATCCGCCGTCCTGAGTCAAAATCCTAAATGGACCCTTACACGCTAAACTCAATATAATGTCCGACCAGGGATTTCTGTAAACTGTACACGTGTAGCTTTTCAAAGTTAAAAACATAAAGTTCTAAAGTGCAGAAAAGAAAAGGAATATAGTTCCACCAGAAAAGGGGTCTTCGCTTCCCCTATGTTTATTCTGGTCTTCCACTGCTAGGTACATCCGGAAAAGTCAATAATGTTCCATCGTTTCACAGGTTGATGACTCTCCTCCTGAGTTCCTTTTTTCATCCAATGTTTTATTCCACAATGTCAAGGGGGAAGAATCTTCCCTTGAGTCTCCTTTAGGCACACAGTTCTTTTGAATATTTCACTTGTTGAATATCAGTTATGCTTAAAGGGGTATGGTTCTTCCCTTGTCCATTGCTTATGACCGTTTGACAATTTTAGGGAGGGGTTTTGACTCCTGAGCTTTCTCAATCCTCTTCCTATCCCTGGTTTACTTTCGTGCAAGGGTTTTGCAGTTGTGTTTCTTCTTTTGTCCTCTGGGTATCCTTTATCTTTCAAAGGGGTTTGGTTCTTCCCTTTCTGCATCTATTGTTACTACTTCACAATCCCATGGACGGGTTTTTATCCCTGAGCTTTCATAGTCCCTTTTCTACCCTTGGTATACTCTCATGCCAAGGTATTGCAACTTTGTTACTTAACCTTAAAAGGGTTATGGGTCTTTTTCCTTTTTGTATTGGTTATCACTATTCTGCAATTTCAGCTCACTTCTCTTATGAACCCTGGTTTACAGGGTCTCACAACTGTATTGCTTGGGTGCGGGTCCCAGACTCACACACTGCCTGATCTTCTTTCCTGCCAGGGCTTTGAATGTCCTCTCCTGGGTGTGAGTTCCAGACTCACTGTTTGCCTGGTTCACTATCCTGTCAGGGCTTTTCTGCTTTCCATTCAATCTTTCTTGTATCCAGGAAACAATACTTTTTATGTATTGGATCACCAACCATTTCTAATTCCTTTAGCTATGCTCCTAACAATGTTTCTATCGATATCAAATATTTCACTTCCTATGGTGAGGCTCTTAATAATGTTTGCATCAGTATCAATTATTTCACTTCCTTTAGTAAGGCTCTTCATAATGTTTGTATAGTATCAATGATTTCACCTTCTTTACTGGGGCCCTCTCGCACTGTGAATGGTATGCCTGCATTCGCCCTGAAGTGCCACGGTAATCCTTTAGTTCTCCTTGGGCTTACCGGTCTTCACTGGCAGTTTCTGAATTTCTCAAGTGCAACCGTCTTCCTTGCTCTCGGCCCACTGAATGCGAGGGCATTCTGTTAGCCACTTGGTTCCCGCTTTGCCTTCCTCTGCATTTGGCAGCTCCAGCTACCCACGACAAGGATGCAGTGAACCTCTCTTGGCTCAGCATTCCCTCATGCCATTCTCGTCAGCCTCGTTACACCGCTCTGCAGCTGGCTCGCAATCAGATGCAGCTGCACTCTACACTCTCCGGCTCTCTTTCATGTTCTGTTCAACTGTGTCCATTTTAAGTGTGCCTCTCTGGTTTAGCATTTTCCAATGACTAGAACACGGTGTTGCCTTACCACTTCTACCCATGCTCATTACTCCATTCCTCTTCCTGGTCTCACTATTAGAAAAGAGGGGAAAAGGTCCATAACGTTGTTGGCTATGAAAACCTGGGAATTTCCTATCTGCATTAACAAAATGCCATATCGAAATGTTTAAAGTCACATGGGTGTCACTAAGAATTGCAGCTGAAGGATTATTTAGATCTACTATTTTTCAGTCTCTCTGGAGTTTGTCCTACACTATGTGGTCCTCCCAGAGGTAGATACCCCCGGGGTCAGAGTCAGGTAGCTTCTGCCTTTCCCTGGCCATGCAAGAGAACCCTCCCTCCAGAGAACTTGTTACAATATTGATAGATGCATCACGGTATCCAGCCCCCACTCTGTAGAGATGTACTTGCTGTAACCGTGCTTGTGTTTTCAATATCAGACGTTGGATGACTCCGGTTACATTGGGCATGTGATATTGGCTGTTTAAAAGATGCGCCTGTTTTTTAACATTGTTAATGTTAATGTTAAAGGATATTTGTACCGCGCATTATCACCACCGGAGTGGTCCCCTGACGCTCTGGCGGATCTGAAAACAAAGGGGGGAAGGTTAGGTTAGGCGTGTTGGTAGGACAAAGTTTGGAGAAGAACAAGAGAGCTGTGAAGTACTGTTGGCAGCTTCAGTTCGGTTAACACTGTTCGCCGAGCATATTGGTGTGTTATTCAGTTCTGAGTCTGTTGTGTAATGTTATTTGGAGGTCTGTGTGGTGTGGTTGTTGTTGTGGTGTGGTGAAGTGCATGCAGCTTGCTACAGCTTTAAGAGGTGTGGTTGCGTGTGGTTGGAGTGTGAGAGGTGTTTGAGGAGTGGTGAGGTTTTTAGTCGTTTTTTGAGGTTGGCTAGTATCCTTGTTGTTAGGGGAGATGCATATTTCTATTGCGTCTCCTTCCGGGACGTCATTTCACCAAAATGCCAGGGGTCGTGGAAGTGACATTGCACGACCCTTGACCTCTGATCACATCACATGAAGTGATGTAATTTGACCCCACCCCAAAGTGATATCACAGTAAGTGATGAAACACAACCTTTCACCCATTGACAAAACAGGAAGTGGCATCACATAGCATTGTTCCTAAGTACACTATGAAAAATATGGTTACAATATCAGTATAATATGATAGACATTTCATACAAGAATGGATCACCATATGTTTCATTAAGGTCAGTGTGTATAGGCGCATATTACCAAATTACTGTGAATGCAAGCAGACGTCCATGGCCAAATGATAATGATGTGTTGTTATATAGTACTTAGGCTTAAGCGCTTTATATAGAACAAATATACATACAATATCACCCAACCTGTGCTGGTACTCATTTATCGACCTCAGAAGGATGAAAGGCTGAGTTAAGGTATTTAAGAACCGACTAAATCAGTGACTCACCCCCTGAAGTGTGCCTGAAATAAACCTTTGATGAGTCTAGAAATGATTGTATAGAGTTCCAGAAAGACACATTATTTGGCATTCCTATTCTTTCTTATTTAGGGTCACTGCTGAAAGTGTTAGACAAGCTGCACCTCACTGAGGAGGCCCAACAAGGCTGAAACATGTCTGGGGTTGCTTGTGTTTCCGTGCAGCGTGGACCTGGCCTAGCAGTTCGGGCTGGGCTGCTACCATTGGTGGCAGTACCTGACTGATTTGCATATGGCTGGACCCCTTTTGCAATGGCGGAGACAGTCAGAAAAACGGTGGTGTGGAAGGTTGTCCAGAGCAATGCCAGTGGTTCAGATTCATTCAAAACCTTCCACCCATCACTTTTGTGGTCACAGTGTTAGACTTGTGGACACCTGTGTTTTTTTTTTTTTAAAGAGGCCTGAACAAGAAACCCAGGTACTCCAGAAGCAAAGAGCCGCATGGCGCTGGCCACAGCCAGGAGCTTGCATTAAACAACAAAAAAATCAACATGTTTTTCTTTTTTGTTTTTAGGGGTAGCAAGGAAGACTACAGGGGTAGCAAGGGAGACCTCAGGGGTCGCAGTTGTGACCCCTGGCGACCCCTTAATGACGTCCCTGGTCTCCTTCATGATTTAAAGGTTGTTTCCTTTCGGAGATTAAGTTTCAGCGTGGTAAAGCTGTCTCATCTCTCAGTCGTTATGCTAAGTAAGCTACTTTCATGTTTCCATCTTTGTGTTTGGGCAGCTGTTTTATCCCAGTTTGTCTTTGCTGTAACCTGGTTTTGGATTTATTACCTGTGAGCTATGCCCGTATTATCGGCCCTTTCTGAGTGGTTAAGGTTATTGGTGGAGTTGGGCATGTATGCTCATTTCTATCCTAATGGGGTTGTTGCTTGTGTTCTATTCCACCTAGCGTCGTCTCTCTTGTTCAAACGTGCCAGTTTGTTTTCCAGTGTGAGCTATTTACTAGTCACAAGCGTTTGATGTCCTTGTACCCTGTTATACTTGATGATTGTGATACCCCTTGAGCAGGTATTGATGGAGTAGTAACTATAGTAGGGATAGATATCACTTTACCATCATTTTCAGTGGGTATTAGTGGCATAGAAAATGAGTTATGGTTTTCAAACCGGCCGGGCCACATACCCTCGGGTTTTCTATGTTGCACATTTTGAGCAGTGCATGTGTCACTACTAGGATAGTCGAGCAGGATTACCAAGGATGTTCCACAACGCTCCGCTGTTAAGGATGTAATGCTATCATCCATTAATTTTATCAATGCAGAAACTACCTGTTCCACATATTGAAAGAACCCCTGATACACTGCTCCCCCAATTTATTTTTACTATAGGACTTCAGAGATTTCACGACAGCCAGTATTTTCTATAGCTCTGTTTTAAGGTGGGGGTGTCTATAAGCTTTTTTCTGTTCTTTTGTTCTGGAGTTGGGAGGATTTGCACCATACTGGGCCACGCAGCTATGATCGTTATTTACCTGCATACATCAGCTGTGATGTATTAAGGCCATTTTGAATGTTAGCAGGGCACGTCTGCCGATTATTGCACACTCCCTCTGAGACATTAACACTGTTCTTCTGAGTTTCAGTATCATGATCAGAGTATACGTTTGTGTCTATGTAATGGTGATACTGACAGCATCACCATCTTGAATGTCAGTGGGGGGCATGGAGATTATCACACACATAATGTGCATCATTGACATGGTTCTTTTGAGTTTCAACATCATGATCATTATGTCTGCTTGTGTGTTTAGTAATCATATTTGGGTCACCCACAAATGTTTCAGGCGGCATTTGGAAGAGATTGTAAGCCATTTCACAAACCCCTTGTCAAGGGTTTTGACCCATGTTGAATCAGTAGACTGGGTAGATGTGGGGATGAGCTGTCGCCGCCCATTAACCTATCCCAGAACAAACTAAATCAATAGACTGGGTGGATGTGGGGATGAGCTATCGCCGCCCACATTCACGCCAGAATAGGAGAACTGCGCAGTTGGCACGAGACCACTCCAAAGATACAACCTTCTTGTGGGGGGTTCCACATCACCACTCTACTGTAAGGATGCCATCAAAACAATGTTAAGCAAGGGTCCTATACTATCAAGCAAAAGACCACTCTATTGAAATGCAGTAATTCAAGACAACTCAAAAATGAATGCAGTACCGACAAATTCCCCCAAGGTGGCGCTAGCGGTCTAACTCTGACGGGGAAACTGTATTTAGGAGTTGCAAGAGGGGCAGGGACTTCAAAGCTTGTTGGTTAATTGGAAACCTTAGCCACCTTCTGTTCCCAGAGGCCAAGAGGCTGGGAAACCTTAACACCTCAGAGATTCCCACCCCAGGAGGCAGGATATCACATGACCCTGTTGATTGATTGAGGAGAGACTTCCAGGCAGCCTGCTGGAGCCCACACAAAACGCTCTTTCTGTTGAATGGGGTATGTTAATTTTGAGTGTTTCCTGTCAACAGCCCTCTGCCAGCAAGGAGAGACATGTGATCACTGACCCACCCAGACTCCTGGAGGCGGACCCAAACACTTTGGGGAGTTGAATTGCAACAAATATATATTTCATAGAAACAGTGATAATTTATTATAACCAAATGTCAGGAATGTACAACTTTGAGAGTCTTAGTTTGAAAAATGCCCTCACGATTTGAGTCCAAACTCCAATTTGTACCATGTTCTGGGGCAAAACCCCGCTAATTATGATTATTGTAGACAATGTGTTCAAGCTAGAGACATGGAAAGTTACTGGGATATATGTGGAAGGGAAATGTACCTTTGTATAATTTTTGATGAAAAACCCATGTTGCAAAACCCACTAAAATCGAAAATAAGTTGCCATTTTTGAATGCAAGCTCCTAGAAACGCCAGAGTCGGGACAGGGACTATCTTTAGTAATATATGATGTGTGTATGTGATGTCAAACAACTGTGTACCTGGTAAATATGTATTTGGATCAGGAATAGGTTTGTGTGCACATTGACCAGGGGAGTGTCATTTCTGCAGGTCATAAAAATGACATCACTCTGACACACTATCCCTTCCCAAATCAGGGGCCAAAGAATCTATTGACCTATCAAATCAAGAGAGGGGCAGGCTTAGGGATGCTAGCCTCTCCACCCACTTTTTAAAACACATAAAAAGAGACTGCTGGGACAGGTAGACATTCAATTCCATTTTCTGCGGGACGCTCTGCCGGGAGACTCCAGACTTCACCTCCATCAATCTCCAAAGACCGGAACTTTACTTCAGAACTTAAAGCAAGGGCCTAAACCCACAAACTGAGAACTCTTCTCAGCAGGCCTCAGCATCCTTAAAATCATCTGCAAACTATTCCACAGCCGGGCGAGCTGTCTGAATTCTGTGCCAAGAACTTTTGACAGTACCCAGAAAGTAGTGTTACATCCAGAATCCACTTGATCCGGACCGGAAGCAGACCAGAGATCCAGAGAACCATAGGCCGCTGTATCCAGAGACTGACCCAGATCGCTGTGAAGTGCCGAGACCAGAACCAGAGTCCAGTCCAAAACCTGACCAGATCCGTGGCGAGGCCCATTCCTGCCCAAAATATATTGTGATTACCGCCAAAACTGTGCAGAACCCAATCTCTTAGTTAAAATAATGTAATTCAAGCTATTTTAACCCAATTAGAACAGCCTCCTAGAAATCGTGTCATCTGTCATTTTTAAAGCTGCACAACTGTCACCTGTCAATTCTGCAGCTGCAAGCTGTCACCTGTCATTTTGAGTTTTACTTTAAATCCGAAAATCTACCTTTATTAAATCATCCGTATCTCCGGAACCGTTTGTGCTAGGAACGCTTAGAATCTAGGCTTTCCAACGAACCTAGAACTGACTTCCTACTCCCTATACTTTTTCCGTAATCGCGAGACACGCACTCGCGAAATTTACCGCGATTTGCGATTTGCCCCGATTTCTTCATCTGTAGAAATCAGCAGCTTTTTGCTTCTCTTTGCTAAAATTCGTTTGCCATCTGCTAATCATTCATAGAGTATTGTTAAAGTGAGCCTGAACTAATACAAAGTAGCCATCACCTACCCTGAACCTCTAGAGGGAATTAAAAGCAATTTTAGCACCTTTTCACTTCCTTGCAAACCACATTAAAGTAATTTGCCTGTGTTTAAAACTCATCCCTGTTTTCCCTAAGCTTGCTGAGAGAACTGGAACTGTGTATTACATTATAAAGTGTGATTTGTGTGGATTCTTGAAGACTGTGTGCTCTCCTTCCATTTCTTGTTTTGCATAGGGGGGGGAGTGAATTGTGAAAAGAAAAAGTGATCATATTACCTTTTGCTAAAGTCATAACAAGTTATTTCTGTACTGCATTTTATTCCACCTTGTGTTTCCTTGAACCATATAAAGCATTCTTTCCCACCTTATTCTTCTGTTCCTATTCATAAGTTACCTCTTGCTGACTACTGCTCATATTCACAAGTGTAATATCCATTATCAATTTATTTATAGAAGTGTGATATATATATATATTGTTTAAATTTCTCAAATAAACCTTTTAAATTTGCAAAACAAACCTACTTCTTGGCTCAGTGGGGTCAGGGGGATTCTAAGAGGGGGGTGTTATACAAGGGTTGTCATCCAGAGTACTGAACTGGATATAAAAATACATCAATAAGGGTTTTCCTCAGCATCCCAGACTAGGCATGGACTTAGCTGTAGTGTTGATTGAATATCGCTTACAAAAGTGGGGGCTCGGAGCCGGGATATTCTGGGTTAGATTTACCACTTGTGCAGATTAATACAGTGTGCCAACTGACCAGATACACATATCCGGTTAGATCACCATGCTGTTTTACACTGTGAAAGAATCCCTCAAAGGAACGCTCTAAGGAAACGGTCTGTTTTGCAAAATAAAATACAAACTTCTGTAAGTCAGGTAGGAACTCAAATTCCAGAATGACGACCTTGGTAGATATGAAAATAGCTAGAGAGCACTTCTTTCATAAGCTATTTGTGAGAGGTGAGTGGACTCATCAGGACCAAACGGTCTGGTTGCAGGCAATCGCGCAACAGGTCACTGAAACAGGGTCAGACATATGGAGAGATCAGGGTCCATTACATGTGGCCCTGAGTGAATTATATATGGCATCGAAGGCCAAAGATGAACACAATAAGATTGCCAGGATAGCGGCATATTTGTATCTATATATGGGAGCCAGGCAGGACAAATGTGCTGAAGGCCAAGATCTGGCAAATAGGCAACAGATGGCGTTAGAAAAGGCACAATCTGACCTGGTCTCTTCTGAGCAGAGGCTGCAGAGGAGCCAGGAGTCAGAAAATGATAGTAGGCAGTATATCATTAAAATAAAAGAGGACATGGATATACTGCAACAGGAAAAGACAGACCTGGATACCAGAATTCTGGCTTTGCAGAAGGAGCACCAAGACAGTTTGGACTCCTTACTGCAGAGCCAGAAAAAGCTGGAGCAACAAATCAATTTCAACAGGGCATGCACAGAGCAGGTAGCCACCCTGCAAATCCAACTAGACAGAGAGAAAGAGGAAAGCAATAAATTGATTTTGAAAGACCTGGATACCCAGGCAGAGTTTGATGAAGAACGCCAGAAAGCTGGTGCCTTTCAAAGGCAGAGGGACGACCTGGCGTCACAAATGCAGGCTCTTGGTCAGGAAAGGGATACCTTAGGCCAGGAAGTCTGCCATTTAAAAAGAAAAATTGAAGAAAATCACTTGGCCCTCCAAAAAGAGCATCAGGGCTTGCTAGATCACACCAGGAGGGAGGAGGAGGCTCTGGCAAGAAAGGAGCAGGCCAGTAGGGATGGGACTGAGGAGGTAACCCTCCTGCAGCAGAGACTGGCCCAGTACTCCAGGACCAATCAGGAGGCACAGAGAGAGAATTACGCTCTCTGCCAGCACAATGATAGGCTCCAGCAACAGGTAGCGATGCAGGAGAGACTGATAGAGTCTAGTAAGGCCTTAACTGAGGAACTGAAAGCGCAGGCTCTTGCTTTGCAACAGGAAGCAGGGGCGGATAGAGATGAGGTTCGCTGGGAAAGAGAAACTCCTGAGCATAACCTCAGGAGCCCTAGTACCAGAGGCCTTCATCTCTCCCAGTCCCTGGACTCTGCCACCCCCATGTCCCCTCGCGCACATGAGCCCAGGGCCACGGGGATGGCAGATTACTATCCAGCTAGAAGTATGGGGCTCATAGGCCAGTACCTCCCAGGAATGGATGGGCAGGCATCCGGGTATGGGCACCCAAGCACAGTGCAATTTGGTGAGGAACCCCAGGAGAGTAGGCCCATTAAGGGCATCCTGAAAAACCTCTGCCCAGTTAGGTCAGTGGGGGGGGGTACCCATCAAATCCTGGCAGCAAGGAGGGATCTGAAGACTCCTCTGAGCATTACAGGACACAGGAGACCAGGTCCCCACATTCTGCCAGCCATTCCCAGGCTCGCAGAATCCGGGAAAACCAGGAAGATCAGACGGGCACCTCTGGGAGCAGTGCTTCTGAGTCAGAGGATGAATGGACCAAGGTTACCTGAACCAAAAAGGCCAATAAGGCAAAAAGGGCCTTGCTTAAGAACCCATTGAAACAAATAAAGGCAATAAGGAGTGTCATCACGCCTTATCATAAGAACGCCAAGTATTCTGTTTGGGAACACTTGGAGCTCTATGAGCAAATGATGGAGACTTTCCATTTGAAGGACAGCAGTAGCTGCATCCAGTACGTCAAATGGACCTTCTCACCAGAATACTCCAGTTTCTTTGCAGGGCTGGAGGATCAAAACCATTCAAGGTGGTCCACATACAGGGCGGCCATCTTGAAAAAATTTCTGTGCACAGAAATCATCAAGAGGCTCACAAGGCAGCCTACAATTTGCAATGTGGGGAGGGTCAGGCCCCACAAGAGTTTGTGCAAGAATTAAAGCATGCTTTTGCGCAGACCACCAGAAGGGTGCGCACGGATAGCAGAGAATTTATTAATACGTTTTTCCATGCCTTACCCAAATACATAATGACCCAGCTCGTGAGAGATTTTCATGAGAAAAGATCTTTAGACTGGGTCATTGAACAGGCTACCCGGATCTATGAGGTGCAGAAGCCCAGCGAAAATAAAAGTAACGTGCAGAAAAACCCCAAACCAACAGCACCCCTGCTGCTGCCAAGGTGGCAGAGGTAAAGGTCACCTCCGTTTTGGATTTGGAGATGGGGGGTCCTAAAAACCTGCCTGCACCAAATAATTCACAGCCTAGAAGGCCCTCGGGCCAGTCACAGACAGGGAGTCGAGGAGGTAGTCCCACAAATGGGGTCCCTCGCTCCCCTGATTATGTAAGTCCCCGCTACAAGGGAAACCGACCCATCCTGGGTTATGTGTGGACTCCTCCAGCCCAATGGGGGGGATCCAGCCAAGCACCTGGCCCAGGGAACTTCCCTCCTAACGTCCCCCAGGAGGGCAGAAATTCACCAAATCCTGGGCAGAACTTCTTCCCCAGGTATCCACCCAATTTCCAACCCCAAAATCATCCATCCTTCTTTCCCCAATTCCCTTAGCCCAGACAACCTAATCCAGGAGAGGGGAGGCCAAGGGTGGAGGGGTACCCGAACCTTCCCAACCCAGGGTATTACCAAAGAAGGGATAGCTACCCTTCCCGGGATCAGTCCAGGGGAGAAAATAGAGCCTCGTATCAGCCTGAGCGGGTTTCACAACTTGAGCGCCAGGTCCAAAATATGGCACGGGATCTGGGTCACATACTGAGGGCTCAACAGAACCCTCAGATGAGCATGCCACCGCAGAATGCCCCAAACTCTGCACCTGGTGCTCCAGAACAATGACGGGGGCAGAACCCCGATAACCCACCGGTTCCCAGGGAGGAGGCACAAGGGGAAGGGGGGTGTAAAGCCTTGGAGGAAGCTTCCTTCCCAACTTGTAAACAGCCCCTGGAAAACCAGGAACCGGAAACAAAATCTCCTGCCCCTGAAAGCCTGCCTCCCAAGGAGCAGAGAGGGGGTAGGAGAAACAAAGTACCCAAACAGGCCCAGTTTGTGGAGGAGGTACAGATCTTCCAATTTGAGGGAGAGGGATCCTCAGAGGATCCTGGGAAAAGGATCTTCTCCTTTCGAGATGGGAGAACTCCTCCCAAAGAAAAACGGGTCCCAAGGGATTCCAATCCAGACTGGGGAGATATGGAGACTGAGCTACCGCCGCCCATCATCTCTTCCCAGAACCCACAATACCGAAATCCCCTGGTTCAAACCCATCCTGATGACTGCCTCCAAAAAGGGGGGGGTGGCCCAGAACCGGAACCAGGGGAACCAACAATGGCTCTGATCTCCAGTTGCCAACTTTTTCTTTCAGATTCCCAAGACTCTCCACAGAATTCTGCCCAAATCTCTTCTCTCGCCATGTCCAAAACCAGAAAATTAGCCCACCAGTTGTCCAAAAATGTGCATTATCTGTGCCCCCTTGAGGAGAAGGAGGGAAGATATTATGCCCAGGTACAAGTACAGGGGCAGGGTACAATTGCAGCACTGGTGGACACTGGATCTCAAGCTACCCTTCTGTCCAGAAGGGCCTTTGATGAACTGAATGCAGGAAGGGGAGAGAATTACCGTATTCCTCTCACCTCTCTTCCTGGACAACTGCAGAACTTTGACAGGAAGGAAATTCCTGTCGAGGGGACTGCATATTTGGATATCAAAATTGGGCGACACAAGGTGAAACACCCGGTCATAGTAGTGACTCCAGAGAACACCCCTTGTTTACTAGGGAATGACCTCCTGAGAAGGTTGTCACCCCTAATAGATTGCGTAAACAGGGTCCTCCGGACACAGACTAGCCGACCAATAAAATTAAAACAGAGTGTCAACCATGTTAGTTTAAATGGCACATGCCACATGGTTGAACAAAAATCTGACCAAGTAGAATTTCACTTCCAGAATAGCCAGATTCCAGATGTGACAGTAATAGCAGTAGGACAACGGACTGGTGATGGGGGGTCCTCTCTATTTCTGAAAATCAACCTTCCTTCCAGTTTAAGGTGGTATTCCACACTGGAAGGAAACACTCTGAAATTCTTTACCAATCCACAATCAGACACTCCCACTCCTATAGTCCAGAAAGAGGTGAAATCAGCTCAGAGCCTGGCTGATATTCAGCAAATTGGAGAGCAGTTGTTCATCCCTGTTCAGTTAAATGATGGGAAGGACTCTGTTCTCGCTCGAGTGTGTGTGAACAACGGTAAGAGCTTCATCAGCGAAGCCATGTTCCGCCAACTCCCAAAAGATCCAGCCATTCCCGCATTCAAACTGATAGACAAATGGGAAATGGACCTGGAAGCACCTAATTCCAAACATCTCCTGCCAAGCAGGTGTATGCTCAAAATCTCCATTGGCAACAAGAGCATAGTCCATAATTGTTGGGTCATGCGAGACGTCACTGCCACATTTTACTTAGGCAGTGACCTTCTCAAGCTCTTCGCCATTAGTTTGGACCTAATAAACTTCAAAGCTTGGTCCCAATTAGCGGATAATCCCATGGGCTTTGATGATTCAGAAAAAGCATTTAGGTCAGCTCAATTGCTACCTTATGCAGTTCAAATTCAGATTAAAGAGGAAGTCACCATCCCAGAAAGGACCCGACAATTCTCCCTGGAAGTGAAAGTTAAAAGAGGACAAAAATTGAAAAACCCTGATGCTTACATACATCTAAATGCTTCCCTCCAACAGCAAGGGTTGGTGGTAAACCCAACTCCATTAGTCAACATAGAACATGACACCATTCCAATAGAGGTGGATAACAGCGACTTAAAGAGTATTACTCTAGCCGCAGGCATCATTATTGGAATGGCGGTTGATGACCGACATTTCTCCATTGATTTAGGAAATGAACTGTTAGGACCAATCCCCAAGGACTGTTTTGACAGTGACAGTGATGACAATACAACACCAGACAGCATTTTCACCCGGCATGGTGGGAACTTCCTGGTGTACACTTCTTGTCTTTACGGTAAGGAAGATGTGACTTGTGACTTCAGGAGGGATGAGGTGATTTTCCAGGTCCATGAGGGCTGCCTTCCCCACCTGAAGCCGCCAGTCCAAATCAGCACTCTGACCAGGGACTTCTCCGCCCAGCTGGAGGAGGCCGCTGAGATAGCCAAACCAGAAGTCTTTCCAGGCTTCAGGCAGATGGTGGAAGAGAGAGTCAACCTAGCTGATGCCTGCGTGACTCTGGAACAGAAGCAAAAGTTGAAACAAGTTTTCTTGGATTTCCAAGATCTCTTTGCGGTAGACTCATATGACTGTGGTCGCACCGACATCCACACCACAACAATTCCCACGGACCCTAGAATGACTCCAGTGTTTGTGAAGCAATATCGTTTGCCTCTCGCATCCATGGAGTCCCTTACTGAAATAATTAAGAACCTTGAGTCCCGGGAAATAATCCGTCCAGTACACAGCTCCTTCAATAATCCGGTGCTGGGAATATTGAAGCCAAACGGCCAGTGGAGACTCTGCGCCGACCTTAGGGAGCTCAACAAACGGGTCCATACTTCCCGATGGCCTCTGCCCTACATTGACCAAGGGCTGGCCCCGATCCAGGGGTCACAGGTATTCACTGCAATAGACCTGATCAACGGATACTGGACCGTGCCTGTCAGTAGGGAGGACCAATACAAACTGGCTTTTACCTTTGGGGGCCAGCAGTACACATGGACCCGGACTCCCTTCGGAGACCTCAACTCCGGCAATGAATTCAACATTTTCCTACATAAGGCCATGCCCGACCTGGGTGCGAGGGGTAACCTGGCTTATGTAGATGATGTCCTCATCAAAAGTTCATCTGTGGAGGAACACATAGCAGAGATCCGTTATGTTCTGACACAGTTGAGGGCCGCCTGAGCAAAACTTTCCTTTCAGAAAGCACAGTGGTGTAGAACCCGTGTTAATTTCTTAGGGCATGAGATTACTCCTCAGGGTCTCTGTCCCCAGGAAAAAAAGTGGAAGCACTCCAGAAACTGAAGGATCCAACAACTCTGCGGGAACTAAGGAGCCTCCTTGAAATGACTAATTACAGCAGAAAGTTCATTGAAGGCTACGCAGAGATCACTAGACCCCTGATTCATCTCTTGAAGGGGGGGGTCAAGTGGGAATGGGGTCCAGAACAATCCGAGGCAGTAAGACAACTCAAGAGAAGCCTCTCACAAGCGCCTTGCCTAGATTACCCTGTCAGAAACAAGGAGTTCTTCCTGGAGACAGGGTTCTCTAATACGTGCTTGACGGCAGTATTATACCAAAAGCATGACAAGGTCAATAAAGTAATCTCCTATGCGAGCAAAACTTTATCCTCTGTGGAGGAAAAATTCAACGATTGTGAGAAGGCACTCCTGGCAACGGTGTGGGCATTGAATAATTACCGCCCGATTATCCAGGGGGAACACATCATAGTGGAGACTCCACACCAGCCTCTGCAATACCTCCAAAGTGACAGAATCTGGGCCAGAAATGCGAGTAATTCCCGAATTACTTCCTGGAGTCTGTCAATGCAAGACTTTCCTGTAGAGGTCAGATATGACCAAAACAAGAAGAGTCCCCTCGCGAAAGGTCTGGCTGACTTGCATGATTTTGCCAGAGAAAACTGTCTAAAAACCAAGTACAACATGGAGGCATACCTTAATTCCCCACACAAACTCTTTGAAGAAGACAAGTGTGAGGGAATGCCCACTGTCTATGTGGATGGATGCGCTTACCATGTTGACAACAACGGCGAGAAAGAACTGGTGGCCGGCGTAGGGAATGCATGGGTGAGGGAGTTTCCAGAACCCTCCGCTGGATACAAAATTGGTCCCCGAAGTAGTCAGGTGGCAGAATTGATGGCTGTGCATCAGGCCATCCTCACTGCTGTCCAACATCAACTCCACGAACTGGTCATAATCACAGGTTTGGATTATGTACGGAACGGGTTCGTGGAGCACCTGGTTAATTGGAAAATCAGAGGCATGTTATGTGCTAATAACAAACCCCTCAAACATGGGAAGTTAATCCAAAACATAGATCATCTGGTCACATCGAATGGGATGACCATCTACTGGAAAAAGATCAAGGGTCATTCCAAAGTAGAGGGACCAGACAAAACTGGAAATGACTTAGCTGATCAGCTGGCCAAAACCGCGGCCATCCAAGGGGATCTAATAGAAATAGAGTCCCTGTTGGGGGAAATCCAGGTCACTGCCATCACTAGGTCCCAGACCAATGCTCACAATGATCATTCAACTGCACAATGGAGTAAGGAGACCCCTGATGCTGTTTTGATTACAGCTCAGAAGGGGGATCCAATAATTGGTAAGTTTTACCAACACATTGAGGACCCTGAGAACTTTCCCCTGACGGATACCGATTACATTGGGAAAGAGGACCTAAGAGTGTTGATGAAATGTCCAAAAAGGTTCTGAATCCAAGACGGTTTGTAGGTAAGGAAATCCCAAGCTGGCCATGATCAGTGAGTGGTCCCTACCTTATTCCGAAGCCTGATGTTAAGTCACGCCCATGACGCGGCCACCGCCGGTCAGAGGGGGTTTCACACAACACTGGAAATCTTAAGAGAGGTTGCATACTGGCCACACATGGGGCAGGACCTCGACCAATACTTGAAGGGGTGTCTTGTGTGTGCACAATTTCAGCCATCATCCCTCACACACCGTGCACCTCTCCAAAAGAGGGGGATGACACTGCCATGGTCAGATTTGCAAATCGACTTTGTAGGCCCTGTAATCCGCTCGTCTAGAGGAAACAAGTACATGTTGACCGTTACATGCTTGTTTACCAAGTGGGTGGAATGTCTCCCAGCCCCAAATTGCAAGGCAGAAACAGCAGCTGCCCTGATGATTAACCACATCTTTTTCCGTTTTGGTCTACCTCAAAGGATTGAGTCAGACAGAGGTAGCCACTTCACCAGTGAAGTAATGACAAAGATGTGGGAGATACTGGGGGTTAAAAGGAAGCTACACATTGCTTACAGGCCAGCTTCTTCTGGAGCAGTAGAGAGATACAACCGAACCATTGTGAGCATATTAAAAAGTTTGTGGCAGATTCTGGGCCAAGTTGGGATATCCGATTACCTCTGGTCCTAATGGCCATCAGATCTACCCCTTCATCTGCAACTAAAATGTCACCATTTGAGTTGATGACGGGACTCAAGATGGTGCTTCCTCAGCATTTGCTCTACAGGACCCAGAAGCAGACACTGATAAATGCCTCCACAACTCATGAGTATGTGGAAAATTTAAGGAAACACCTCCAACATGCTTTTGCCTATGCTCAGCGGAATCTAGAAAGATCAGCCGAGAGCATGAAGACCCACTATGATTTAAAAACTACCCGAAAGGAATATAAGGTGGGTGATCGGGTCTATCTATACAATTTCCAAAGGAACCAGGCCAAACAGCGAAAATTCTTGCCTACATGGAAGGGACCGTTTGAAATTATAGACAAGATCTCCCCTGTTGCTTATAAGATCTGCATCCCCAAAGGCAGTTCAGCAGAGGGGGAAGACAAGTGGGTACATATAAATCAGCTAAAGTGTTGCCATCCCAGGAACACTCTGCAACAACTGGAGGAGTCCTCTGCAATACCAGAGGGGACCGCTCCAGAGTAATTCAATTCCAACCCCAAAATATCCCACATATAGTCTCTAAAATATTATGATTTGGAAAAAAAAATTCTTATAATTGTATCTTGTTTTTTGTTAAAATAAGAACGCAAATGTGTTGACTATAAAATGTATATGCCACCCCACTATATCAATGGTGGGGAAGAAATGTCTACGAATAGGTATTGCCGCTTTCCTTTGTCGTCCTAAGAGAAAGAAAACCTGGAGACTGGCCAAGGAGGACGATCCGGGGACCGGGAGCAGAGACCCGAGGGGCCTGTGCTACCGCCAATATTCCCATCCGGACCTGCGAGGAGAACCGATCGATCCAACTGGGTGGAGGAAAAGATGCTGAACTGTGCCATCTACAGAATTGGAAGAAGATAATGGGGACATACCAGCGCAAGGGCTCAAAACCTCCTTTGCACCCGACTTCCCCTCGACTTGAATCAAGGTGCAGTCGGGCGGGGGGATTTGTCAAGGGTTTTGACCCATGTTGAATCAATAGACTGGGTAGATGTGGAGATGAGCTGTCGCCGCCCATTAACCTATCCCAGAACAAACTAAATCAATAGACTGGGTGGATATGGGGATGAGCTATCGCCGCCCACATTCACGCCAGAATAGGAGAACTGCGCAGTTGGCACGAGACCACTCCAAAGATACAACCTTCTTGTGGGGGGTTCCACATCACCACTCTACTGTAAGGATGCCATCAAAACAATGTTAAGCAAGGGTCCTATACTATCAAGCAAAAGACCACTCTATTGAAATGCAGTAATTCAAGACAACTCAAAAATGAATGCAGTACCGACAAATTCCCCCAAGGTGGCGCTAGCGGTCTAACTCTGACGGGGAAACTGTATTTAGGAGTTGCAAGAGGGGCAGGGACTTCAAAGCTTGTTGGTTAATTGGAAACCTTAGCCACCTTCTGTTCCCAGAGGCCAAGAGGCTGGGAAACCTTAACACCTCAGAGATTCCCACCCCAGGAGGCAGGATATCACATGACCCTGTTGATTGATTGAGGAGAGACTTCCAGGCAGCCTGCTGGAGCCCACACAAAACGCTCTTTCTGTTGAATGGGGTATGTTAATTTTGAGTGTTTCCTGTCAACAGCCCTCTGCCAGCAAGGAGAGACATGTGATCACTGACCCACCCAGACTCCTGGAGGCGGACCCAAACACTTTGGGGAGTTGAATTGCAACAAATATATATTTCATAGAAACAGTGATAATTTATTATAACCAAATGTCAGGAATGTACAACTTTGAGAGTCTTAGTTTGAAAAATGCCCTCACGATTTGAGTCCAAACTCCAATTTGTACCATGTTCTGGGGCAAAACCCCGCTAATTATGATTATTGTAGACAATGTGTTCAAGCTAGAGACATGGAAAGTTACTGGGATATATGTGGAAGGGAAATGTACCTTTGTATAATTTTTGATGAAAAACCCATGTTGCAAAACCCACTAAAATCGAAAATAAGTTGCCATTTTTGAATGCAAGCTCCTAGAAACGCCAGAGTCGGGACAGGGACTATCTTTAGTAATATATGATGTGTGTATGTGATGTCAAACAACTGTGTACCTGGGAAATATGTATTTGGATCAGGAATAGGTTTGTGTGCACATTGACCAGGGGAGTGTCATTTCTGCAGGTCATAAAAATGACATCACTCTGACACACTATCCCTTCCCAAATCAGGGACCAAAGAATCTATTGACCTATCAAATCAAGAGAGGGGCAGGCTTAGGGATGCTAGCCTCTCCACCCACTTTTTAAAACACATAAAAAGAGACTGCTGGGACAGGTAGACATTCAATTCCATTTTCTGCAGGACGCTCTGCCGGGAGACTCCAGACTTCACCTCCATCAATCTCCAAAGACCGGAACTTTACTTCAGAACTTAAAGCAAGGGCCTAAACCCACAAACTGAGAACTCTTCTCAGCAGGCCTCAGCATCCTTAAAATCATCTGCAAACTATTCCACAGCCGGGCGAGCTGTCTGAATTCTGTGCCAAGAACTTTTGACAGTACCCAGAAAGTAGTGTTACATCCAGAATCCACTTGATCCGGACCGGAAGCAGACCAGAGATCCAGAGAACCATAGGCCGCTGTATCCAGAGACTGACCCAGATCGCTGTGAAGTGCCGAGACCAGAACCAGAGTCCAGTCCAAAACCTGACCAGATCCGTGGCGAGGCCCATTCCTGCCCAAAATATATTGTGATTACCGCCAAAACTGTGCAGAACCCAATCTCTTAGTTAAAATAATGTAATTCAAGCTATTTTAACCCAATTAGAACAGCCTCCTAGAAATCGTGTCATCTGTCATTTTTAAAGCTGCACAACTGTCACCTGTCAATTCTGCAGCTGCAAGCTGTCACCTGTCATTTTGAGTTTTACTTTAAATCCGAAAATCTACCTTTATTAAATCATCCGTATCTCCGGAACCGTTTGTGCTAGGAACGCTTAGAATCTAGGCTTTCCAACGAACCTAGAACTGACTTCCTACTCCCTATACTTTTTCCGTAATCGCGAGACACGCACTCGCGAAATTTACCGCGATTTGCGATTTGCCCCGATTTCTTCATCTGTAGAAATCAGCAGCTTTTTGCTTCTCTTTGCTAAAATTCGTTTGCAATCTGCTAATCATTCATAGAGTATTGTTAAAGTGAGCCTGAACTAATACAAAGTAGCCATCACCTACCCTGAACCTCTAGAGGGAATTAAAAGCAATTTTAGCACCTTTTCACTTCCTTGCAAACCACATTAAAGTAATTTGCCTGTGTTTAAAACTTATCCCTGTTTTCCCTAAGCTTGCTGAGAGAACTGGAACTGTGTATTACATTATAAAGTGTGATTTGTGTGGATTCTTGAAGACTGTGTGCTCTCCTTCCATTTCTTGTTTTGCATAGGGGGGGGAGTGAATTGTGAAAAGAAAAAGTGATCATATTACCTTTTGCTAAAGTCATAACAAGTTATTTCTGTACTGCATTTTATTCCACCTTGTGTTTCCTTGAACCATATAAAGCATTCTTTCCCACCTTATTCTTCTGTTCCTATTCATAAGTTACCTCTTGCTGACTACTGCTCATATTCACAAGTGTAATATCCATTATCAATTTATTTATAGAAGTGTGATATATATATATATTGTTTAAATTTCTCAAATAAACCTTTTAAATTTGCAAAACAAACCTACTTCTTGGCTCAGTGGGGTCAGGGGGATTCTAAGAGGGGGGTGTTATACAAGGGTTGTCATCCAGAGTACTGAACTGGATATAAAAATACATCAATAAGGGTTTTCCTCAGCATCCCAGACTAGGCATGGACTTAGCTGTAGTGTTGATTGAATATCGCTTACAAAAGTGGGGGCTCGGAGCCGGGATATTCTGGGTTAGATTTACCACTTGTGCAGATTAATACAGTGTGCCAACTGACCAGATACACATATCCGGTTAGATCACCATGCTGTTTTACACTGTGAAAGAATCCCTCAAAGGAACGCTCTAAGGAAACGGTCTGTTTTGCAAAATAAAATACAAACTTCTGTAAGTCAGGTAGGAACTCAAATTCCAGAATGACGACCTTGGTAGATATGAAAATAGCTAGAGAGCACTTCTTTCATAAGCTATTTGTGAGAGGTGAGTGGACTCATCAGGACCAAACGGTCTGGTTGCAGGCAATCGCGCAACAGGTCACTGAAACAGGGTCAGACATATGGAGAGATCAGGGTCCATTACATGTGGCCCTGAGTGAATTATATATGGCATCGAAGGCCAAAGATGAACACAATAAGATTGCCAGGATAGCGGCATATTTGTATCTATATATGGGAGCCAGGCAGGACAAATGTGCTGAAGGCCAAGATCTGGCAAATAGGCAACAGATGGCGTTAGAAAAGGCACAATCTGACCTGGTCTCTTCTGAGCAGAGGCTGCAGAGGAGCCAGGAGTCAGAAAATGATAGTAGGCAGTATATCATTAAAATAAAAGAGGACATGGATATACTGCAACAGGAAAAGACAGACCTGGATACCAGAATTCTGGCTTTGCAGAAGGAGCACCAAGACAGTTTGGACTCCTTACTGCAGAGCCAGAAAAAGCTGGAGCAACAAATCAATTTCAACAGGGCATGCACAGAGCAGGTAGCCACCCTGCAAATCCAACTAGACAGAGAGAAAGAGGAAAGCAATAAATTGATTTTGAAAGACCTGGATACCCAGGCAGAGTTTGATGAAGAACGCCAGAAAGCTGGTGCCTTTCAAAGGCAGAGGGACGACCTGGCGTCACAAATGCAGGCTCTTGGTCAGGAAAGGGATACCTTAGGCCAGGAAGTCTGCCATTTAAAAAGAAAAATTGAAGAAAATCACTTGGCCCTCCAAAAAGAGCATCAGGGCTTGCTAGATCACACCAGGAGGGAGGAGGAGGCTCTGGCAAGAAAGGAGCAGGCCAGTAGGGATGGGACTGAGGAGGTAACCCTCCTGCAGCAGAGACTGGCCCAGTACTCCAGGACCAATCAGGAGGCACAGAGAGAGAATTACGCTCTCTGCCAGCACAATGATAGGCTCCAGCAACAGGTAGCGATGCAGGAGAGACTGATAGAGTCTAGTAAGGCCTTAACTGAGGAACTGAAAGCGCAGGCTCTTGCTTTGCAACAGGAAGCAGGGGCGGATAGAGATGAGGTTCGCTGGGAAAGAGAAACTCCTGAGCATAACCTCAGGAGCCCTAGTACCAGAGGCCTTCATCTCTCCCAGTCCCTGGACTCTGCCACCCCCATGTCCCCTCGCGCACATGAGCCCAGGGCCACGGGGATGGCAGATTACTATCCAGCTAGAAGTATGGGGCTCATAGGCCAGTACCTCCCAGGAATGGATGGGCAGGCATCCGGGTATGGGCACCCAAGCACAGTGCAATTTGGTGAGGAACCCCAGGAGAGTAGGCCCATTAAGGGCATCCTGAAAAACCTCTGCCCAGTTAGGTCAGTGGGGGGGGTACCCATCAAATCCTGGCAGCAAGGAGGGATCTGAAGACTCCTCTGAGCATTACAGGACACAGGAGACCAGGTCCCCACATTCTGCCAGCCATTCCCAGGCTCGCAGAATCCGGGAAAACCAGGAAGATCAGACGGGCACCTCTGGGAGCAGTGCTTCTGAGTCAGAGGATGAATGGACCAAGGTTACCCGAACCAAAAAGGCCAATAAGGCAAAAAGGGCCTTGCTTAAGAACCCATTGAAACAAATAAAGGCAATAAGGAGTGTCATCACGCCTTATCATAAGAACGCCAAGTATTCTGTTTGGGAACACTTGGAGCTCTATGAGCAAATGATGGAGACTTTCCATTTGAAGGACAGCAGTAGCTGCATCCAGTACGTCAAATGGACCTTCTCACCAGAATACTCCAGTTTCTTTGCAGGGCTGGAGGATCAAAACCATTCAAGGTGGTCCACATACAGGGCGGCCATCTTGAAAAAATTTCTGTGCACAGAAATCATCAAGAGGCTCACAAGGCAGCCTACAATTTGCAATGTGGGGAGGGTCAGGCCCCACAAGAGTTTGTGCAAGAATTAAAGCATGCTTTTGCGCAGACCACCAGAAGGGTGCGCACGGATAGCAGAGAATTTATTAATACGTTTTTCCATGCCTTACCCAAATACATAATGACCCAGCTCGTGAGAGATTTTCATGAGAAAAGATCTTTAGACTGGGTCATTGAACAGGCTACCCGGATCTATGAGGTGCAGAAGCCCAGCGAAAATAAAAGTAACGTGCAGAAAAACCCCAAACCAACAGCACCCCTGCTGCTGCCAAGGTGGCAGAGGTAAAGGTCACCTCCGTTTTGGATTTGGAGATGGGGGGTCCTAAAAACCTGCCTGCACCAAATAATTCACAGCCTAGAAGGCCCTCGGGCCAGTCACAGACAGGGAGTCGAGGAGGTAGTCCCACAAATGGGGTCCCTCGCTCCCCTGATTATGTAAGTCCCCGCTACAAGGGAAACCGACCCATCCTGGGTTATGTGTGGACTCCTCCAGCCCAATGGGGGGGATCCAGCCAAGCACCTGGCCCAGGGAACTTCCCTCCTAACGTCCCCCAGGAGGGCAGAAATTCACCAAATCCTGGGCAGAACTTCTTCCCCAGGTATCCACCCAATTTCCAACCCCAAAATCATCCATCCTTCTTTCCCCAATTCCCTTAGCCCAGACAACCTAATCCAGGAGAGGGGAGGCCAAGGGTGGAGGGGTACCCGAACCTTCCCAACCCAGGGTATTACCAAAGAAGGGATAGCTACCCTTCCCGGGATCAGTCCAGGGGAGAAAATAGAGCCTCGTATCAGCCTGAGCGGGTTTCACAACTTGAGCGCCAGGTCCAAAATATGGCACGGGATCTGGGTCACATACTGAGGGCTCAACAGAACCCTCAGATGAGCATGCCACCGCAGAATGCCCCAAACTCTGCACCTGGTGCTCCAGAACAATGACGGGGGCAGAACCCCGATAACCCACCGGTTCCCAGGGAGGAGGCACAAGGGGAAGGGGGGTGTAAAGCCTTGGAGGAAGCTTCCTTCCCAACTTGTAAACAGCCCCTGGAAAACCAGGAACCGGAAACAAAATCTCCTGCCCCTGAAAGCCTGCCTCCCAAGGAGCAGAGAGGGGGTAGGAGAAACAAAGTACCCAAACAGGCCCAGTTTGTGGAGGAGGTACAGATCTTCCAATTTGAGGGAGAGGGATCCTCAGAGGATCCTGGGAAAAGGATCTTCTCCTTTCGAGATGGGAGAACTCCTCCCAAAGAAAAACGGGTCCCAAGGGATTCCAATCCAGACTGGGGAGATATGGAGACTGAGCTACCGCCGCCCATCATCTCTTCCCAGAACCCACAATACCGAAATCCCCTGGTTCAAACCCATCCTGATGACTGCCTCCAAAAAGGGGGGGGTGGCCCAGAACCGGAACCAGGGGAACCAACAATGGCTCTGATCTCCAGTTGCCAACTTTTTCTTTCAGATTCCCAAGACTCTCCACAGAATTCTGCCCAAATCTCTTCTCTCGCCATGTCCAAAACCAGAAAATTAGCCCACCAGTTGTCCAAAAATGTGCATTATCTGTGCCCCCTTGAGGAGAAGGAGGGAAGATATTATGCCCAGGTACAAGTACAGGGGCAGGGTACAATTGCAGCACTGGTGGACACTGGATCTCAAGCTACCCTTCTGTCCAGAAGGGCCTTTGATGAACTGAATGCAGGAAGGGGAGAGAATTACCGTATTCCTCTCACCTCTCTTCCTGGACAACTGCAGAACTTTGACAGGAAGGAAATTCCTGTCGAGGGGACTGCATATTTGGATATCAAAATTGGGCGACACAAGGTGAAACACCCGGTCATAGTAGTGACTCCAGAGAACACCCCTTGTTTACTAGGGAATGACCTCCTGAGAAGGTTGTCACCCCTAATAGATTGCGTAAACAGGGTCCTCCGGACACAGACTAGCCGACCAATAAAATTAAAACAGAGTGTCAACCATGTTAGTTTAAATGGCACATGCCACATGGTTGAACAAAAATCTGACCAAGTAGAATTTCACTTCCAGAATAGCCAGATTCCAGATGTGACAGTAATAGCAGTAAGACAACGGACTGGTGATGGGGGGTCCTCTCTATTTCTGAAAATCAACCTTCCTTCCAGTTTAAGGTGGTATTCCACACTGGAAGGAAACACTCTGAAATTCTTTACCAATCCACAATCAGACACTCCCACTCCTATAGTCCAGAAAGAGGTGAAATCAGCTCAGAGCCTGGCTGATATTCAGCAAATTGGAGAGCAGTTGTTCATCCCTGTTCAGTTAAATGATGGGAAGGACTCTGTTCTCGCTCGAGTGTGTGTGAACAACGGTAAGAGCTTCATCAGCGAAGCCATGTTCCGCCAACTCCCAAAAGATCCAGCCATTCCCGCATTCAAACTGATAGACAAATGGGAAATGGACCTGGAAGCACCTAATTCCAAACATCTCCTGCCAAGCAGGTGTATGCTCAAAATCTCCATTGGCAACAAGAGCATAGTCCATAATTGTTGGGTCATGCGAGACGTCACTGCCACATTTTACTTAGGCAGTGACCTTCTCAAGCTCTTCGCCATTAGTTTGGACCTAATAAACTTCAAAGCTTGGTCCCGATTAGCGGATAATCCCATGGGCTTTGATGATTCAGAAAAAGCATTTAGGTCAGCTCAATTGCTACCTTATGCAGTTCAAATTCAGATTAAAGAGGAAGTCACCATCCCAGAAAGGACCCGACAATTCTCCCTGGAAGTGAAAGTTAAAAGAGGACAAAAATTGAAAAACCCTGATGCTTACATACATCTAAATGCTTCCCTCCAACAGCAAGGGTTGGTGGTAAACCCAACTCCATTAGTCAACATAGAACATGACACCATTCCAATAGAGGTGGATAACAGCGACTTAAAGAGTATTACTCTAGCCGCAGGCATCATTATTGGAATGGCGGTTGATGACCGACATTTCTCCATTGATTTAGGAAATGAACTGTTAGGACCAATCCCCAAGGACTGTTTTGACAGTGACAGTGATGACAATACAACACCAGACAGCATTTTCACCCGGCATGGTGGGAACTTCCTGGTGTACACTTCTTGTCTTTACGGTAAGGAAGATGTGACTTGTGACTTCAGGAGGGATGAGGTGATTTTCCAGGTCCATGAGGGCTGCCTTCCCCACCTGAAGCCGCCAGTCCAAATCAGCACTCTGACCAGGGACTTCTCCGCCCAGCTGGAGGAGGCCGCTGAGATAGCCAAACCAGAAGTCTTTCCAGGCTTCAGGCAGATGGTGGAAGAGAGAGTCAACCTAGCTGATGCCTGCGTGACTCTGGAACAGAAGCAAAAGTTGAAACAAGTTTTCTTGGATTTCCAAGATCTCTTTGCGGTAGACTCATATGACTGTGGTCGCACCGACATCCACACCACAACAATTCCCACGGACCCTAGAATGACTCCAGTGTTTGTGAAGCAATATCGTTTGCCTCTCGCATCCATGGAGTCCCTTACTGAAATAATTAAGAACCTTGAGTCCCGGGAAATAATCCGTCCAGTACACAGCTCCTTCAATAATCCGGTGCTGGGAATATTGAAGCCAAACGGCCAGTGGAGACTCTGCGCCGACCTTAGGGAGCTCAACAAACGGGTCCATACTTCCCGATGGCCTCTGCCCTACATTGACCAAGGGCTGGCCCCGATCCAGGGGTCACAGGTATTCACTGCAATAGACCTGATCAACGGATACTGGACCGTGCCTGTCAGTAGGGAGGACCAATACAAACTGGCTTTTACCTTTGGGGGCCAGCAGTACACATGGACCCGGACTCCCTTCGGAGACCTCAACTCCGGCAATGAATTCAACATTTTCCTACATAAGGCCATGCCCGACCTGGGTGCGAGGGGTAACCTGGCTTATGTAGATGATGTCCTCATCAAAAGTTCATCTGTGGAGGAACACATAGCAGAGATCCGTTATGTTCTGACACAGTTGAGGGCCGCCTGAGCAAAACTTTCCTTTCAGAAAGCACAGTGGTGTAGAACCCGTGTTAATTTCTTAGGGCATGAGATTACTCCTCAGGGTCTCTGTCCCCAGGAAAAAAAGTGGAAGCACTCCAGAAACTGAAGGATCCAACAACTCTGCGGGAACTAAGGAGCCTCCTTGAAATGACTAATTACAGCAGAAAGTTCATTGAAGGCTACGCAGAGATCACTAGACCCCTGATTCATCTCTTGAAGGGGGGGGTCAAGTGGGAATGGGGTCCAGAACAATCCGAGGCAGTAAGACAACTCAAGAGAAGCCTCTCACAAGCGCCTTGCCTAGATTACCCTGTCAGAAACAAGGAGTTCTTCCTGGAGACAGGGTTCTCTAATACGTGCTTGACGGCAGTATTATACCAAAAGCATGACAAGGTCAATAAAGTAATCTCCTATGCGAGCAAAACTTTATCCTCTGTGGAGGAAAAATTCAACGATTGTGAGAAGGCACTCCTGGCAACGGTGTGGGCATTGAATAATTACCGCCCGATTATCCAGGGGGAACACATCATAGTGGAGACTCCACACCAGCCTCTGCAATACCTCCAAAGTGACAGAATCTGGGCCAGAAATGCGAGTAATTCCCGAATTACTTCCTGGAGTCTGTCAATGCAAGGCTTTCCTGTAGAGGTCAGATATGACCAAAACAAGAAGAGTCCCCTCGCGAAAGGTCTGGCTGACTTGCATGATTTTGCCAGAGAAAACTGTCTCGAGGACGAAAGTCTAAAAACCAAGTACAACATGGAGGCATACCTTAATTCCCCACACAAACTCTTTGAAGAAGACAAGTGTGAGGGAATGCCCACTGTCTATGTGGATGGATGCGCTTACCATGTTGACAACAACGGCGAGAAAGAACTGGTGGCCGGCGTAGGGAATGCATGGGTGAGGGAGTTTCCAGAACCCTCCGCTGGATACAAAATTGGTCCCCGAAGTAGTCAGGTGGCAGAATTGATGGCTGTGCATCAGGCCATCCTCACTGCTGTCCAACATCAACTCCACGAACTGGTCATAATCACAGGTTTGGATTATGTACGGAACGGGTTCGTGGAGCACCTGGTTAATTGGAAAATCAGAGGCATGTTATGTGCTAATAACAAACCCCTCAAACATGGGAAGTTAATCCAAAACATAGATCATCTGGTCACATCGAATGGGATGACCATCTACTGGAAAAAGATCAAGGGTCATTCCAAAGTAGAGGGACCAGACAAAACTGGAAATGACTTAGCTGATCAGCTGGCCAAAACCGCGGCCATCCAAGGGGATCTAATAGAAATAGAGTCCCTGTTGGGGGAAATCCAGGTCACTGCCATCACTAGGTCCCAGACCAATGCTCACAATGATCATTCAACTGCACAATGGAGTAAGGAGACCCCTGATGCTGTTTTGATTACAGCTCAGAAGGGGGATCCAATAATTGGTAAGTTTTACCAACACATTGAGGACCCTGAGAACTTTCCCCTGACGGATACCGATTACATTGGGAAAGAGGACCTAAGAGTGTTGATGAAATGTCCAAAAAGGTTCTGAATCCAAGACGGTTTGTAGGTAAGGAAATCCCAAGCTGGCCATGATCAGTGAGTGATCCCTACCTTATTCCGAAGCCTGATGTTAAGTCACGCCCATGACGCGGCCACCGCCGGTCAGAGGGGGTTTCACACAACACTGGAAATCTTAAGAGAGGTTGCATACTGGCCACACATGGGGCAGGACCTCGACCAATACTTGAAGGGGTGTCTTGTGTGTGCACAATTTCAGCCATCATCCCTCACACACCGTGCACCTCTCCAAAAGAGGGGGATGACACTGCCATGGTCAGATTTGCAAATCGACTTTGTAGGCCCTGTAATCCGCTCGTCTAGAGGAAACAAGTACATGTTGACCGTTACATGCTTGTTTACCAAGTGGGTGGAATGTCTCCCAGCCCCAAATTGCAAGGCAGAAACAGCAGCTGCCCTGATGATTAACCACATCTTTTTCCGTTTTGGTCTACCTCAAAGGATTGAGTCAGACAGAGGTAGCCACTTCACCAGTGAAGTAATGACAAAGATGTGGGAGATACTGGGGGTTAAAAGGAAGCTACACATTGCTTACAGGCCAGCTTCTTCTGGAGCAGTAGAGAGATACAACCGAACCATTGTGAGCATATTAAAAAGTTTGTGGCAGATTCTGGGCCAAGTTGGGATATCCGATTACCTCTGGTCCTAATGGCCATCAGATCTACCCCTTCATCTGCAACTAAAATGTCACCATTTGAGTTGATGACGGGACTCAAGATGGTGCTTCCTCAGCATTTGCTCTACAGGACCCAGAAGCAGACACTGATAAATGCCTCCACAACTCATGAGTATGTGGAAAATTTAAGGAAACACCTCCAACATGCTTTTGCCTATGCTCAGCGGAATCTAGAAAGATCAGCCGAGAGCATGAAGACCCACTATGATTTAAAAACTACCCGAAAGGAATATAAGGTGGGTGATCGGGTCTATCTATACAATTTCCAAAGGAACCAGGCCAAACAGCGAAAATTCTTGCCTACATGGAAGGGACCGTTTGAAATTATAGACAAGATCTCCCCTGTTGCTTATAAGATCTGCATCCCCAAAGGCAGTTCAGCAGAGGGGGAAGACAAGTGGGTACATATAAATCAGCTAAAGTGTTGCCATCCCAGGAACACTCTGCAACAACTGGAGGAGTCCTCTGCAATACCAGAGGGGACCGCTCCAGAGTAATTCAATTCCAACCCTAAAATATCCCACATATAGTCTCTAAAATATTATGATTTGGAAAAAAAAATTCTTATAATTGTATCTTGTTTTTTGTTAAAATAAGAACGCAAATGTGTTGACTATAAAATGTATATGCCACCCCACTATATCAATGGTGGGGAAGAAATGTCTACGAATAGGTATTGCCGCTTTCCTTTGTCGTCCTAAGAGAAAGAAAACCTGGAGACTGGCCAAGGAGGACGATCCGGGGACCGGGAGCAGAGACCCGAGGGGCCTGTGCTACCGCCAATATTCCCATCCGGACCTGCGAGGAGAACCGATCGATCCAACTGGGTGGAGGAAAAGATGCTGAACTGTGCCATCTACAGAATTGGAAGAAGATAATGGGGACATACCAGCGCAAGGGCTCAAAACCTCCTTTGCACCCGACTTCCCCTCGACTTGAATCAAGGTGCAGTCGGGCGGGGGGATTTGTCAAGGGTTTTGACCCATGTTGAATCAATAGACTGGGTAGATGTGGAGATGAGCTGTCGCCGCCCATTAACCTATCCCAGAACAAACTAAATCAATAGACTGGGTGGATGTGGGGATGAGCTATCGCCGCCCACATTCACGCCAGAATAGGAGAACTGCGCAGTTGGCACGAGACCACTCCAAAGATACAACCTTCTTGTGGGGGGTTCCACATCACCACTCTACTGTAAGGATGCCATCAAAACAATGTTAAGCAAGGGTCCTATACTATCAAGCAAAAGACAACTCTATTGAAATGCAGTAATTCAAGACAACTCAAAAATGGATGCAGTACTGACAAATTCCCCAAGGTGGCGCTAGCGGTCTAAACTCTGACAGGGAAACTGTATTTAAGAGTTGCAAGAGGGGCAGGGACTTCAAAGCTTGTTGGTTAATTGGAAACCTTAGCCACCTGCTGTTCCCAGAGGCCAAGAGGCTGGGAAGCCTTAACACCTCAGAGATTCCCACCCCAGGAGTCAGGATATCACATGACCCTGTTGATTGATTGAGGAGAGACTTCCAGGCAGCCTGCTGGAGCCCACACAAAAGGCTCTTTCTGTTGAATGGGGTATGTTAATTTTGAGTGTTTCCTGTCAACAGCCCTCTGCCAGCAAGGAAAGACATGTGATCACTGACCCACCCAGACTCCTGGAGGCGGACCCAAACACTTTGGGGAGTTGAATTGCAACAAATATATATTTTATAGAAACAGTGATAATTTATTGTAACCAAATGACAGGAATGTACAACTTTGAGAGTCTTAGTTTGAAAAATGCCCTCACGATTTGAGTCCAAACTCCAATTTGTACCATGTTCTGGGGCAAACCCCTGCTAATTATGATTATTGTAGACAATGTGTTCAAGCTAGAGACATGGAAAGTTACTGGGATATATGTGGAAGGGAAATGTACCTTTGTATAATTTTTGATGAAAAACCCATGTTGCAAAACCCACTAAAATCGAAAATAAGTTGCCATTTTTGAATGCAAGCTCCTAGAAACGCCAGGAGTCGGGACAGGGACTATCTTTAGTAATATATGATGTGTGTATGTGATGTCAAACAACTGTGTACCTGGGAAATATGTATTTGGATCAGGAATAGGTTTGTGTGCACATTGACCAGGGGAGTGTCATTTCTGCAGGTCATAAAAATGACATCACTCTGACACACTATCCCTTCCCAAATCAGGGACCAAAGAATCTATTGACCTATCAAATCAAGAGAGGGGCAGGCTTAGGGATGCTAGCCTCTCCACCCACTTTTTAAAACACATAGAAAGAGACTGCTGGGACAGGTAGACATTCAATTCCATTTTCTGCAGGACGCTCTGCCGGGAGACTCCAGACTTCACCTCCATCAATCTCCAAAGACCAGAACTTTACTTCAGAACTTAAAGCAAGGGCCTAAACCCACAAACTGAGAACTCTTCTCAGCAGGCCTCAGCATCCTTAAAATCATCTGCAAACTATTCCACAGCCGGGCGAGCTGTCTGAATTCTGTGCCAAGAACTTTTGCCAGTACCCAGAAAGCAGTGTTACATCCAGAATCCACTTGATCTGGACCGGAAGCAGACCAGAGATCCAGAGAACCACAGGCCGCTGTATCCAGAGAGCTGACCCAGATCGCTGTGAAGTGCCGAGACCAGAACCGGAGTCCAGTCCAAAACCTGACCAGATCCCTGGCGAGGCCCATTCCTGCCCAAAATATATTGTGAGTACCGCCAGAACTGTGCAGAACCCAATCTCTTAGTTAAAATAATCTAATTCAAGCTATTTAACCTAATTAGAACAGCCTCCTAGAAATCGTGTCATCTGTCATTTTTAAAGCTGCACAACTGTCACCTGTCAATTCTGCAGCTGCAAGCTGTCACCTGTCATTTTGAGTTTTACTTTAAATCCAAAATCTACCTTTATTAAATCATCCGTATCTCCGGAACCGTTTGTGCTAGGAACGAGATTTAACTTTCATCTGAAAGCTTAGAATCTAGGCTTTCCAACTACTTCCTACTCCCTACACTTTTTCCGTAATCACGAGACACGCACTCACAAAATTTACAGCGATTTGCGATTTGGCCCGATTTCTTCATCTGTAGAAATCAGCAGCTTTTTGCTTCTCTTTGCTAAAAATCGTTTGCAATCTGCTAATCATTCATAGAGTATTGTTAAAGTGAGCCTGAACTAATATAAAGTAGCCATCACCTACCCTGAACCTCTATAGGGAATTAAAAGCAATTTTAGCACCTTTTCACTTCCTTGCAAACCACATTAAAGTAATTTGCCTGTGTTTAAAACTCATCCCTGTTTTCCCTAAGCTTGCTGGGAGAACTGGAACTGTGTTTTGCATTATAAAGTGTGATTTGTGGGGATTCTTGAAGACTGTGTGCTCTCCTTCCATTTCTTGTATTACATAGGGGGGGAGTGAATTGTCAAAAGAAAAAGGGATCATATTACCTTTTGCTAAAATCATAGCAAGTTATTTCTGTACTGCATTTTATTCCACCTTGCGTTTCCTTGAACCATATAAAGCATTCTTTCCCACCTTATTCTTCTGTTCCTATTCATAAGTTACCTCTTGCTGACTACTGCTCATATTCACAAGTGTAATATCCATTATCAATTTATTTATAGAAGTGTGATATATATATATATATATATATTGTTTAAATTTCTCAAATAAACCTTTTAAATTTGCAAAACAAACCTACTTCTTGGCTCAGTGGGGTCAGGGGGATTCTAAGAGGGGGGTGTTATACAAGGGTTGTCATCCAGAGTACTGAACTGGATATAAAAATACATCAATAAGGGTTTTCCTCAGCATCCCAGACTAGGCATTGACTTAGCTGTAGTGTTGATTGAATATCGCTTACACCCTTTGAGTGGACATATTAATACAGGTTTATAACTCATCATCCCTCAGAGAACCAAGCGCTGCATCTATATGTCCGAACTGCAAACCCTCATTAACAGGCCTATCACAAGCACCCACAAATACATCCTCATCCTACGTACATATCTATGTTTTCATACGGAGGGAGATCAAGCTCAAACCGGTAAATAGATTCTATATGTGCTGGCGAATGATCGCCTTGAGGTCTGGTTGTGCTATAGGTTGGGTTCAACATGGCACTGACAACAGTATTTGCTATAATTTGATTTTACAGTTACCTATATTATTTTCTAATTCACAAGTAATACCTTTTACACTTTGCCCATTAGGGGTTACATGCTATCACAGTGTCATCATCATCAATGATTACCATAACTTCGGCCGGGTCCTCGCTCTGTTGAACATGAAGTTATAGCAGTCGTTTGTTGTTGCTATAACCTTAAGGCCAGGTGCAATGGCACAGTCCATAGCAATGTCGTTTGGCAGAGTAGCACCCTGTTCCACTACTAGACGCATATTTACTCCTTTTGCAGCACAAGCGTGACCCTTTAGATCTTACCCCTACCTCAACAACACATTCATTTGTAACATCGTTCTGTACCGGAGCTTGAGGATTTCGTCTTTTGCAAGACTGACCAGTCAAAACCGCTTTTGTATCTGCACAACCCATCTCTTTCTTAAATTCAGTTCTAACCTGAGGCTGTTGAATGCTTGTGAAGGGTCATTTTAAGCCCAAATGATCTGCCATACAACATGATGACACAGGACTGCCCGAGCCCTTTCCTGTACATCTAGTAATGGGTTCTACATGTAAAGGAACTGTCAATCTACAATGATTGAGTATTTTGATCTTAGGACACCGATCAGCGTTTGATACAAAGATATCCTCTTGTGTTGTAGGGCTCCCAGTTCCAGGGACCCTTTATGAAATAACAATGCTGCAACCTGCATCAACCCCATAACTCGCGCCTTGAAACACTTGTATATAGACGCGTTACAAATGCCATATATCATATCATATCATATCATAATGCAGACCACCCCCCATTGAGAAAGTGTTTTGATCAGTTGTAGGGACACCGGTTCTAAGGGACCTTGGTGTAACATCAAGGCTCTGGCCGCGAGCGCTCCCAGGACGTAGATCAACCCCCATGCAAAAGGCTCTCTGCTATGCTGTAGGGACTCCAGTTCCAAGGGCCTTTGGTGTAAGAACAAGGCTGCAGCCTGCTGCACCCCATGATGCAGATCAGCCCTCATGCAAAAGGCACTGTGATCTGTTGTAGTGACCCTGGTTCCAGGGGCCCTTAGTGTAACAACAAAACAATTTGGATCTTCTGTAACAACACCATCAGTACGGATCGATGTAGCATGCTCCACACTATAGTTGGAACCGAGGGGCATCAGAGGTATGCTTCAACTTCTTTTAATGGATATAGGGTTGCTTTCGGTTGGTAGGCTCCATTTCATAGTGTTAGCCCCACTCTGTAGATCCCCCACTGATGGTTGTGGAATTAATTGTAACTTTAAAGAGAATATATGAGAATTTGGAATTAAAACACGCTCTCAACATGTCTATAAAACTGATGTCTTTAAACGTTCCAAATAACTATGGATAAATAACATAAGGCATGGCCTATTTTAAGGAAAATGTTATTACCTATGCTTATAATAGGACTGCCCAGTAGAGATGTAGTGCTGTGTCTTGCAGCTATGTCCAGTAACGTGGGAAGCTACCAAGCCTTGTCTGTCCATGTGCACCAATACTCAGTGGTCAAAGGCTCCAGAAGGCTTGCTATCTTCTCAGGGACCATCCTGACGGCTATCTCCATGACAGATAGCAATGCCTACAAAGAAAAGGAAAGTTTGGATTTAAAAAATATAATCTCAACATGTCTGTAGAGCAACTGTCTTCAGAGGTTTAACATAACTATAGATTAATAGCACATAGCTGGGTCAATGGCTATTGTAATGGTTATTGTCTTAAAGATCTCATGGGAGGGTTTGATCATGGCACAGCCACCGGTCAATTCTTGCAGGGCTGTCCTTTAGGGGGGCTGCAATTGTGTTTTATCTGTACATGTGCTCCAACATAGGGTTGTGCCCTGAGCACGGATAAGATGTTGCTCTTCAAATAGTCCAGCTCATTGTTATCAACATGGGGCAGTCCAACTGCTGTGTCAGTGTGCATCTCACGATCACAAGTCCTCTTTTGAAGGCTATGCTAACCCCCTGTTAAGGATTATCAGATTGTGCCCACATAACACAAGGCATAAGTTAGTTTTATAAACACTGATTAGCAGAATATGCTAATTAAAATATTTTTGATTAGCAACTTATTTGATTAGCAATTTTACACTCCTATTTTAAATGTCACCAAAAGTTAGTTTGCCACAAGACATACATTTAGCAAGAAAACAGCATTTGTATGTACCTCTGAAGTAATACATTAGTTCAATGAGTGTCTGTAAAATGTAAAGGTTCACTGCATGAATGGACCACATAAATAGACCTGATAAAAAGAAAACTCTGAAAACATTTTTCAGTTCAAGGCTCTGTGCAGCTGGGTCATGCAGCAGTCAGTGGTTCACAGTGCAGTGTCTATCAAATTGCCAACAAGACATCAATAAAGTCGCAATTGTGCATGTGTCCTTTTTATTTTATTATCAAGTTTCATTTACCTAGTATTTGGCATAAAATAGTCACAAGCAACTGCCCAAAATGAATAGAGCAGCTACAAGGAGTTTGTGACAAATTGGGGACATTAGCTATCTTATTCTGCAGAACCAAATGCCCAGATGGCAGTCTCTTGATCTGCCCAGGTCAGTGAGGCCCTGATGTAGCACCTACCAGTTACTAGTGCCCTAAAGTCTCATCTGCAAGACAAATGGGCCCAGCAAGTTAACATGTCATCAAACATTTGTGGTCTGGCTTATTGCAAGTCAGCAATAACTGAGATGATTTAAGTGATCAAAATAAATGGTCTAAAGGGGCAGTGCCATCCCAGACACCTAAAAGCCAACTGAAAAATCATCAGGGTGCCCAAGAGGTCGAAAATTTCTTCTCTAAACCTATGGCACACAGGCACTACATTCTGTGACTCCACAGCATTGTGGAAAGTAATGAGTGGCAAGTTATCAGCACATTGTGCAATGTAATGCCCATCAATCCACCTGCCTAAGGATAAATAATGCACATTTCTGTTCTTGCCAGCACACTGGTGTGGCTGGGTTGGGTCAAACAATTTGCCCAGGATCACACAATTTTCTTAACCAGTGAAGCCATAATTTGCCAGCATTTTAAGCAATTTACCACATACCTTCCAAGCTCTAATTGGCACACATATTAGTTTTGTGTTTCAAGAATCACAAAATGGTTGTTTATTTGCAAATAACACAAATCACTCGAAGCAACCACCTTTGGGGAAGTATCTGCACCACCCTGAATATAAGACTACAAGTGACAGCCCATAACACAACCCGCTTGCAAAAGGCCTTTTAAATATTGTTCCATTCTCGTCAAGAGCTGCCCATGGAACAAAACAAAAAAGACGTTTTTAGTATAAAAAGATGGGCTATGCTTTTCTTACCTCTCGGTTAACTCTTTCTTTGTGGTCAAAGTCAGTGTGAAGGTCCACTCTTGCATGTTATCTTCCTCTACAGACACATTCCAATGTCTACAGTACAAAGAGCAACTGATTACCCACAGCAATGTGCTTAAGTGGCTGGAAATATTTGTCCCACCGGACCGGGTAGGAGAAATATTACTGCCAGCCACTTGCTAACAACGAGCCCAGCAATCAGGGACAACGTCGGGCCTTTCAAACTTTTCAGTTGATAAGGGCCATGAGCCTCAGGGATGTCCCCAGCAACTGCCTCATGTTGCCAGTTTGCAATGTTATATAATAACATAGCAATATATTTAGCTGTATATACTTTTGTTCTGGGGCTTAATGCCTTACATGCTGCATTTTTGCAGGAGCCGTTCCACCCTTTACTTCCTTTGGGGTATACAGAAGTGTTATCACTTCATTGCCTTTTCACATAGGTTCCTCCACAGCAGGCACTTTCTGACATAGGATTTATATAGGATGTATAGCTTTTCAGTGGGTATTATTGTTTCAGCTTCCTGCTGCCCGGCTGTTTAGCGATAATCGACAGCCGTTAGCCACCAGATTATTTCTTTGTCATTTCATTGGTCAAAATGTATGTGACATCTCCTGTGATTTCATCATATGCTACTTACTATTTTTGAAACTGGTCCCAGAATATTGGTATGTCATAGCCTTATATCAGATTATCTAGATGGATAGCAGTGTGCTTTCAAACTGCAGTTATCTCATATACAAACGTTCCAAAATGGATCAGGTTTCATTGGAACCCTGGCTTTCAGTCTCTCTTCGTGCTTAGAAAGCAGAAATTATTTCCACCCACTAACTAACCACCCAGGTCCCACACTAATAACCTCATGGTGCTGCAGAAGGTCTTTAATTATTCGTTCAGTCTCGTGATTAAGGTGCCACAGGCACTTTAATCACGAGACTGAAAGCCAGGGTTCCAGTGCACCCTGATCCATTTTGGAACGTCTTTGTAATGCCTATCAGGCCACCATAGGGTGAGCAAATTTCAAAAGTAAAAAACAGGGACAGGGCAACTAACATAAAGGTAGGACTAGCTCTTGAAAGTGGCTGTCACGGCAATACACTTCAGTAGCGTTTGGAGGAGAAGGGGTTTTAAGTGTTACTGTTCAAAGAAACACATATTGTAATTAATTTATTACAAATTAACACTATCTTAACTTGTAAAATGAAGCATTTCTTCTGCGTGAGATTGTGCATCCCTGCCAGCTATGAAGACCTACTACAAAAAAACCTGGACCACTGTTGTATCCAATTGTAACATAATCTTGATAAAGGGGGACAGAGTACCAAATACCGGGACAGTCCTGGCAAAACTGGGATGTCTGGTCACCCTAAGCCACCAACATAGCCTGCTTACAGAGGGCATTTTAAATATTCTTTCAGCCTAGTGATTAAAGTACTCATTGGCACCTTTACTCACGAATCTGGGAAAAAATATAAAAGGCCTTCTGTAAGGGGGTGCAGACGAGATTGCAGCCTAAGCTATCCTCTCACTTTCCAGGTGAGAAACAAGCCCGAAATGATGCGGAGAAGATTGTACCTTTTGCTAGATTAAACTGCTACGGAGCATTGGAAACCTTTGCCGCCCCAGAGGACGAAGATTTTGCCCAAAACCGCAGAGCAAGGTCAATAGAATCCTCCCTGCAACACTGCTCCCCCCGGCCAGGCTGTCGGGACGAAGAAAATGGCGGCCACTTGTGGAGCCTAGATCAAGTGAAGTCAGGCAGGCTTCATGGAAATCGGATTATCTGCAAAGGCCCCGCAGGACCAATGATCGGATACGCCCCACACCATATTCTGTGGGAGAAATCTGGTGAAAAGTGCCCCTCCCCCTGCCCGCCACCATCCGCTACCAGCAAGAGGCGAGTGCCGTAGCCAGTATCCTGAGGTGGAGGTAAGCGGGTGAGGATTATTCTGCAAATTCCCAGCCCATTGGGGAGCCCCGCAGAGCACACAACAAGCTAGGCCCCAAATACTTAAAGGCCCCGGTGGAGGGAGTGTTTCACCTTACCTGGCAATTCCAATCGCGGAAGACCCGCATTCTAGTCGGGACTCGGCAGTATCGCCACAGCCGTAGCTTGGCTCCATTAGCACCACCGGGTCCCTAAGGTGGCGGGAGAGACCTCGGGGAGTCTTCTCACCGAAGAGCACCGCAGCGGGTGAGCAGGGCCCTCACAAGTTCACACAATAGTGCAACATAAAAACTGTTTGGGTTGAAAATAAAGCACAGGAACGCAGGAGGCGAAGAGCAAGCGGGGGCCACTCAATCCAGCCCTCACTTCTACCATAAAGTCAAGAGCGCAACAACCACCGAGTGGGTCCCTCTAAACGCGCAGACCAACCCACAGCATCTGCACCAGCCAAGGGAGTAATAGCGTAAGAACAGAGGGAAATACACAGACATACTCTGACTGCTCCTTCTCCCTTTCAGCATCTGAAGCTGTCACAAAGCACCCCAAGGAGTCAATACATCCAGAAAAGGGCCCGTAACATGCCACGTCCTAGCCACTACCTCAGCACCGAACTCAAAGCCTCTGTGAGCTCCTGCACGCAGGCAGGGAGGCCCTATACGAGCCTAACGTTACCAGCACTCGAAGCCTTGCCCCAACGGAAATACACCTGTGAAAGGCAGACGTGTCCTCACCATTCTTCTCGGAGGGCAGGTCCATTAGCCATACACATGGAGAGCCCCCTGAGCCAAGCACCCTTGACTCTCGTCGCAGTGTCAGCGCACTGCCGGCCCAACGGGAGGGAAAGCCTGGATCCACGCACGCTTGCAACACTGCACAAGTTCTCAAGGACAAAGGTCGCAATGGATCTGGATGAAGTACAGAGCTCTTCCGACATACCTGTAAATGATCTAGATAGTGCCACGAAATCGGATATCAGGCTGCTACTCGGCAAAATCAGATCAATCAAATCCAGTCTAACAGAAACCGTCTCTGACCTGCAAACGAAGATGGCCAAAGTTGAGGACCGCCTAGAAGCAGTTGAAAGCAATCAGCAGTCCAGCGATATCACAAAGATGCAATACGAGGCCCGGCTCACGGACTTGGACCAAAAAGAGTGAGACATTGAGACAAAGCTGGACAACTTAGAAAACTGTGAGTGTCGATCCAACATTCGTATCATCAGCTTGGAGGAAGAGCATGGGGAAACCCTGATGGGCCTCGAAAGTAAGGTCAAAGATCTGATTCTATCCCTCTACGACAAAACCGACCTCCCCAAACTGGAATTCGACAGGGTGCACAGAGCGGGCGGACCACCAAAGGGGCCCCGGTCAGTGCTTATAAAATTCCACTACTACGCACAGAGGCAGGACGTCCTACAAAAGGCGAGAGAAAAGGATACTATAAAATTTAGGGGTTCAAGAGTGAAACTGTACCAGGACTTGTCTGCGATGACCCTAGCTAAAAGGAGGGGATGTCGCCCCTTAACAAACTGGCTGCAGGAGAAAGGTATTCGGTACCGCTGGGGTCATCCCTTTTCCCTGTCATTCGAACACAGCAGCAAAGAGTTTGGAATCACCTCAGTGGAAGAAGCAGAGCAAGCCCTCCGACACCTCCAAGGCCCCGCTGTGGACTCAGACTCAGACGCACGCAGGGAACCCTCAGGACCAAATCGCTACCAGGACCCAAAACCTCCAAGACCAGGAAGAGCACAGTTGAAATGGAAGTATAGGCGTCTAAACACTCCATGAGACAATGAGTTTCAAAAGTCTTTCTCTGAAATGACCTAGCAGTGCACTCTCGAGCTCCCAATTTTTGTTCCAGATGGGCACACAGCAACGGGAGCAAGTTAAGATAAGTTTAATACCACACCGAGTTATAAGCAGTAACCAATCACTGCATCTAATGCAGGTAACTCCTTCTTTGCATAAGCATTGACAGATTTCATTAACGGCCAGAGAGGGGTTCGACTAGTGTGGCCCTTCTATGTTTAGGGCGTCTCATCTCACCCGGAGGAGAGTGCACCCAAATGCATCTCAAGGGAAGGGAAGGGGTCGGGGGGGTGAGTGAGTGGAAGGGACACTCAGCCTCAGAATATGACGTAGCCTATTCACTGCTCTAAGCTACATGTATGCACAGCCCTAATCCAACACATTAAAAGGATAGTAGACATGGAGAGAAAAAACCCTTGGCGGGCCCTAGAGGGTGGAAGCCGCTCATCAATGAAGAGCTACTGCAGGTATGGCCAGGTCCGATAGTATAGTCTTTGGGTCCCTAAATGTAAAAGGCCTCAACTCTCCACAAAAGAGATCCATGTTGGCACGACAATTTGCGCAATCTAAGCTAGACCTATTGTTAGTACAAGAGACAAAATACAACCGGGGGGGATGCAAGATTATTGGGAAAGGGTTTGGTGACACAGTATGGGCCTCTGGTTCCCAAAAGCAGGGCGGTGAAGCAATACTGCTCAGAAAGTCCCTGGGGCTCCAGATCACACAAATACACAGGGATGCCCATGGTAGATATGTAATGCTTAAAGGGCAGTTAAGGACACGTACCATCACACTATGCATCGCGTACGCTCCCAACCAGGGCCAGTCCACTTTTTTTGAGCCATTTTTCGACCTTTTAGAGGGCTGGAAGGAGGGCATGCTAATTTGTGGGGGTGATTTCAATGTAGTGGCTGATCGTGAATTGGACTGGCAACCGGTAAGGCGGGATACCCACCTACCAAACACCCTGCAAGGGAATAGATTCCTAAACCAGTTAAAGGAACATCACTTAATAGATACATGGCGCACAGCACACCCGGAAGTGAAAGCCTCCACTTTCTTCTCCCCCCTCAACAAACCTTCTCAAGGATAGACTATCTCCTACTGGGGGCTGAAAGCGAATGTGAGGTGTGCAGCTCTGAAATAGAAGTAGTGGCCTGGACAGATCACAATCTTTGTACATCAGAGTTTGACTTGGGACCCTTACCCAAAACAGATCGAAGATGGGTATGCAATGACTTTTTGAGCCGAGACCCAGTGTTCAAAGAAACACTCTCCGAAGCCATCACAAATTACTTTGAGACAAATGACGTAGGGGGGATGCTCTTGAACACGGTGTGGGAAGCAGAAAAGGCCACCATAACAGGTATCTTAATAGCCGAGGGAGCAGCCAAAAAAAGACTTAGACAATTTAGGGAAAGGGAGACATCTCCCGCCTTGAACGCAACCTTAGAAGCTGCCCCAACAACGAGGAAGACACGATGAGTCAAATTAAGGGACTACGGGTGGAGTTAAAAGACATATGGAATGGTAAGGCCTTAACGCAATTAAAATACCTTAAGCAGAATTTTTTTGAGAAAGGGGACAAGGCACACACAATGCTGGCAAACCGACTGCAGAAACAAAGAGCAGACAGAGCCGTATACAAAATTAATGATGAACATGACACCCCCATTACCGCTCCACAAGATATGGTAAACCGCTTTTCAAGATATTACTCGGAACTATCGTCAGCGGAAGGCGAAAAGCAGCTCCTCAGATTTTGAGAAATACCTGGCTGCCCTCCCATGGCCACCCATTAGCTATGAACACCTCGACATGTTGAATGCCCCCATTACCACCATAGAAGTAAAGAGCGCTATTTCCAACCTTAAGGCGTGCTCCGCACCAGGCGAAGACAGCTACACACCAGCCTTTTACAAGTCAAATTGCAACTCCCTCTCCCCTTCCTAACCAAACTCTTCAACTCCATCCTGGAATCAGGGCAGGCCCCTAGATCATTTACTGAATCCATAATCATTGTGATCCCGAAAGAAGGCAAAGACCCTATGAAATGCGCATCATACCGCCCAATCTCCCTCATCAACGTGGATGCCTATCAATAATTCTTCTGCAACAGGTCTACACCGATCAAGTGGGTGATGTGAAGGGAAGGCAAGGGGCCGACAACATAAGGAAAACCCTAGACCTTATGGCTATTCTACGAGAAGCCGGTGACAGTCCCACCGCCCTATCAATAGACGTTGAAAAGGCATTCGACCGCGTGGAGTGGCCTTTCCTACGAAAGGTACTGAAATGGTCGGGACTGGGAATAACATGGATTCAGGGTGCAAAGGCACTGTACCATAGGGCTCGGGCTAAAGTTTCCATCAATAGCACCTCATCAGAACCCTTCGCACTAACACGGGTACGAGACAAGGCTGCCCGCTCTCCCCTCTAATATACGCTTTAGTCATTGAACCCTTCGCACAGGCTATTCGGTCCAACCCCCTGATTCATGGCATCCCCAGAGGAGGTAAGGAATACAAATTGGCCATGTTTGCTGATGACATTTTGCTCCACCTCACCCAACCATTAGAATCAATTCCTGCCCTATTCCAGAAAATAACCCGCTACGGTTCCCTCTCGGGCTTCCGGGCAAATCTCCAAAAAAACATTGCAGTCCCGCTCAAACCAAACTTAGAACCACTGAGACAGCTACAGGCAGACTGGGGCTTCCAGAAACAACCCCGTTCGGTCAGATACTTGGGGGTAAACATCACAGTCGCCTCTTCGAAGCAAATTATACCCCCTTATGGGCTACTATTCAAGAAGACGTAAATAGATGGTCCAAGCTGCCCCTTCTTGAGCAGCTCGCTTCACCTCTATAAAAATGATATATATTGCCCCGTTTTTTGTTCCAGTTCCAATCGCTGCCAATCATTATTCCCAAACAATTCCTGACAGAAGTAAAACACATCTTGTTAAGGTATTTATGGGCTGGGAAAAAGCTGAGAACACCATATTCCACTCTCATCCAGCCCAAGGATCAGGGAGGTATGGGATACCCTAACTTAGAGGAATACTACAGGGCGTCCCAGCTCAGAGTATTACCAAACCACTTGTGGGAAAATCCCGAAAAGCAATGGGTAGCAATAGAGAACGACATCTTCTCACCAGTTACACTAGGGAAATGGTTGTGGGTCCCCTCATCTGCAATGACGAGACGAATAAAAGAGCACCCTGTCTTGAAGGTTCTATGGTCACTGTGGCATCCATCTCGAGCCATGTGGGGTGTCACAACATGGCCCTCCCCCCTCAGTTGCATCTGGTCCCCTCCCATACAGGATCTCATACACGATGTCCACACTTACCAATCCTGGTATGAAACAGGGCTTATAAGAGCAGGGCAGATGTGGAGGAAAGGATCTTACATATCCCTAGAGGACTTTCCCCCTGTTTCCCCCTTGCAATTTCTCAAGCTGAGAAGCGCCTTGAGCGACGCCCGTTGGGGCGATTCGTTGAAGCGCCCTCTTACCCCATTCAAGAAAATGCTGAGTGCTCCCCAGATAACAAAGGGTCTTATTGCACGGATGTACATGTCCTAGTTCACTAGAGGGCACCTTAAATGCCCATCGCCTGAAAACAGGTGGGAAATGGAACTGGGACTAGAAAACAAACGGGAGGTCTGGAAGGCAATATATAGAGTGGTTTGGACATCATCAATCTCCGTGCAATATAAAATGCATAATGTGCGCCTACTGGTCAGTTGGCACTACACCCCCTTGAGATTGTCAAAAATTTTCCCAGGAGCCTCCCCGATTGCTGGAGAAGGTGTGGGGAGAGAAGTGATTATTGGCACCAATGGTGGCAATGCCGAGAGGTCCAAACGTACTGGAAGGAGGGTCTGGGGTGGATTCAGGCCATAGACGCTATATCCAGGGCACTAACACCCGTACTGATCCTGTTTAGGGTCGAGGCTGACGATGAAGACTCTTATGAATCACTAACGCACTTGCCCCAAAACCTGCTCCTAGCTGAGAGAGTGTCTCACTGTGAAATGGAAGTCAGCCTCCCTCCCCACAAAAAGGGAATGGCTGATCAGAGCACGCGCCATTTATTAAATGGAGAACCTAACGGCAGTAATCCAGGAATCTCGCAAGAACGTAGACATGATATGGCTGCCTTTTCTCGAATTTTACAAAGCATACTGGGACTCCGTAAGACCTGATGTACATTAGGCATAAACTTGAATAGCGTCCTTTGCACTCAAAGACTTTTTCTCCAATGTCGAAAACATGTTACGCGCCTCAGGCGCTATACACTATGGACATTGAGCAGAACAGTGCTAAATCCTGTCATATGTTCATTGATTACAAATACTATTGTGTTGAGTGAGGGAGGGGGGAGGGGGGTTTCATGTAACAAGTTCAGCTGTTTATCTTCTTTACTTTCACACAGAAGCAGTAATCTGAACTATTCGCTGATCCATACTGTGAAGTTAACATGTATGTCATCAAACTTGTTTAAAAAACTCAATAAAAACTATTTGGGAAAAAAAAGGCCTTCTGTAGCAGGCTGTGTTATTAGTGCGGGGGCCTGGGTGCTTACAAAGTGCCAGTAAATAATATGTCTTCTGACCATCCGGGATTTCGGGTCGAGGAAAGATGGAAATACCACATCTCACCATCCGTCGGCTTACCCCCACTCCCCGAAGACCCTTCACCCAGGTGATCCTCCTGCACTGGTCAACACCCAGGGACTGGATCCAAAAGTGATGGCTGTGTCCTGGCCATCTGGATGAAAATCACCAACTCTCTCTACCCCCACCCAGCCTACCCCCACACTCTCTACCTTCACCACCCATAGACCAACTCTCTCAAACCCACCCCTATCCACCCTACTCCCACTCTCTCTTCCCCTATCCACCCAATCTACCCCCACTCTCTCTACTCACACCCACCCTAACATCACTCCCTTACCACCCCCACTCTAACTGCACTCTCTCTATACCCGCCCTACCCCCAGTCTCTTTATCCCCAACAACCCTACCCCCACTTACCCACCATACACCCACTCACCCAACCCACTCCCACTCATCCACCATACCCCAACTGAGAAAAATGGGATGAAGTGTTTAAGAATCCGTTCAGTTGTATTATTACACAGTGAAAATGCTTCAGGGTAATGAGCCGCACAATCCACTATTACCAATATGTTTTTTCCCCACAATTTAAATGGCTCAAGGTGCCCAATTATGTCCATTCCTATGCATAACAAGTGTAAATCAAAGATTAGTAAGGGTTGTAATGGACCTGGAGGGGACATCTGACAACTGGTTTCCTGGCACAGGGCACATGTAAGCACAACGGTTTTTACATCAGTATAAATCTCTGACCAGTAAAACCAATTTCATATTTGTTCCTGGGTTTCAGCTCTTCCTAAGTGACCCCCAGTCACATGGGAGTGTGTGATCTCTAAGTCTATTCTCTTGTAGCTTTTAGGTACCATTATTTGTGACCAGGGAGTACCAATATCCCATCTATATAGTAGTCCAGCCTTTAGGAAGAAAAATGTTCCTCCTTTCTCTCTGCCCTGGTCTTCGGGTAACATCTGAACTAAAGGCTCTGCCAGTAAGGGATACCTGGTGTGCTCTCCTGCCAGGGATTCTGTGCCCAAGTCTCTTAAACCAACACAGCCTGCTGGCTAGTTCTTGTGCTGTATTTACTTCCAACTTGTCTGCTGTATTTCCTTACCAGAATTTCTTTTACACATTTGCAACTGCCTGGTATACTCTCCTGCAAGTCTTCTTGAAAACACACTCTCGCAATTACCTGGTATACTCTCCTGACAGGGCTTCTTTCAAATGCACAAACGTATAGCTGCCTGCTGTACTCTCCTGCCAGGACTTCTTTCATATGTGAGCTCCTGCTCACTCTCCCACCTTTGATCATTTTGCATATTAGCCCCACTGGCTAATTTACTTGGTTTCTTATATATGGCTTCTTTAGTGCTCAAAAAGGTTTCTTTTCGGTCTTTCTCTCTCTGGTTTATTATACTGTTTCTTCTCTCTCTCTCTCTCTCTCTCTCTCTCTCCCTGTCTCTCTCTCTCTCTCTCTCTCTTGGTTTCGCTATGTGTAATTATTTCAGTTTGGAATGGCCGCTTATACACCCCAGTGATCCCTCTGTCCTGCCATGGACTCACCGGTTCTTGATGTTGTTTCTCATTTCCTCTGCAGCCCGCTGGTGATGGTCTCCTGCTTCTTTCTGATTCATGGCCATTTCTCCACTGCTTTCCTGCTTCCTGAGTCTTCCACTGTGCTCATCTGATTCACATGAACGTCTGGTGAGCAAAGCGATATTCTCCGACACCAGTGAACCCTCAGGAGACCTTGACTGGCTTCTGGCATCGTCGCTGTGTGTCATCCACTTCCAGCATCCTTCTCCCTTTTGCTTCCTGAGCTGGTTCGCTGCAGCAACTTGCTCCCATGAGTTCCTTCACACGGAAAGGAGCAACCTGCTCCTGCCAGCAGCTTCCCTGCACTCCTTGCTTCTGAGATTTAAATGTCCCGGGCACAGGTGGGCACTTGCTGCCACTAGAGTGCTGCCTATGCTCATGGATTTCTGTGCTCTGCATTACTTCACTCCACTTCATCGTCACAGTGATCTGGGAATTATGGGAATAGTAGTCCCTTCCTGAAAACACTATGAATGGTTTCAATGGGTTTTAAAGGCAAACTAGGTTTAAAAGAAGACTTTGTGGAATTGGAAAAATTATCTTTCAGGCCGGGTAGATTTAGAGAGTTGGCCTTTGGGGTGTAAAAAAAGTGTTTTACTACTCTTGATGGGTGAAGAGGGACCGTGTTAGAATAGGCTATTAGGGCATTGGCAATATGAGATATATCTTGAGAAAGGAAAGGTGAATACACCCAATTATACCATAATCCTCTCCCAGAGATTGCCTGCCCCCATATGATCCTCCTATTACTGCGCCAGAGTCAGGATCAGGTAGTGGCTGCCATTCCTTGGCCACATGGGAGGAGGTCAGTGCTGGGAAACGAGTGATGATACCACCGGATTCATCACATCACACTTTCAGGACCACACCACAGTTCCTCATGCAAGCTTGGTGCAAATCCGTCCAGTGGTTCGGGCTGTAGACTGGAGCACAATATTCTTCTCATTCAAGTCTCTCTGGATATTGAATGGTGCAAAATGTATAAGCTGCCCAAAAAGTGCTTTTACTATGGGAAAACCAACTTACCCATAACTACAGGATCGCTACTGCAGGCCGTGTAATGTAAATATATGTACATGTGTGTATGTGTTTGTTAGGGTCATTTGTGGGGGACGCTGCTTTTGGGTTCATTGTCACTCAATCAAAATCCTACATTGTAAAGGGGCGACTAGAGTATGTCATGCTTCAAATACATTATTTCTGATGATATGCTAGGCTGCTTTTGTGGTACAATTGAAGTGGGGAATTATTTGTTTTTGCTGGAGATGGTTGGGATACTGAAGCTGACTAATGTTGGAGACGCTGGTTCAGTATGAAGGTTTATTTGTTTAATCTATCATGTGGTGAAATGGCAATGGGAACTCCCTAGAACAGATGTTTACTCTACTCTGATAACGTGGATATTTGTCTCAAAATAAGGGCTAACATTGTGCTTACCCTAACAACAACTCAACAACTCAGACCATACAGAGTAGTCCCCTATTCTCATCTAGCTTTGATCCTAGCAGCCTATATATGATTGGCTCAATATGGTTACATCAGTATTACTTGGCTATTCCAAAGAGGATCTGTAAACATTGTGCATATGTGTTAGGGTCAATGACTGCCCCTAGCCTGTCTGGTGATTATCTATACCTCTGGTGGCATCAGCGGGGGGCTGAAGATGTCCCACAAGGTAGTATCAGAGGGGCCACAGTGGACTGCGCTAACACTGTGGCCTAGTGAAGAAACTCTCGTCCAATGGAGACATGTCTTTAGTGATTGTGACAAAGTGAATGGTTCAGTCGGACCACCCAATGGTGAAAAGCGTGCAAAGAGAAACTCTCTGTAGAATGTGGGTACCATGGTGGGATGGGTCCAGCAAATCTGATTTAGGCTGCTTAGTAGTAGGAGGTGTGTGGCTCAGCCAAATTCGGGTCATATCAGCCCTTGTCAGTTCCCTCTGCCATAGGACACTTCCTTTTACCTGGGCTGACAAGATCATAAGGATAAATAATTTAGACGTCCATCCCAGCTGGTCCTACCTCACTCTGTGAAATGGTAGTTAAGATCCCCAAGGTACCAACCAGAGCTTACCCTTCAGAAGGAAATGGATGGTCTTGCAGGTTTCAAGCCACGGTTCCTAACTCTGCCTTTAGGTCAGAAATCTATATTTCAAGTAACTGCAGTAGATCTTTCATAATTATAGGACATTAACATGAGAGTTTGGGTCACAAACCACCATCAGACCGTTGGATACATTGAAATATTCCAAGATCCACCCAATCAGTGGTGGTTTCCACATTCAACTATGCCAGACATCAGGCATGGACATGTGCTGCATGTGGAAAAGACAAGCTTTGACCATATATTATCACATTTGTGTCACACACACTTTATCCATAGAAACATTGTCTGCCTGCATGACTTCACCAGTGTAGTTTAGGTAGGATAGTCAATATGCTGCACCCCCAGAACATGTATTCTTTACTCCCTGAAATTTACAGAAACTGCAACCAACCAGGTTGGTAATGGATTGTACACACATTGTTCAACCAAAGTAATGGCGCTGCTCTCAGGACCAAGCGGTCCACTGTGCAATTCAGGTGGTAGGTCATTGGCAAGCCCTATGGATTAAGGCATGCCAAAGAAAACCACGCATGCATGAAAGTGCAGGGATTCGGCTCCAGGAGTGTAGCTCACAGCTTTCTGACCTACATATTACTACTTCACTTACACAGCCAAAATTGTGAAGAGCCCCTCTAAATAAAGATGTTCATAGCATAGATAACGTGCTCTGTGGCATTAGTGCTGACTCAGGGCGGTCCACAACTACGTGTTTAGCTCACAATCATGCGACAGGAGAAATATTAATTTTCACATTTGCCTAGCCACACCCCAAAAAGACAATCCAGCATCATTATTCTCTGAGCAAGCAAACCAACAGCATATCCCGACACGTATTTCTGCCTTCTTGGGCATCATCAGTGAGGTGAAGTTATGCTTCTCTAGGCAAGGTGAGAAAGGGGTTAACGTCTGTATACCCTTATAACTTAAGGATAAAAATCCCAAATCTTTCAAAATCAACCAAACCTTAGTCAGTCCCTCTACTGAGAATGGACATGACTTAAATAGCCAGTCCTGTGGGAAGGCGCCCACTCAGGAGGGATTAGAATCACCTTTTAGCTCGCTGTGTTGCTTAGGGGAGGAAATAGCCGTTTATTGTGATGCGACACAGTGGCCCTGCTACGTGAGGGTCATGACATCAAGGCTGACTATTTAATTATTTAAGACCATACATTTTTGATCCACGGTAGATCAACTTCAGGCTCCAATAGATCTGTGGCTCTGGTATATGACTAGTTGAAATAACAGAGTGAAAAGAGCATATATAAAAGGGTACACATTTTCTGTTCACCCATCCTCTTCTATTTTCGATTTTTATATTTACATTCCTATTTTTATATTTTTATATCTGGGATATTCATCATTGTTTTCTCATGGTAATGTCCACATATATCTATAGAACGATGAGAATCGTAGCTATTCCCTATCCTTGCATTTGTCAATATTGCCTCACCTAAGCTATTTATGATAGAATGCAATATAAATAGAAACATGAAATAAATGTTATTTGGAGCACAGGGTAACATTTCTTATGTCCAGTTTTCATTTAAATGAAATAAGATGCCACTAATGTGTGTATTTATAGATGTGGGACATTGATTGCAATTGTTTTTATTTTTAAATGGTTGTCATGTAGCTAATGCTTGGTTATTATTGGTTTGTACAGATTGGTCTAATATATTGTTTGCGACAAATGTTGTTAAATTGACTTTATGTTGCAATAACCTCTATTTTATAATATGCAATGGATATTTGAGCACATTATGAGATGTGTTTGCATTGTGATGTTTTTCTTCGTGTCTTTTAAATTGCCTTTGATTGGTACTTTAAAAAAATGATCTGAACATATTTCTTCAATGTGTAATGAAGTAGGAATGAGAAATTGTGTAGAAACAGTGGATACTATGCTCCGAATTTTCTCAATGACAGCATTACAATTATACTCCCTTATGAATCGTGGCTTGAAACTGTGACAAGCCTCAAACACGTATTTACTAAGGTTCTGTTTTGTAACTGAAATGGTCGAGCCACTTGGCAGGCGTGCTTTTGGGTACACTCGTTCACTGACTTGCTCATGTTAATGTCCTTCTACTGCAGCGGTTGCTTTTCAACAATGGCTGAATCTCTGCCAGTCGGTTTAATGAATAACGTGCAATAACAGAAATGGCGCCCTGTTTCTAAAGCTAAACGGCCACACAACACGTTCCAGTGATGATCCTCTACCTATTGTTGCATGCATTTCGCTACTATCTAGAAATAACGAAATTAAAAGTGCAAGTCAACAATATATTTTCAAACGCTACAGCAAGTATGACCATTTGCTTTTAAAACAGCAAAGGCTAGTGGGCGGTTTTCATTCAAGTGATTTTTACTAGTAAAATGTAAACCAAAGGAATGAAGCAGATGGATAGTTGCATTAACATTGGCTTAACAATATTTTGTGTTCTTATATTGCGCTTCATTCAGAGCTTCTGCTGCTTCGAGACACTGCATTAACAGCCATTATTACAAAATGTAATGGTACTCAATGTCTGAGGTCTCCCTTGCAAATACAAAACATTTGATTGAGGCGTCCTGGGCTGTGGCCAGCAGCATATGGCTCTTCGTTTCTGGAGTGGCTGGTTTTCCGATAGCTATAACCATTAAGGTACCTCAGTGGGCTGAGCGCTCGCTGCTGCAATGTGTGTGTGATCTGCAGGTTCGACTCACAGTAAGATCAACTCAGTCTTTCACCCTTCTGAGATTGATAAATGAGTACCAACAGAGGTTGGGTAATATATATATATGTGTTCTATATGAAACACTTAAGCATAAGTGCTATATAATAACACATCATTATCATTTGGCCTTCAACATCTACTTGCATTCACAGTCATTTGGTAATATGGGCCTATAGTGCTGATATTAATGATTCATATGGTGATCCATTCTTGTATACAAGTATATCACTTTACAGTGATATGTAACCATATTTTTCGTAGTGTATTTAGAAACAATGCTATGTGATGCCACTTCCTGTTTTATCAAGGGGTAAAATGTTGAGTTCCATCACTTCCTGTGATGTCACTTTGGGGTGGGGTCAAATGACATCACTTCCGGTGATGACATCAGAGGTCAAGGGTCGTGGGATGTAATTTCGGCTACCCCTGGCATTTTGGTGAAATGAGGTCTCTGAGCGCTCAATTGGCCCAGGCAGGGTTTCAAACTATTGAAGTGAAGGGTGGTCACATGTCTGACATAAACACTTAATTCAAGAACCTTACAACACCCAGGCTTGTCTGTACAATGTTGACGTTGTGTGATTTGGAAAACTGTGGTAGGTTTATTACAAATGGTCCTGGATGGCCAAACTTACTTTGATATTGAGTGATTTGGCCAATGGGTAGCTTAGTTTATTCACAATGGTTGTTAATGCTATATGGATTGTTTAAGTGTGTCTTTGGTGAACTGGAAAAAGGAAATATGTATTTTATCGAGACCTTTCTGTAGCTCATGAATGATACCGTCCACATATCATAATAAAAAGGCATCACGTTCGTTTGGGAGGAGTGTCCAGTAAACAGCACTAATGTGCAGCAGGTGCACTGTTTCCTAATGATGTAGTCGAAGCTGATGCCCTCTGTTATGATCATGGACTACACGTTGCTGTGAACATTTATGGTAAAATATCCTCCCTCATTTGAATATGCAAACACATATCATTGTATATCCTTAGGGCCTATCTTTAATGCATTGATTGATTTTGTTTTTAGAGTTATAGAAAGCATGAATCAGGCCCAAATAGTTTTAAGAGTTTTCAGTAGTTGTAAGTAGATCTAGGGGGATAGCCCAACATCTATCGGGTGGAAGTCAATGCTGTTAGAAGAGGTTAGCCCCTGACATAGTAAGGGAGTGGGGGTGGGATAGGACTAGAGATGCAAGCAGAGTCATTGCTCCCTTAATGTGTTACTGTGTAGGTAGATTGTTTCCATATGTCAGGGTTGGCCATTTGAGTAATGAAAAGTTGTAAGCGATCAAACTGTGCCCCAGTGAATGGGTGTAGGAGAGGGCATTCGGTGAGTAAGGAAAAGTGTCCTAGGAATTTCAGTGCTAGTATAAACCATTTTGGTTCCAATCGTTCTTCTACTGGCATGTTAATTTATTAGCTGTTATCTCTCAGGATTGAGAGCTATTAACATTCTGTAACTAAGTACAATATTTATTAAGCGCAACAACTTATCACCAGAAAGCAACTATCAAGGCACTGAAATAAAACAAATCAAAACACCACACCACATAAAGCACCTAGAAACACATAGAATGGGGGCATGGCTAAAATGACTAATGGAGTGGATGCCTAAGTGGCAGCTCTGACTACTAAACGGCGATGGCACATTAAAGTTACCAGGTTTTCCCTTCCCCGAGCTCGAGATTTGCCTGTGATGCACTGAGGAAGGGGGGAGCCGCTGGAGGGAGCGAACAGTGTTCCGCAGGACTGATGAGAACAAACAGACATCGAACGTGTGGGACACCTGCTTCCAAGATGGAGGTCACACCGCCTATGGAGGAGTGAACATCAGGGACGCTCCCATTCCCCAGTGTGGCTCCAGATCGCTGCATAAATGGCTTTATTGAAGGGGGCAGGCGGAGAGCACTGTCCCTGACCTTTCGCGATTCCGTAGATGTTATCAGAGCTGTGGGCAAGCCTTGTTCTCTCCCCTGTGCTCCCGGGCACTTGGGGATACATTGACTGATCCACACACAGAAAGGGGCATTGCACTGCAAGGCTCATCAGGTGAGAGAATCGCGTTCCACATGGGGAAGGAGGTGGAGAAGCAGGGTGGGTGCCTGATCTCAAGGCCCGCAGTCTGACAGTGTCCCTGATCCTGTGCTGAACCAGGGAAGGATTATGAAGGGAAGAGGCACACATAGGAGTCGATATGGACCATACATGGTAAAAGTAAGACCCCATGCTTCAACACGCCCTGGGTCCCGATCTGTGAAAGTGTGCAGTTACAGTTGCATGAGGAAGGGGAGCACGAGGAGGGAAGGGGAACGGTCTTGAAATATGTCAGGAGACCCCTGAACCTTAGAAAGGGTTTACATGAGGTGATCAGTGATCGATATCCACACAGATGATGATGTGGAAACTAATAAATGGGAGAACAATAAGACAACCAATAGTAGAAGGGCTCAAAAGAGAAAGGTCACCAAGGATTACCCCTGGCACGGATGGGTGCGCCAATCACCTGGCGGGACATGCAGAGGGGCCAGGGAGTTGAGTCCCTCGGACATCAACATGGATAAAGCAAATAAGCAAATTAAAATCTCCTTAATGAAGACCTTTCTTCAAAACAACAGCTCAATATAGAAGACTGAGGAGGCAAGGAGAGCCTGTAGAGAAGGGGAAGGCTACTTGGACCCTCTGATGAGGGGCTTGCTGGCCTCTCTGATAAAAGAACCTCAAAAAAGATATTTCTGCCCTTCTCAGAAAAGAAGTCTCGGCAATCAAGGCAGATCTTTCTAATGCAATCTCCGAGAACAATAAGGAAATCAATGAGCTGGGGAATAGAGTCTCCTCCGACAAAAAGGCAATTGCTTAGATGGATAACATAACATCTCATTCAGGCCAGGAGATCCAGATCCTACACAGAACTAAGAATCAATACTGAATAGATGCAATGATTTAGAAAACAATTCTCAGAGGGACGACCTGAGGATAAAGTCCTTGACAGAAGGAATCGAGGAGAACTATATCAGAGACTGCATTGCGGAGCTCTTCCAGTCGATTCTTGACAACCCCTCAAACACACCAGTCAAAATGGAAAGAGACCACATCGTGGGAGTCACAAGATCGAAACCTGAGGGGCCGAGAGACGTCCTGGAGAAGCTACATGACTGTACAATGAAGGATGCCATTCTCAAAGGCGGGGAAATGGGGGCCCATCAAATTCAAGAGTAGCAAAGTGCAAGTCTTTCAAGATGTAATTCAGCTTACCCTGATGAAAAGTAGGAGAATGAAGTTTATAATGTAGGCGCTAACGAAGAAGAATATAAGGTGTCAACGGGCATACCATTTCAGCCTGCATTTGAAATGGGAAGACAGAGTGGTCACAGTCGTCACTGCTGAACAGGGGGCATCCCTCCTTGGACATGAGATGGCACCTGGAGCTGACAAACAGGAGGCAGGACCAAAAACCTGTGTGAAAACAGTTTGAGTATGGGGTAGACAGCCTAAAGTAAGACAGCACTAAGAGCTAAGATTGTGAGAACTTGATATAAGGAGAGTAGAAATACTTGGAAAATGAGGGCTACCAATAGGGGTGTGTACGGTCATAATTCCTAGAATGAAGCAATCTTTATTCTCTTTCTCCTGGGGCTCATCATTTCTAGCCTGTTTTAGTCCACTGGCTGTTGATTACGGGCAAGGGATAGGGGTAGACTCCCAGGGGCGGGTTTGATTACTTAGAATAAAGTTAAGGGGAGGAACGGGAAAGGGGAAAACCCACTTCAGTCGCTGATCATAAGGAGGGTACATAACTTCTTGTACGCAGGTGAAGGGTAGAGCACAAATATTGTTCAATCGGTGGAAGGAAGGGTGAAATTCATCTTGTTCAGGGATGTTTTGGGATACACACCAGCAGGGGTAGAGGAATGGTTAGGAAAGCACCAAATGCAGTGCAATAGATATTCAGGAATGTCAGACAGATAACCCAAGTAGGTAATATGTTTAAATTGTGGTCAGGCGATTTGAGGGGCCGTAGCACTCCGTAGCACTCCGAAAGATAGGATTCAACTGATAAGGGAGCTGAGGAGTGAAGGAGCTGAGATTGTGGTATTGCAGGAGACTCATCTAGCACATAGAGACCAATTTAGACTGAAGAACACACCATTCCCCATACAACTGCATTTGAGCACTGCCTCCAAGAGAGCTGGATTGGCCATTCTTGTCCACAGGAAGCTGAATTTCATTTTGACTGACACAAAGAGAGAAATGTAAAATAGATATGTCATTGGCTAAAGGTATAATAGGGGGTAAGAGCCTTAAAATAGCTATAGTGTACGCCCCCAACACAGGACAGGACTAACTCCTTTACCCTTTCCTTCAGGCAGTCGAAAGCTTTAGGGAGGGTGAATGCTTCATTGCAGGGGATTTCAATTCCATTATGAAGGGGAGTTGGGATAGATCTTTGCACTCAAAATTCTCTCAAGCAGGGGAGCTATCGAGAGGGTTAAGGGGTTACTTGAAGACATGAGGTTAGTGGATATGATATGATATGATTGTTTATTTATGTAGCGCCTATACACAATGTGTTTCAAAGCACTTCAAGGCAAGGGAGGGAACAAGGGAAAATACAACCACATTCTTACAGGCCATGAACAGTAAGGATGTGAAATTAACTATCGTACTCGGCCTGACGACATTTCAGATAGTGCAAGAGCTAAGACATAGATAAGGAAGGGAGGGGGAGAGTGGGAAGGAAATGGAAACAGACAGGCGAATACCGTACTAGGCCTGACGACATTTCAGATAGTACTGGAGGGGTTGTGGGGAGGAAATAAACAGTAATGGGAGGGTGGAGGAAACAGACGAGGTTGCCATCATATTAGGTCCAGGGACAATTCTGATAGAGTAAGTACGTAGAAGAAAGTAAGGGGAGGAGATAAGAAAAGGGAGAAGGGAAAGGAGGAGAGAAAAGAGAGTAAGCAGTCAAAAAGAGTGGAGAAGCAAGAGTGGAGAGTGAATACAATTGCAGAAGTCAGTAGTAACACATAATGTTGCAAGCCAGGATACAAGATGAAGATGGGAACAACATGATTCAGGGCCACCATGAATACAAGATGCAAAGGAAGTCCAGCATGAGAGTTGAGAAAGAGTGACGCACCGTGAATGAATGAAGTCCATAAAAGTCAAATCCAGCATTGGCCACAAGACAGTGATGGTGAAGGAAGGCACCAGGTGGGCGGGGTGTTACGCTCACCTGGCTCCCACAGGGACGTCGATCTGAACTGGACAGCTGCGGTCTCCACCAATGTGATGCGTAGTGCCGAGATGACAGACTGGACTATCCCACCTTGCTTCATTTGCTTGGCCCGTAGAGTATTCTTCTGCAAATGGAGAAAGGGAATTAACCACCCGTGGAGTTGAGCGTTAACCCCCACCCCCGCTGTTCTCCCCACTGATCACCTTTAATGTCCCCTCTTATAGTCTCACCTGATGGTTTGGAAAGAGAGCTCTCCATCCTGCATTGAGCGCAGGGGTGCGTAGATAACCAGTTTTTCACTGGTTCGAAGGAATAGGTGAGTTCCAGAACAATATTGACTCTGAGATTTCCAGCAAGACGCCGTAGGTATATAGTTCGTAAGAGTTCAAATGTCTGACTTTCACTCTTGTCCGATTCCTTGCAGGTTGCAGCTTGACCCTAGCGAAGAGTTCCTCGTGGCAACCGGTAACATTCAGGTAAGGATTTGTATTATCCAACACAGTTCGATAAAATAATGTCAGTATGTAACCTGTTGCTTTCTCCCTTATTCAGGTGCTGGGAGAAATTATGAAGTCTCGGGGAATAATGCCTACGGGGGTAAAATTAGGTAAGTCTATTGTGGTGAGGAGGATTCCCCTTGTTTGCCCCTTTGTTTCACCTTGCTGTCCTTTTGTTTCCCCTTAGGGGCCGGGGTACGGCGAAGATGCGGTAGAGGTTGCGCCGAACCGTGAAGAGGAATAGTACCCCCAGCGGTAAAATCAGGAAAGTCTATGGGGGGTAACTAATATTGCCTCTGTTTATTCCCTTGGCTCACCTTGCTGTTCTTGTGTTCCCCTTAGGTGCCGGAGAGCGGCAGGAATATGAAGAAGGATGCAGTGAATAGTGAAGATGCTGCGAAGGCCGGTGAGTTCAGCGCGGTGCTGCAGCAGGCGAGGCGATGCGCATAAAATAACTTCTTTCTTCCAGCTCGAAGGCGCGGTGGATCGGGAATACTTATTCAGGTAAGGATCAAAGGTGTTGCTCTTGTTCTAACCTTTTCTCCTTCTTTCTCCCTTTTTCTAGGAGCTCCAGACTCGAGGGGGGCGTGGCAGAAGACTGGATGCAGACTTGCAGGCACGGTGAGCGTTACGCTGCTGGATGCAGAATAACACGAAGCGTGTGCTTCTCTTCGGGCGTGGTTTAAATAGCCTCCAAAGTAGTCCTAGGTAAGTATTCCTCCCCGACCCCACCCGAGTAAAAAATAGTCCCTAGGTAAAGTAGTCCCTTCCAAGCCTCTTTTGGCTTGGAGCTCTGCAGCATGGTCTGCATCAGGTAAGTTTTAATCTATGAGCCTGGTGCCTATGGCGCCAGGACTGACTCTCCATATGAGCCTGGCGCCATAGATGCCAGGACTGCACCCAAATGGACCCTAGCAGGGTTTGTTGGGCTTGCTTGGAATAACTTGATGCCTGCTTCCGGGGCTGCTGGACTTGATCTGGATCCCTGGGGGTAGGCATCATGACAGCACTCTCATTTTTCTTGTATATTTCTTTCGCTTTTTTTAAATGTGCAGTTGCTTCCTTAAAGGCTTGTGTAATCGTAGCGTGCAGATGGTCCACGGCGGGCATTTTTAAGTGTTGGGGTGAGTCAAGGTCTGAGGTTCGAGGATGGTGCCCATATAAGGTATAAAAGGGGCTTTGTGTAGTTCCAGAATGTACTGAATTATTGAATGCATATTCGGCGATCCAAAGAATGTCATTCCAATTACTCTCAGTCTGATGTAACATACAACGCAGGTATTGTTCAAGAGTCTGGTTTGTCCTCTCCGTTTGACCATCGGTTTGGGAGTGGTGACGGGTCGATAACCTCACATCGATTTGCGCCAATTGACAACATTTCCTCAAAAAATTTGAAATGACTTGACTGCCCCGGTCAGACGCCAATACGGACGGAAATCCATGTATGCGAACAATGTTTTCGAGGAACTCCTTGGCCAGGATTGAAGCTGAAGGTAACCCCTTTAAAGGAATAAAATGGGCCATCTTGGAAAAAAGATCCACAATAACTAGAATGGTGTTAAAACCATTGCATGGAGGTAGATCGGTAATAAAGTCTAACGCTAAGGTGTGCCATGGTGTAGGCGGAATGTCCAAAGGTTGTAAGAGTCCAGCTGGTTTTCTCTTCTGACTTTTCTTTTGGGTCAAATGCCACAAGACATTACAAATGATTTAATATCTTTTTGCCAGGTGGGCCACCAGAATTGTTTCTTAATTTTAGCTTCAGTCTTTGCAATACCTGGGTGCCCCTCCATTAGGATGTCATGATAATGGGAAATGACTAGCTCTTGTAGTTCCTTGTGTGACAGAAATAGCCACCCTTGGTAATAAGGCAGGTCATTGATGACAGAGTAGTCCGGGCCTTTCTTTACACTGTCCTGCAAGGCTGTGGAATCAAAGAGTTGCTGGATCTTTACCTGAATGTCCTCTAGTGTCTGTAGAGTAGTCATGCCAAGAATCCTTTGTTCGGAAATTATAGGTACTGGTTCTGGGTTCACTTCTGCCTCTCCCATCCCAATTCAGGATAAGGCATCTGCTTTACCGTTCTAGCAACCTGGTCGATAGGTTATCACGAAATTGAACTCGGCAAAGAAATGCCCATCAGAGTTGGCGTGACGATTGGGCTTTGGCTGTCTTTAAATACTGCAAGTTCCGGTGAACGGTGATCACAGTAATGGTATGCCTGGCACCGAGAAGATAGTGCCGCCAAGCCTTGAAAGCGGATTTAATGGCTAAGAACTCCTTGTCGGTAACAGCATAGTTTAACTCGGGTGCCGAGAACTTTCTGGACCAAAATGCTACTGGGTGAAGCTGGCCAGTTTCAGGGTCCTTTTGGGACAGGACAGCTCCCATGGCTAAACTGGATGCATCAGTTTCCACTGTGTATGGAAGTTCAGGGCGTGAGTGCTTTAGTACAGGTGCAGACGGGAATATCGCTTTCAGCTCTTGGAAGGCATTTTCAGCTTCTTCAGTCCACATAAAGCGTTTGTTTTTTCGCAAGAGTGCTGTGATGGGATGTACAACTTGTGAAAAATCCGGGAAGAATCTGCGGTAGAAATTGGCAAAGCCGAGCATGCTTTGTACTCCTTTAACTGAACTCGGTGATGGCCACTTAAGAATTGCGTCTACCTTTCGTGAGTCCATTCGGACTCCTTTAGGACTCAGGATAAACCCAAGGAATTCAACTTCCGTGGCATGAAAAACGCATTTTTCCAGTTTTGCATATAGTTTGTGCTGGCGCAATTTCTCAAGGACTGCTCGGACGTGCTTCACATGGTCAGATTCTGAAGAGGAGTACACTAGAATATCATCGATATATACGACAACACAAACGTCAATGAGTTCACGAAGGACATCGTTCATGAAGTATTGGAAAGCTGCTGGTGCATTGCACAACCCGAAGAGCATCACCTGATATTCGAATAACCCGTACTTAGTGCGAAAAGCAGTCTTCCATTTGTCGCCCTCTTTCACACGTACCAGATGGTATGCCCCCCGGAGATCCAACTTAGTGTATATCCAAGCGTCCTTTACTTGGTCTAGTAGTTCGGGGATCAGAGGCAATGGGTATCGGTTCTTAACAGTGATCTGGTTCAATGCGCGGTAGTCTATGCACGTTCTGAGGTCACCTTCCTTTTTGGGCACAAAGAACAAAGCTGAAGATGCAGGGGACTTGGATGGGCGAATGAATCCATTAGCAAGGTACTGGTCTAGGTATTGCCGTAGGTGAAGGTTCTCAAGTTCCGTAAGGGCGTAGATCCTGCTACAAGGGGGTTGGGCACCGGGTATGAGATCGATTTGACAATCGTACGATCTGTGAGGTGGTAAGGTGTTTGCCTGTTCTTTTTGGAAGACATCCTGGAATTCTTGATATTCTGGAGGTAATTGCACGACTGATGTGGTGACTATGGCCAGGCCTGCATTCAAGTTTTTCTTTGGGTAACAGGTTTGTGCACAATCCGGGAAGGCTATTCTCTTCTCTCGCCAATCAATACAAGGATTATGTGTTTCCAACCAAGGTATCCCCAGTATTATTTGGAACTGTGGGGCTTTGATTAGATCAAACACAATAGTCTCTCGATGCCCATCCTGACCCAATAGTGTCATCTCTGTGGTGGAATGAGTTACAGGCCCAGAGGCAATTTCAGTTCCATCGACTGTGGTGATGACATCTGAGGTGGTCTTTCGGCAAAGAGGTAGATTCATCCTGGAAGCCAATTCGTAGTCCACATAGTTTCCTATGGCCCCGCTATCAATGTATGCCCTTGCTGCGTGCATACGTGATGGCTGCCTTGGATCTACGAGGACCATTGGTATGATGAAATGCGAGGTCTGAGTATCCTTCTTCAAGCTCGGCAAGCGGACCTCTATGCTTGTCGGTAGTGGTTGTTTCCCGAGTCGGACTCCAAATGGCTTTTATCAGCAGCTCCTACCACCTTCTTGGGTGGTTTTACAGGGCAATCCCGTAGAAAATGCCCAGAAGTTCCGCAATATAGACACAATTGCATTTGACGTCTCCTTTCTCTTTCCTTCTTGGTTAAGGGTCCTTTAACCCCGCCGATTTGAATGGGTTCTGAAGCATCTGCTCCTTTGGGTTTAGCGTGGGTTTTGACCAACACCCGATTCTCAAACTTGGCTCGATCAGCCTTTCTGTTCTGAAGTCTGTGATCTAACTGGACCACTAAGTCTATATATTCAGCGCAGTCTTGAGGTGGGTTCACAACTTGAGCCAAGACATCCTTGAGTTCTCCTCGAAGCCCTCGATGAAATAACGTGATTCGTTTTACCTCAGGCCATCCAGTTTCCACTATCAACCTATTAAAGGTTGCGATGTAGGATAGGAGGTCCTGTTTACCCTGTTGTAGGGACAAAAGTTTGTTATCCAAGGCCTGTCCTTGGGAGTGCCGGGCAAATAGTCTTCCAATGCTCATTTGAAAGCATTGGAAATCCCGAAGAATTGGGTCATCCTGAGTAACTAGTGGAATTGACCAATCAGCTGCACTGCCACTGAGATATGACAATACAAAGGCTACCTTGGCTTGATCATTTGGGAAGGCTCCAGGTCTGCATAAAAAGTGCAAGCGGCATTGGTTCATAAACACGGCAAACCTTTTGGGGTCCCTGGCAAAGCGTTCGGGCGGAGCTAATGGAATAGTTCCTGGTAGGTTTATTTGCACAGGGTTACTCGATGACACAGGAGCTGGATTTCCCCCCGAGTCCTGGTAGGGGTGTTTGTCCAGCCTGGCTTTGCAGTAGTTGCCTAGCAAGGTCATCAGTTGGCTCCTTTGACAAAATCAGTTCTCTCCTAAGAGCATTGGTTTCTAGATGGGCAGAATGCACTTCAGTCCTCAGTTCCCCTAGTAATTGGGCCAATTGGTCAGTTTCTGAGGTATCCATAACGCCCGGGTGGGAATTTGTGGGTAGGCTACGCGTTCTGTTATGCTCACCTGGCTCCCACAGGGGCGTCGATCTGAACTGGACAGCTGTGGTCTCCACCAATGTGATGCTTAGTGCCGAGATGACAGACTGGACTGGCCCACCTAGCTTCGTTTGCTTGGCCCGTAGGAGTATTCTTCTGCAAATGGAGAAAGGGAATTAACCACCCGTGGAGTTGAGCATTAACCCCACCCCCGCTGTTCTCCCCACTGATAACCTTTAATGTCCCCTCTTATAGTCTCACCTGATGGTTTGGAAAGATGAGCTCTCCATCCTGCATTGAGCGCAGGGGCGCGTAGATAACCAGTTGCTTCACTGGTTCGAAGGAATAGGTGAGTTCCAGAACAATATTGACTCTGAGATTTCCAGCAAGACGCCGTAGGTATATAGTTTGTAAGAGTTCAAATGTCTGACTTTCACTCTTGTCCGATTCCTTGCAGGTTGCAGCTTGACCCTAGCGAAGAATTCCTCGTGGCAACCGGTAACATTCAGATAAGGATTTGTATTATCCAACATAGTTCGATAAAATAATGTCAGTATGTAACCTGTTGCTTTCTCCCTTATTCAGGTGCTGGGAGAAATTATGAAATCTCGGGGAATAATGCCTCCAGCGGTAAAATTAGGTAAGTCTATTGTGGTGAGGAGGATTCCCCTTATTTGTCCCTTTGTTTCACATTGCTGTCCTTTTTTTTCCCCTTAGGTGCCGGGGTACGGCGAAGATGTGGTGGAGGCTGCGCCGACCCGTGAAGAGGAATAGTACCCCCGGCGGTAAAATCAGGTAAGCCAATGGGGGTAACTAATATTGCCTCTGTTTATTCCCTTGGCTCACCTTGCTGTCCTTGTGTTCCCCTTAGGTGCCGGAGTGCGACGGGAACATGCGGAAGAATGCAGTAAATAGTGAAGATGCTGCGAAGGCCAGTGAGTTCAGTGCGGTGCTGCAGCAGGCGAGGCGACACGCATAAAATAACTTCTTTCTTCCAGCTCGAAGGCGCGGTGGATCGGGAATTCAGGTAAGGATCAAAGGTATTGCTCTTGTTCTAACCTTTTCTCCTTCTTTTTCCCTTTTTCTAGGAGCTCCAGACTCGAGGCGGGCGTGGCAGAAGACTGGATGCAGACTTGCAAGCACGGTGAGCGTTACGCAGCTGGATGCAGAATAACGCGAAGCGTGTGCTGCTCTTCGGGCGTGGTTTAAATAGTCTCCAAAGTAGTCCCAGGTAAGTATTCCTCCCCGACCCCACCCAAGTAAAAAATAGTCCCTAGGTAAAGTAGGCCCTTCCAAGCCTCTTTTGGCTTGGACCTCTGCAGCAGGGTCTGCATCAGGTAAGTTTTAATCTATGAGCCTGGCGCCAGACTGACTCTCCATATGAGCCTGGCGCCATAGACGCCAGGATTGCACCCAAATGGCCCCTAGCAGGGGTTGTTGGGCTTGCTTGGAATAACTTGATGCCTGCTTCCGGGGCTGCTGGACTTGATCTGGATCCCTGGGGGTAGGCATCATGACACGGGGCTTGCTAAGTGGTGAAAAAGAACAGCAGGCAGGAAGGTACCAGGTGGGCGGGTCTTAGGCCAGTTGACCTAGATCCACTTGCACCTGCTCCCCATCTTCAAAGGAAAAGAAGCTGGAGGGCTCCTTAAGTAGGAAAACAGAGCGCCAAGCAGGAAGGCACTAGGTGGGCGTGGCTTGCTAAGTGGTGAAAAAGAGCAGGAAGCAGGAAGGCACCAGGTGGACTGGGCTTGCTAAGTGGTGAAAAAGAGCGGCAAGCAGGAAGGCACCAGTTGGGCGGGGCTTGCTAAGTGGTGAAAAAGAGCGGCAGCAGGAAGGTACCAGGTGGGCGGGGCTTAAGCCAGTTGACCTAGATCCACTTGCACCTGCTCCCCATCTGCAAAGGAAAAGAAGCTGGAGGGCTCCTTAAGTAGGGAAACAGAGCGGCAAGCAGGAAGGCACCAGGTTGGCGTGGCTTGGTAAGTGGTGAAAAAGAGCGGGAAGCAGGAAAGCACCAGGTGGGTGGGGTTTGCTAAGTGGTGAAAAAGAGCGGCAAGCAGGAAGGCACCAGGTGGGCGGGGCTTGCTAAGTGGTGAAAAAGAACAGCAGGCAGGAAGGCACCAGGTGGGCAGAGCTTGCTAAGTGGTGAAAAAGCGGGAAGCAGGAAGGCACCAGGTGGGCGGGGCTTGCTAAATGGTGAAAAAGAGCGGCAGACAGGAAGGCACCAGGTGGGCGGGGCTTAGGCCAGGTGACCTAGATCCACTTGCACCTGCTCCCCATCTGCAAAGGAAAAGTGGATGCATGGGGACATCAACACCTGGGGTTGAGGGACTACACCCAGTGTTCCCTTGCGCACAAAACATATTCGCGTATTGACTATGTTTTTATTTTGGCAACATTGCTACAAACCATGCAAGCAATATTTACGCGAATAGTCATTATGTCAGATCACTCCACAATACTGCTAGATGCACAATTGGAGGGGATACTGTGAAGAATCCTATGTATCCCTCACTGGAACGCTACCTAAAGTCTCCTCCCAGGGGGCCAGGGGAAGGCACATGCTTCCTGATTCCAAACCTGGGGGTGGTGTACTGCGGGAGAATCACCTGGGTGGAGACAGGGCCCAGGGTAGTGAGGATATTCCGTGGAATGAGACACAGTATTTTTCCTCTGACAGGGAGATTCTCACCTCTTTGCCAGAAGAGTTTATGGTTTATTGTCATTTTAATGTATCGCAACCTCCTATTAAATCTAAGGTGGTAAAACCTAAGGTTGTAACACCAAGACATATTATACCAAAATAAAGAATTCTTTGGTCCCTAAAATCAAATGTCCTTCTCAATACCAGAGGTTCACTACAAGGAATTGTGTGAATGTTGCCTTCTCTACAGATTTAAAATCTACAGCCCATCTGTTAAAATTAGTAAGCGAATTAAATGAACCCTTAAAAATACACAAGAAGTAGAAAAACCTAACTTAGATAAAGTAAACTACATCTCCCAGAATCCTTTAGGGACTGAGATGAAGAAGGGGGCTGAATAAGCATGTAGGTGTAGACGACAGGCAATTAGGCCTAACAGCCTTTGCAAGGGTAAGGCAATTGACATTAATGGCTTACACCTGAAACCAACTGCCCCACCTATGAGACATAAAAGGCTGCAACAGGAGAGGGAAGAAGGAAGGAGCTGGAGCAGAAGCTGGAAGGCTGGCAGTAGTAACAGTAGTAGAAGAGCATGAGGCTGGCAATTTATGAGGAAGTGTGATCACAGAAAGGACGCCAGAGCATGGAGACAGCAGATTTAACCTGCAAGATCTGAGATGTTCCTGTGTTCTCAAACCCTGCAATGCTGTGGCTGCACCGAGAACATTATGCTGAGAGTGGATGGTTTCCCATGTGTGCCTAGAATCTGTAACTGCAGAGCCATGAATGTTCTGAAGCCCGAGGCCCATAGCAGAAAGCAAGCCGAGGGACAGAGGTGTGAAGGAGACTCCCAATTGGCATGGCCCGACCTGAGACACCCGTGCTGTAGAAGGGTGATATGATATATGATATATGATATTTTATTTATATCGCGCTCATACACAGGTGTTTCAGAGCGCGACCAGGCAAAGGGAGGGATAGCAGGGGAGAAAACAAAAACAAACAATCTTACTAGGCCCAATGATATTGAGAGCGTGCAAGTGCATGGGGAAGGCAAAGGGAGGGGTAGCAGGGGAGAAAACAAAAACAAACGATCTTAGTAGGCCCAGTGACATTGAGAACTTGCAAGTGCATGGAGAAGGGAAAAGTGGGAAGGGGAGGGAATTGGAAAGTGCAGAGGATAGGAGAAACAAGATAAATAATTAGTGGATAAATAACAAAATTAAAAAATAAAATAAAGGTGATCAAGAGCAGTGGCAGTGCAGCTACTGAAGGGTAAAGTGCAGGGAAAGTCAGATAGGGTAAATCTGATAAGTGCAGAAGAGGAGTGGGGGGAACTGTATAGGTAAAGATACAGGCCCCAGTGCAGGGATGGCCAGAAGGCAGTGCAAGATCGTGTCAGGGTCAGCAGTGCCGAGAGAGAAAGCTGATCAAAAGGGGAGGGGAGTGGCAAAGGCAGAGACGAAGAGGAAGGTCTTGAGGAGCTTCCGAAACCATAGATGGTTCTCCTCAAGTTTCAGGGTGGCAGGGAGGCAGTTCCAAAGGGAGGCCCCGGCCGAAGACAGAGATCTGCCCCCGGCTCGTTTCTTTGAAAAACGCTGATCCTGAGGGAGTTAGAGGTAAAGGAGCGAAGGGCTCGAGAGGGGAGGTGTTTACGGAAGGATAGTTGAAGGCGGGTGGGTCCCAAGTGCGCACAAAGTGGTAGTAGAACTGGAAGAAGTTGGGAAGGTGAAGCAGCCTGCAACCGCAGTTTTCCTGGAGCTGGTGAGTGAAGCTCGGCGTTCAGGTTCACTCAGAAACCCTTGCTGGTGACTGTTACCAGCTCTAAAGTGACTTGCACAAGAGTAGAAGCAAGTATAAACTGTTTGTCATCAGGAAAAGTATTGCTTACAATGGAACTGTATCGCGCGCACTCATAGTGAACGTCATAGTGTTCAAGTAAGAATAAAAGCATTGCATTTTCCATTGTTGAACTATTACTATTGCCGGAGTGGTTGTGTGTCCCTAATTAAAGAGGGAACGCTTGCTAAAAAATTCCGAAAATCTTGACTTTCACAATTGTTACAAGTATATACAGCATCAAAGGAAGGTCGCATGTGGCCAATTATGATTCCCGACAGAAGTTAGAAAGCATCTCCGTGATATTACGTGGGAATACAATCACTTGCAGTTCTTTAAGGTTAAAGATTTACCTTAAAGAGTGGTCGCATGTGCCTAAATCTGTTTTTCCTTTGAAGACTGAACCTTCGATTATTAAGAACAATTATTCTTTAAACCCAGAAGTAGTTGTACCAACGGGAAGAACAAGTATTACCCAAGCCAAGAGGAAAACCCTTTCCATAGTGAAACCAATCCTATTAAGAACTGTCCAGCTGATCTGCAAGGCTGTTAAAGGTCCAGTATCCTCTGGTACAAGTGTGGCATTGTTACCCAAAGTTGAAAGTGTGGCAATACAGCTTCAGGGTAGCTAGTGGATCCGGAATGTGTGAATAAAGCTGGGGAGGGGAGCTGGGTGCATGCAAAGAAGATTGAGCAAATAATCCGCAAAGCTGAGACTGCAGAAGTTGAGAGAAAGTCAGTCTTGAAGAACAGGCAGGTTATACTTGTGGCAGTAAGGCAGACAGAAGAGGCGAAAAAGCTGCAATTTTCTTGGAGCGTAGGAAAGAAGAGTGCCTTGCCTACTTTTAGAGGTCAAAGTGTCTTGTCTTTATATGCCTAATAATCCTGAAGAATAAAGTTGAAGCGGAAATACCTGAACTGTGTTTGTGTGTAATACTGGCAGTGGATATCACATTGAAGTTGGTTGAGGTAGTGGCATACTGTGGAACAAAGGAGTCTGTTCCATGGTAACACTAGTAGAAGGATGGTTATCAAGAGGAAAGCAACAACCCAAGAAGAAGCATCCTGACAATGATACCAAATATACTGCAGCGGTCATAACCATGTGTAAAGTTGTATAAGGAGAAGTTGTTAAACAATTATGTGAACTGTGGCAAAACAATCTTGGAAAGAGGATATCCAGGATTACCATTGGTGCTATTTTCTGGACTGGAATTGGAAGAGCTTCTTTTCAACTGAAAGCTGAAACACTGTTACCAGTGGATTTTTGTTTGATAAACTTGTGTTTTACTTGGAATTTATAAGAACTGGTTCAAAACTTTCCTTTTCCTTTTGAAGATTTGGGATGTTGACTTTGGACATCCCTGGGTAAGGGATTTACCCAGGACAGGTGACGGTCATCCAAAATACTGGTTATTTGTTGTACACTATTTTATGTTGTTTAGGATTTCCTTTGAATGTTTTGTTGTATAGTGTGAGGGACAGTTTGTTATTGGCAGGAGTTATTCCCTTAGCCTTTAGACTAGTCAGGGAATTCCCTGATAGAGTAGGACTAGCATGGATTTATTTGAAAGCTTTTTCTTTAATAACATTTTTAATTTTGAGAAAACCACAAGCAGTTGTCCGCCTCGCATTACTGACCCCTCACAATACCTAAAACCTAATCCATTTGGAAACTGAATGATAATCTCCTAAAAGATGGGATAGAAAGGGAAAATGTGAAGAATGTCTTTGCAGAATACCTTACGTTCAAAGTGGTGATGTACACCTTGGCTGGAAACCACTGGGATGCTATGTAGGCAGTGGTGAGAGGCAGTGTCATTGCCTCATTGGCGATGCTTGGTAAAATTAGAAAACACCAGGAAGCTGAACTCCTAGCCGACATCGAAGTGTTTCTGAATCAATATAGAATGCAGCAAACTAGGGTTAAGAATATGAAATTGATGGTGAAAATAGGAGACCTGAACATGCTTAGAATTGACAAAGCTGAAAAGCTGCTCCTCTGCTCCAAGCAGATCTTTAATGAAAAGGGAGGGAAATCTGACAAGCTTCTGGCAAATAGATTGAGAACCAGGGAAAACTGTGCCTTCCACCAAAGAATCATAGATGACAATGGGGAGGATGGCAGGGGTGAAAAACATAAACTTAAAACCTTCTGGGACTTCTATCATACATTGTATTTGGCTAAAGTCGTTGGGCATCAGAAACAGGAGGACTATCTGGTTTCTATCAGTATGCCAAGCATTCCCAAAAGAAATTAAGAATGGCTAGACCGTCCAATACAGTGTCAGGAAGTTCTGGGTGCAATGAAGAGGTTGGCAGCTTGGAAAAGCCCAGGCTCAGATGGGTTATCAGCACCGATCTATAAGGTGATGGCCCACACTCTCCTGGCTCCAATGCTAGACCTCTTAAATTCACTTGGGGAGGAGGGGAACTCATTGCCACACTCAATGACAGAAGCACAAATTGTGGTGATTTCAAAGCCATGTAAAGAACCATGCTGGTGTAAATTGTACAGGCTTATCTTCCTGCTCAACCAGGATACAAAAATGTTCGGCAAAATATTGACCAACAGGCTGGACATTTTCATGCAAACCATTGTCGATCCTGATATTATTAGGAAAATAAACCTTCTCATTGATAGGGCAAAGAGGGGAAAGGAGCAGGCATTGTTAGTAACACTAGACTCTGAAAAGGCGTTTGATAGGGTCGACTTTGCCTTCCTTCAGAAGGTGCCGGGAAATGTGGGGTTAGGACCTTACATAACTAATATGATCATGGTAAACCATGCTTCTCCAAAGGACAGAATTAATGTTAATGGGCAGTTAACTGGACCTCTACCCCTGGGAAGGGGAACGAGGCAGGGGTGTCCCCTGTCACTTCAGAGCAGCTTCCATGTGGTGAGGGCAGGAGCCCCCACACCCATCCAGGATCAACACTTGGATTATCTTTGCCTCCGACCAGAACCAGGAACCCAGGGCACCACCTCATCTCCTACACAGCTGCAGGAGTTTGTTTGTTTGTTTGTTGGTTTGTTTGTTTGTTTTTATTATTTATAATGCGCAAGGGTACCCGGAGGTATCAGGGCGCAGCATTTACAAGAATTTTTGAAGCTTAGTTGCAGTCATCATAAGAATACATATACGTAGGACAATACAGTAAACCAATGTTATATACAAAGCAGCAGTGAGGTAGACAGGCATTATGTACAAGTAGACAGGTAGGCACACGTGGATAGAGTGTGTGCAGGTGTTGCAGCATTTATAGTCCTAGTGGGCCTCTGTTTGCAGCCATGAAACTACCTTGGAGCGGAAGTTTTGGTAAGGCAGGTCCATTCTGAGGTTTGCAGGCAAGGAGTGCCACAACTTGGCAGCTTTTACCGGGAAGCTGTTTCTACCTATGGTCGCACGTTTGTAGCTGGGAACGGATAGGCAGTCTTTATATGCCATTCTTACAGGTCTTAAGGAAGATTGTCTGTGAAATCTATTAACCAGGTAGGTTGGGGCAGCATTATTGAGAGCTTTGTGGGTGAGTGATGCCGTTTTTAAGAGGATTTTGTCATTAGTGCAGAGCCAGTTGTTCTGTTGGCTGAATCCTGTTATGTGTTCTCTTCTAGAGATGCCCCAAACTGCTCTAAGAGCGTTGTTGTGGAGGATTTGTATCTTGCTGGTAGTGGCCTTGGATGATCCCAAGTAGAGGGCATTGCAGTACTCAAGGCGGGACAATATGAGGGCTCTGGCAAGTGTAAGGCAGCTATTGTCCGAGAGAAATGGTTTGGCTGCGCGGATTAATTTGCCTGTGTATGCTGTGGAAGATGCTAGGGAGCTCACTTGTCTTTTAAAGGAGAAATTAGAATCCAGGTAGAATCCCAGTTTTTTTACCACTTGTCCAACTGTGATATTGTTCCCATCAATCATGAAGGAATTGTATGCCGGGCCCAGTTTCTATAGGCTGGAGGTGGTGCCTAGGATGATAAGCTCTGTTTTATCATTCTTCAGGCATAGTCCATGAGTGGCCATCCATGCCTGGATGATGATGTACACTCTATTTAGCAAGGCCAAATCCTTTCCATAATCTCCAGAAAGCAGAAGGAGGATCTGGGTATCATCTGCATAGTTACTGTAGGTGATACCGAGATGATCCAGATCATCGAAAAGGGGCTTGGTAAATATATTATACAGAGTAGGGGAGACACAGGATCCCTGTGGTACATGACAAGTGATAGGTATGGGGTCTGTGGCAGCAGTGGGAGAGAAGACCCTCATAGTTCTACCATTAAGGAATTATGTGATCCAGGTAATAGCCTCAGTAGAGAAGTGTGCTGATGAGTGGAGGTGTGAGCATAGGACAGAATGATCGACCAGGTCGAAAGCTGCAGGTAGGTCGAGGAGTAGGAGTAAGGCAGCTTGTCCATTGTCTCTGAGTGTGTCGATCTGAGCTTTTAAATCAATGAGTGCGGTTTCAGTCCCATGTTGGGGACGGAACCCTGATTGTCTGGATCCTAGTAGGTGGTGGTCTTCCAGGTGCTTCTGTATTTGTACATAGGTGACTTTATCCAGAATTTTCAGTAAGAAAGGGATGGTTGTTATGGGTCGGTAGTTAGTGGGTGTGGCTGGGTCAAGTGTAGGTTTTTTTAGTAGTGGTCATACCCAAGATTGTTTTAGATTGGTGGGAATAGAGCCGGTCGTGAATGAGGCGTTAATCAGTTTCGTAATGAAAGGGGAGAGTTCGCGGGCAGCATCTTTGATAAACTGTGCTGGGCACAGATCTCCTTGGCAGTTGGATGGTTTCAAGGATAAGAGGATTTTTTCAACTTCAAGTGTATTAACTTTGGAGAATTTGAAGCGGGTGATAACTGTGGACGTGGGTTTGTCCGGGATTTTTGGTGGGAGAGTGGCATTGAGGGAGGCTTTTTTGCTAGAGATTTTGCTTTGTAAGGTCGTGATCTTGTTCGCTAGGGCAGTTTGAATTTCTGAGCACCAGTTTTTATCTTTGGTGCAAGTGTCAGGGGGGTACTATGGGTGTTTCTATTTCTTTAAGCATAGAGAAGAGTTCTTTCATGTTGGATTGCGCTTGGGATATGCAAGAGTCAAAAGAGGTTCATTTAGCCAAGTAGATTTCTTTTTTGTAGAGTGTGGCTAATTTGGAAAGTTTGAGTTTGTTTGCGACTGATGGGAATTTTTTCCAAATGGCCTCCCAGTTTCTTTTCTGCTGCCTAAGGTTTTTGAGGAGTGGTGTGTACCTTTTGTTGAGGTGGGTTTTTGGTTAGCTTGGTCTGAGTTTGAGGGGGCGATGTTGTCCAGCGAGGCGGCCATAGTCTTGTTGTATTCTTCGACCAAGGTGTCAGGGTCGAGGTTGTCAGACAGTGCATTGAGTGTGGGAAGTAGGCTCGGGATGAGTCTTTCTACTGTCATATTCTTCTTGTTTCTAGTGAGAGCTGGTGGGGACCTGATGGTGGGAGGAGGAGGAATTCTGTCAGTGGAAAGCGTGAACGAGACTAGATGGTGGTCGGTCCAGGCTAGGGGTGAGGTATTCGTGATATTCGCCTGGCAGTTATAATCAGCTACCCAGTCGAGTGTTCTGTCTTTTGAGTGAGTGGATACTGTGCATCTTTGCGTAAAGCCTAGTTCTGTGAGAGAGTTAGATATGGTACTGGCGATGTGGTCTTCCGGGTCATTATAGCATAAATTAAAGTCTCCCAGGATGAAAACTTGAGTGGAGCTTTTAAGATTGCTAGATAGGATGGAGTTAAGATCTTCATCAAAGGTACCAATGGGTCCTGGCGGGCGGTAGATCAGGTAGATATTGAGGGTTTGGGTGTTGGTAAGTGGGACTTTGATTGATAGTGTTTCACATGAGAGGATGTTGGAGGGAGTTGCTAGTCTCATGGTAAGGCTGCACTTATGGATAATTGTGACACCCCTCCTCTGGAGTTGGGGCGATCTTGTCTCAGGAACGAGTAGTTATCTGGGACTGCCAGCATGAGCATGGGACCTGCTGCTGGGTGGAGTCAGGTCTCAGTAATGGCGCGGAAATCAAGGTCTTCAATGAGGATTAGGTCTGCTATTTCTGTAGCATGGGCTACTAACGACCTAGCGTTGATCAAGGCTCCCTTGATTTTGGGGCTGTCTGTGATTTTAGGGGTACTAGTATGGCACTTGTCCTGTGTTGATTCCGGCGTGCCATGGAGGTAGGAGTTGTGAGGTAGTGTTGAGTTGCGGTTTTTAGTGGAGGGATTGGGGCTAGGCGGTGGTGCTCCTGGGTTCTGTGTCATCCGGGTGGGCAGTGAACGGGCAAGGGGTTCATATATTTTGGCTAGTCTAGCTCCGAGACCTATGTTCCTGTCTATGGTGACTCGAGGAAGACTAATGGGTGACTGTGATTGAAGGATGTTTGTGTCTAGGTTTGATTCAAGGATGTTAAGTCTAGTTAGGGATGGCGTGTTGGGTAGGTATGGAGCCATCTTGAGTTGTAATGTGGTGTTTAGGAAGATCAGGAAACATGCAAGCAGGTAGGTGGTGAGTGAGCACATATTAAGGAGGTTGTACCTGTACATCTATGTATAAGGGCAAAGTGGTTAAGGTACATTTAGCAGTGGCTTAATTCATGCATAGCAGTTAGGCTAAGATACAATGAATAGCGACTGCAGATTATATCTAGGCAACTAAATACAAGTGTGCAAAGTGGCTAAGGTACATATGGCAGCATCTAGATTCGAGTATAGCATTGTAGGCAAGAATGCATAGAATGGCAACCCGATTATATCTAGGCAACTAAATACCAGTGTGCAAAGTGGCTAAAGTACATTTAGCATTGGCTGGGTTCATGTATAGCAGTTAGGCTAAGGTGCATTGGCTAAGAACTAGGTTGAGGTAGGCAGCAAGGAGGCAGACAGTAGAGGATACACATGTGTGGTTTTACATTAGCAGTGCGGTTTTAGCATGGTAGAGTTTTACAAGTGATGGGAGTGAGCAGGTAAGTAGAGGTTCGCAAGGTGGCATTTGCCATCAGGCTATGGCAAGTGGCAGGGGTACAGTGGAATACTCAGTAGCAGGTGAGGCAGCAACGTACAATATGACATGCAGTTACTTGAGCATTTCCATTTCGTGTGGGTGGTAGCGGGCAGCGTTATAATTGTGGCGGCCTGGCAATGGTGTGCAAAGTACCTCAGAGGGAGTGATCGGCTGAGTCATGTGCAAGGCTGCAGTGGGCGTCAAGGTTCCGGCACACTCAATGTGTGCATCGGATGACGGGCAGGCAGCTCATGCGAGCAGGTGTTAGGAGAGCTGCAGCACGCGAGCACGGTCCAGCTCGGCCAGCTCAGTCAGGTAGCAGCCTTTGTCTGCTGCCTTCATCGAGCCGGCTTTGCCTGCAGGTGCACGCCGATAGGCTACATCAGTGCAGGCAGCCAATCGGAGGGAGAGGCGGGCTTGTGCCTACTGCTGCAGGGGTGATTCAGATGGTGGAGATGGCGGAGGCCATCTTTTAATAGCAAAACCTTGTGTTGCTGCTCTGGATTCTGATGGAAATAGGCTTTGGCCCTCATTACAACCTTGGCGGTAAGTTTTCAACTTTACCGCCAAGGCGTAATTTACGTTAACGCCATGGTGGATGGCGGAATTACCGCCCCATTACAAGGTGAGTGGGGCGGTAATTCCCCAGTCACCAATGGCCCCTTCCCCATTCCCATTTTTGCCCCATAGGGCATAATGGGAATGGGGAAAGGCGCTAATTACGGCACCGTAAATTACGGTGCCGTAATTAGCACTAAGGTGGCTTAGCGCCTTGCATTTTAACGCCTGCAAAAAGCAGGCGTTAAAATGTGAATCAGGCGTTAAGGGTTAACGGCGCCCTTAAGCCCTTAAGCCCTTAACGCCTGAGTTGTAATGAGGCCCTTTGTTTCGTTTCCACTGGGTTTTTACACAAATCTTAGTGTAACGCTTGGAGATTGCATATTTTAGGGGATGAGTTGCAATTAAAGGAACTTTTACGGGCAGTGACTATAGCGAAAAAGGTGTAGCCTCCAGGCTTACCTTTGGCACAGCAGAACTTCAGACTGCATGGGGCTGCTCCTGCAGCTCGGGGTGAGGGAGCTCCTGCTCCAACCTCAGTGAGGCGGATGAAGGACAATGGGCTCAGTCAGGTAGCAGCCTTTGTCTGCCCCTGGATCTGGATCTGCCCCTGCACCTGGCCCCAGCCTGCAGCCTGCAACTTCTGCTGGTGCACTTATAAAGCCCTGCCTCCATTTCCAGTTCAGGACCGCATGTGCGCCGACATAACAGAAATCAAAATGTCGGGCACAATGCGGCCTGAAAACGAGGCTGGGCTTCGGTCACGTTGCCGAGCAACGTGCGTTAATTAATTACATTAACTAACATTTCCGCCGGCAGGTCGAAAGAGCCGGCGGCCTCAGACAAGGCCTCTATAAGGTCTGTTGCCCTGTTTGCCCCTGTTCGAACCGGCAGCACCTTTATCAGGCGAGTCCTTAACTCACCCGACACACCATCAGCCTGCAATGATCCGAGCGACTTTTGGACAATGGACCACTATCAGATGTGAGTACCAGTACTACCTGCACCTCGGGTTATCGCTACCGCTATCTGAAGCTCTCTGAACATTCTGTGTGATTATTGTGAACATTATTTAACACTAGCCTATATGACATTTTGCTAAACTACCATACTTCATAAGTACTAACGTGCCTTAATAACAGTCCTCTACTTAACTAACTGTTGTTCATTGTACGCCTACCACGCTCTTCTAAGCACATGGCAATAACTCTCAAGCAACACCATTGAGTCTACTCCTCCCCCCGCCATGGCATCACAGCATGTGGCCACAAGTTGTGTATTGTGTCTCCAGAGGTTTGTACATAATTCACCAGCCTAGCTTCTAGTTGGCCATAGTACACTCTCTATTACTGTATCTAACATTGCAGTTTTGTTTACCTCATCCATATACATTTGGTAATAGCCTATTTTGCTATGTGTACTAACTGCAGCAATGATCATTATGAGCCTGTCTAAACAAAGTGGAACTAGCCTATTTTGTGAATTTTGCTTCATTGCATCTGTGACTAGTGTGCCCATCGATAGAAAGTGAACTAGCCTATTTTGTGTATTCTGCTTCACTGCATCTGTGATTAGTGTGCCCATCGATAGAAAGTGAACTAGCCCATTTTGTGCACTCTGCTTCACTGCATCTACGTTTAGGGTGCCCCATCTAGACTAAGTGGAACCAGCCCACTCTCCCACTCACATTTCCGTATTAGTGACCAGTGTGGACCCCATCCATAATAAGAGGAACTAGCCTTTCCTTCCAGCGACCACCGTGTGCCCCTCCACACTAGCTTATTAGCCTAGTCTAGTTTAACCACCTGCCCCTACTTATAAGATGCACCTGAACTTAGAATAAGTCACATCCAAAGCCTTATTACATTGTGGACATTATAGCCCTTAGCATCTTGACCCCTATATGTCTACTGCTAATCACCCACCAGACACCTTGCACTAGCCACCCAACAACCAATAAGCGAGTTCTATCCAATTTAGCCAATATACTTCTAGTTACCCCAACCACTATGGATCACCCTGATTCGAGCCGTCCAAGCTTGCCTCAAAGCAATCCATGTAGCCTACCCTACAGAAACTCTAGACTTCGATCTAGACTTACGAGACTCTTCGAGCCTCTTACCAGATCCTTACCCACAGTCAACAAAAGGTCCAATAGCCAGAAGGTAAATATCACCAACCTCAATATCCTGAGGCCTCAAACCACTACCACTAAAATAAAACCCACTCAAACCACTGTAGTGGCCCCCCCTCTTAAAGGAGCATTAATAAATGCCAGATCCCTGACTGTGCATGCGACGGATATCTGCGACCTGATATTGGCCGACAATTTGGACTTTCTTGCTATTACAGAGTCTTGGCTGCACGAAACAGCAGGACCCCTACTCTCATTAGCAATCCCGGATGGCTATACCATACTGAGACAGGATAGAAATAAGAAGCGAGGCGGCGGCACTGCCATCATCGCTAAATCCAGCCTAGGTATGAGAACCATACCCACCCCAGTCACTGATTCATGTGACGTGCTCACAATCAAACTTCCACTACTCTCCCAGTCACTGACAATCCACCTGATCTATACACCACCTGGCCCTATTGGAATACCCTCACTGAACTTAGCACAACTCAAATAATCACTGAACCCACCCATATTAAAGGGAGAATTCTTGATTGGGTGGCAGATTACAACTGCACCGCCAACATCACAGCATTTCCCCACAATTTTGGACGGACCATTTCCTCTTGTCCTTTGAAATCTCCACCTCTAGACCACTCCCTCCAGTTCCTACCATGCCCTGCAATGTCTAACTAGGAATAAAAAGAGTATCATAATGGACAAAGTGATTCCCGCTATCCTACCTACTCTCAACCATTTAGCTGATCACCAAAACCCGGAAACGCTCGTCGAGGAGTACAATGACATTATGTTAACTACACTTAACAACATTGCCCCTCTGAAACTTAGACCGAGCAAACCTAAATCCGATATAAATAAATGGTTCATCCCCGAATTAAAGGATTTATGACAACATAAGAGGAGTTGTGAAACCTCCTGGAGGCTATTCCTCTCAGAATATCGTAAAAATAAACTAATGGAAATCTCTTCTCATTACAAAAAGGAAATCCACCTGGCCAAGCGCAACTCATATAATAAGCGCATATCTAACGCTAACTCGAGCGTGAGGGAATTGTTTACCACCCTCAAGGAATTAAAGTCCCCTATCCCCATTCCGGACACATGCTCCAAAGATAAAACATGGTGCTCAGACATACAACAAGCACTATCAAATAAAGTAATTACGCTTCAAAATAAAACAGCTAAGAAAAAAGCCACACTCATTCATCCACCCAAGTCTAACAATTCTAATACAGACCCCCCTCAAAGGCACATGACTCAGTTGCTCGATTCATGTTCACCAAAACCTCCATCCTTGAGGTAGAGAAAGTCATCCTCTCACTCAAGCCATCCAATTGCCACAGTGACCTTTGCCCAGCCAGCTTATAAAAGATGCGGCCAGAGATCTTTCCCCATTTGTATCCAAACTTATCAATGCTTCATTTGCATCTGCACTGTGCCCACCAACTTGAAACAATCTTGGGTGTTGCCTCTTCTAAAAAAGCAAACCCTAGACCCACTCATACCTACAAACTAACGTCCTATTACGACAGTCCCATTTTTGTTAAAAATCTTGGACAAGATTGCCTACAATTCAAATTCAAAAACACAAGCTCCTAGGCGCACGTCAATCAGGATTCCGACCTCAACTTGGTACTGAGACCGCCCTCATCGATTTGAAGGCACCAATAGATGAGCTACGAGACAAAGGTAAAACAGCCCTTCTCCTACTGCTTGACCTCTCGGCTGCATTCGACCTTGTCGACCACGAGGTCCTTTGCAGCCACCTAGATTCAGCTGCACACTTTTCCAAAGAGGCTATAACCTGGATTGAATCTTTCCTTAACGATAGGACCATGAGGGTGTTCTCCCCCTCTGCAGCGGCAGACCCGATCCCCATTATGTGCGGAGCCCCAGGGTTCTTGTGTCTCCCCCACCCTATACAACATCTTTACTAAGCCCCCTTTGATGATCTGGACCTTCTTGGTATCACCTACACTAATTATGCAGATGATACTCAGATTCTCCTCCTACTTTCCGGGCATTACAACAAAGATTTGGCCTTGGTAAATAGGGTGTATCTCATCATCCAGGATGGAGGGTTTAGGCCTGGATGATGATAAAACAGAGCTAATCATACATGGGCACTCACTCTAACCTTAAAAAACTAGGCCAAGACTACACCTTCTTTGAGATCAATGGCAATATCATCAAGGTGGCCAGGGAGGTGAATACACTTGGCTTTTACCTTGACTCTACCCTCTTCTTCTCCAAACAGGTGAAATCCCTGGCATCAACTACAGCTTACACATGCAAGTTCATTTAGATCAGGTAAACACTTTCTCTCAGATGACAACTGCATTATTTTAGCTAGAGCCCTTATTCTATCCAGGCTCGATTACTGTAATGCCTTATACATCCGTGCTAACAAATCTATCACCAATAGAATTCGAATCTTACAAAACAATGCCTTTAGAGCTGCTCTCGGAGTGCCTAAAAGATCTCACATATCCAAGATATGGCGCCAAAATAATTGGCTTTCCACCCAAAATAAAATCTACTTAAAAGTTGCATCCCTTACTCACAAAGCTTTGAACAATGCAGCACCCAGTTATCTTACAGATAGATTCCTAAAGAAAAGCTCCACCCGACCGTGAAGAACAACCAATGCCAACAGCCTTATCATACTGAGATTTAGGATGGCTAAGGCCGGGGGCGGCTGCTTCCCTGTCCGAGTGGCACAATTATGGAACTCTTTGCCACATCTTTTACGAGATGAGCAGCCTTATCTCAAATTCAGATCTAATTATATCAATCTGCTGAAGTCATCGGACAACTAGTTTCATACCAGCTTATACAAGACTCCCGATCCCACCTTGTTTGTACATACTCCCCATCCAGTTGCCCATTATGTACATTTTTCCATTTGTCTCTAGTTATTTGACCTATTATTGCCATGTATATATGTATATATTCAGTTTTGTTCATAATCTGTAATCATGTATTGCATATTCTGTACTGTTGCGCCCGGTTACCTTCGGCTTTGGTGCGTATTATAAGTGAATAAAACAAACAAACAAGCAAAACAAACTCTTTGCCCTGATAATGGAACCCTTTGCAAAGCGGTTTAGGACCTTTGACATGATTACAGGGATCCGAGTAGGGGGATGGGGGCATACAAAATAGGCCTCTTCGCTGATGATTTAGTATTGTCACTGAGAAATCCGGTGGAATCAATTAAGGCAGTCATGGAGGAAGTATGCTGATTTGGGGAGGTCTCCTGATTTAAAATGAATGTCCACAAGAGATGCGGAATAGCATCCACGATTTCCAAAATTCAACAGATAGAACCCCTCTCATGCACAATAAATACGGTGAAATATCTGGGAATTCTAATTACAAAAATAGGTGCAGACCTGGAAGCTGCCAATGATTCTGCTCTATTTAAGGATGTTGTTAGCGACCTGGTTAGGTGTGGCAAAATATATCTAACGTGCCTGGGAAGGATGGTTGCGAATAAGCTGAACATGTTTCCAAGGCTTCTCTATTGTTTCAGAATGCCCTATTGGCTAATCCTCCACAGAAGGTAGGTGGCCTGCAGCGATTGATAATAGCGTTTATATGGGGGGGCTCCAGAGAGAGAATAAGCAATGTAAAAAGGATTTTGGCCTGCAGGAGGGTGACAGATTCAGGTCTCAACAGGTTAGGCACTGGATGCAGCATCCTGCAACTAAAAAGGGGGCATTGAGACCACACACATTTCTCGAAAAGTTGAAACAGTAAGCAAATACTATGAAGGGGATAATCAGGAGGATTTATAGTTGCATTGGGGACTCACAAGGGGATAGGGACTAGCCATTCAAAACGAAATGGGGAAAGTAACTTGAACAGAATATCTCAGAGGAGGACTGGCAGTGCATCTATCGAAACATTTGGAAGGCAGGGGTGGACTGGCCTATAGGGAACTCTGGAGATTTCCCGGTGGGCCTCTACACCTTGGGCCTCTTTTGTGTGGCATTTCAAAATTTTCTCATAGAAAAAGCATTGGGCTTGCTGAAAATGTGTCAAATGGGGCCACTTTGAACATTATTTCCAGGGCCTCTTTTGGTCCCCAGTAATTATTTCCAGGGCCTCTTTTAGTTCCCAGTCCACCCCTGGGTCTGTATCAAACAACAAAAAGAAACCCAGGTTAAAATACTGCATAGATGGTACTGTACTCTGGACAAACTACACAAATGTAGGCCACAAATGGAAAAATCATGCTGGAGGGGGTGCAGACAAGACGGAACACTCACATATCATGTGGAGCTCCCAAAAATTGGGGAAGCTGTGGAAAGCCATTGAGGATGTGATTTACGAAGTTGGGGGGCTGAGATGTGAACTTAGACCAGCTTTTATCCTGTTGACTCTATCCTTGGAGGGGCAGGGGGATGGAATGGAGATTCAATTGGGCCATATTAAGAGTATGATATTGGCGCCGAAACTTGCAATCACCTCAGTGTGGGGCAAGAAGAAGGCACCGTCAGTGAGCCAGTGGTTGAGCAAACTATGGGAAATATCAGCTATGGAGAAATTCACCACCCAAAGTAGGGGAAATTCGACACAAGATGGAAATAGCTAATTCAACATCTAACTTCCATAAGACTTAATAGTTTTAAACTGAGCAATTGGAGATCCATATTTTAACAATGAGAAAACATTGAACAGTGCTTGGGAATGATGTCAATCAATATTCTGCGCAAATGGAAGGAAAGATGTATCATGCTGGTGCTGGGCCTTTAAGGGTGAGGGAGCAAACAGGAGGAAGGGAAGAGGGGCTGTGTTGTAAAAACTAATAATAATGTATTTTGAAATAAAACACATAGAACATATTACATATACCTTTGATGAAACAGACACATGTTCCATTTAATGGGGAATCAGGAAGACCAAACCTATTAGTCCAGTCACCTGAATTCCTTGCATGAGGAGTTGTACACAGGTGAGTGGCATGTTGGTGAAAGTGTGCAGAGATGGTTCTGTCTCTGTCATTGTTCGTAAGTTTGTTGTTCGGGCCATTATTGCGCACTGTTATCTTTGGGCCCATTTGCATTACCTCACGATGTATGAAGACATTTTAAAATGCTTGACATTAGTGTTTTCATTTCCCTGTGTCTCATTGTTTACAGATAACTGATGTCTCAGAGAATGTGAAGTCTGTTGGTAGATGTTTCTGAATGGCAAGTATCAGAACGGTGTTATAAATCATACACTTTACAATGGTCGCAACCCTTCTAGAAGAAGTTTCAATTTACTGAAATTCAGTATTCTAAGGGTTAGTGAAAAGTGCTACACTTTTTCATCACCTCTTGTCTGCTCTGAAATCTGACCACAGATGTCTGTGCCCAGAAAAAGGCCTCGCAATTCAAAATGCATAATTACACAGTACCCATAAAGAGCAGTCTTAACCCAAGAACATTAACCAACCTAAAGGGTTGTCCTTCAAGAAATATTTCATCTAGCAACTGTGACATGCATTTTGTTGCAAACTTTCATCTGAAATATGTATTTCCTAGTGATCTATTTTCCATCCTTTAAGAGTATAATGAAACACACTAATAAATAATCTAAGATTGTGGTGGACAGCACATCTACAGCATATGGAAGCAGCGCAAACACAATGCACTGACATCCCCCTGTTCTTACATCTGACATATCTTGAATTAGTGAATTTGTCCTCATGGAGAGGTCATGATCGTCTGAATCTTGCAGGCAATTTTAACTACCTTGTTCCTATCCCCCATACCCCTGCCATTGTGGTTTCCCTACTGTGATGACTCCTATGGAGTCATCACAGATCCCCAGCCTAAAATCTCCTGCCAAGTGGCCAGGGGATGGCAGTCGCTATCGGATCCTGATTCTGAGGGTGGTATTATAAGGGAGGGGCACATGGGAGGAGATGGCTGTCAGGGAGATGTGATGATTTCCTCAGGAGAGATGCAGTAGTCTTCTCTTTCATGTGAGGAAGACCCTACAATTCCGAGATCCCCGATGGCCTATTGTCATTATACACATCCCTCTAATTGTAATATCCAAAAAACCCTTCTTGTCAAATACCCTAGACAGGATATTATTCATACCTTGCAAATACCTAAAACACAAATGACATGTCCAATTCATGATGATATTGTAATAGACAAGAATCTCAAACAGAATCTCCTTAATAACTCTGTTATTCCTATACACTCCAACTCCCATTGTCTCTCAGGTACTGAGACGAAGAAGAGGGACAAGGAGTTAATGTGGATTGAGAGGAGCCCTAACCACAACATGCAGTCTAGTTGTAGGATGAACACGCTGTGAGGGACATTTAAAGATGACTTCCACCATCAATCAGGAGTTGTGTATGGAGTCGGACAGAGAAGGAGTGGGCCGGGCGAAGCAAAGGACAGAGCAGCAGGGAAAGGCAAACACGCTGGAGCAGACAGAGCTGAAGCAAGTAGGTGCCCCTGGGCTGCCGCTCATCAGCCTTTGGTACCGGCATGGTTAGAGACTCAGAGGAGTGGGTCAGGCACCAGGGAGACGCTGCAACCAAACTGACAGCAGTGGGGAAGCTGTACTGGGTGCAATGAAGGTGGGAAGCAGCCACGTTTTCTGCAAGTGAACACGAGAGTGAGGAAAGCACTGGAAACAGGTCTGCCAACCAGGGGATGCCATTCTCGCATTGAGACTTCACTGCAGCAGTATGCAGGATGTCGGGGATGCAATGAAACACCGGTGAGTTGGCCCAAAGATAGTGGGAAACCCAGAGCATGCGCACAAACACACAGACAATTAAAAGTGCCATTTGAATACCAACCAAGTAAATTCTAAAGACTGAATTTGCACAATTCATCATGCCTGAAATGTCAATATGGGGAAGGCTGGAGCAACTGTGATTATAAGCAAGTGAATGATAACAAAGAATCTGAAAGACAAGATTTGCACAAGTCTCCATGCATGAAGAATTAATTATTGGGAAAGTTGGAGAAAGCATTGTCCGAAGCAAATAAGTGTCGATGAAGAAGTTGAGAAGTGGAATTTAAGTCTTTATGTGTGAGAGGTACATATGGGGAAGCTTGAGGCAAGGGAACTCCAAAGTCAAGGGAGTACAGACCCTATAAGAGTGTTACTGTGCTATGCTGGAAGATAAAGAAAGTGAACATTGTAGAAAGACCTTGGTGGATGCCAAGGAAAACCCATCAGGCAGCAAAACCTTGTTGGGGAGAGATACCTGGCAGGAGAGTAGACCAGGCGATCTGCAAGATACAGAAGGGGGATTCCTGGCAGGGGAGTATAACAGGTAATCAATCCCTAAAGCTTATGAAAGAGAGAGATACAATGAAAGATACCTGGCAATTGAATAATTCTTACCAGGGGAGTACACCAGGAAACCATTCTTGGAACAGTGGCGTGAAACAGACATTTTACCACACTGTCATTTGCGAAGAAGTTGTAAAAAATAGACATTCTTACATCATTTAAAGCTGAAGAGATTACTTTTGTTACCTTCCAAACAGTGCTGTGGGAAAAGACATTTCTACAATTTTTGAGGAACCGTTGTTTTAAGAGACTGCTTTGTGAAAAAAATATTTCAGCCATCCTTAAAAACCCAAGGCATTAAGAAAGACACTGCAGTTAACCTACCTGAAATAATCAAGGGTATGGGAACCCCTCCTGGATTCAAGGATTATTTGTTGGACTATTATCTTGGTTTCTATGCCCTTTCATTAAGTAACATTCAAACCATTTACCTTGCACCTTTGGTTATTTGTTTACGTGTGAGCGTCATATATAGTTTGGACATAAGGATTGTTTACATAGTGTTGAGGACGAGAAACAGACTAATCTTTAGTTTTAGTTTCCTAGGCATGGAAACTCTTAGGATAGGGTAACAGAGGCTTTTACCCAACCCCATTTTCTTTAAAAAATGTCTCATGTTGGAAATATTACCACTGTAGGTCTGCCTCTCATTTATGACTCCTCACACTACACTCACATTTTTTACACAGCAAGTCCTTGGCACTGTCAATTCTGACAGTTTGTCTGGCATTCCCAGATTAGATACCTGGTGTTTGCAGGGGGTGCCTACCATCTGACAGTTTAGCCTCCACACTGAAAGGGCTTCCTGAGCACTTCTCAGGGCCATCACATAGCCATGCTCCCACTAAATGTGGGACATCTTTCAAAGGTACTATACACTGTCATCAATGGAAGATTGGTGGTTACCACATGAACTCTTACATTTCCACTTTCATGAACATCTTTCCATTTGATCCACTATTTGCCATTACACATGTACCCCTACGTATACAACAAATTCCCTAAACTTCAACCTCATTTTAGCTACTGAATGTATGAGTTCTGTGTGCATACCTATCCTACACACACTTCCTCATACCCCTTAATTGTTCCCTTTTCCTTTCTTCTTCCTGCATAGACTATGGTCAGGATACCACAGACACGCTCTCGAAAGTTGTTTCAATAATAATGTGTTAATGTGTATCTTCTGCTAGCACATGGAAAGACAACCTTTAACTTTGAAGATGTTTTACACTACAACTGCCATCAGTCCTAGCCAGCATAGTCAATGGTGAGGGATCATTGAAATCAGAGTCCAAAACAGGCATTTTCCAGACATATTGTGTGCATTAATGAAATAGGTCTGAAGTTCAGAACCTTTCCTGCATGAGATGCTCAAAGAAAGCAAAGTGTCAGAATGATTATTGTATTGCACTGGGATGTTTCTTTAATAAATAAAGCAAAGTAACTCTTTGTCTTCAGTGGACAAAAATGAAATATTTTTTAAAAAACGCCAAGTGTCCAATTCCCAAAACATATTTCAAATAAAAAATGGGATAGCATTTTCATTTACATTATAGTTTCCATGCTCCATCACTCCTTCCTCTCAGCTGCTGGTCTCTTGGTCATTTACCGCCTCCTAATCTGACCTCACACAGATATCCCACACTTCCTGCTTCCTTTTATTCCTTTATATTCCCCCTTCCAGGGACGTCATTTCACCAAGATGCCAGGGGTAGCGGAAGTGAGATCACATGACCCTTGACATTTGATGACATCACAGGAAGTGATGTCATTTGACACCACCCTGAAGTGATATTACGGCAAGCGATGGAACAGGACCTTTCATCCCTTGACAAAACAGGAAGTGGCATCACACAGCATTGTTTCTAAGCACATTACGAAAAATATGGTTACAATATCACTATAATTTGATATACCTTTCATACAAGAATGGATCGCCATACATATCATTAAGATCAGTGAGTATAGGCCCATATTACCAAAATACTGTGAATACAAGCAGACTTCCATGGCCAAATGACAATTTATATAGCACTTACGCTTAAGCGATTTATGTAGAACAAATATACATACTATATCAGCCAACCTATGTTGGTACTCATTTATCGGAAACTCAGAAGGATGAAAGGCTGAGCTGAGGTGTTTAAGAACAGACTAAATCAGTGACTCACCCCCTGAAGTGTGCCTGAATTAACCATTTAATGAGTCTAGCAATTATTGTATAGAATTCTAGAAAGACACATTATATGGTATTCCCCTTCTTTCTTATTTATGGTCACTACTGAAAGTGTTAGACTTGTGAAACCCCAGTTCTATTTAAAAACATTGTTTTAGAGGCCTGAAAAAGCAAGCCAGCTACTCCAGAAGCAAAGAGCCGCATGGTGCTGGCCACAGCCCAGGAACTTGCATTAAAAAAATCATTCTTTTCTTTTTTTTCTTTTTTTCTTTTTTTTAGGGGTAGCAACGGAGACCACAGGGGTAGCAAGGGAATTCTCAGGTGTCGCAGGTGCGACCCCTGGTGACCCCTAAATGACATCCAAGGATTAAGGATTAAGGACAAGGATTGAGTCAAAACCCTCTGCATTGTCCACAAGGCCTTCTGGGGCCTGGGGCTGCAATACCTTCAACTCTCTCTTCCCAAATACCTTCCTTCTCGGGCTCTTCGCTCATCTGCCTCCAACTCCCTCAGGGTCAGTCGCTTCTCCAAGCAACAAGTGGGTGGTCGAGCTCTCTCTTCAGCAGGGGCCTCCCTCTGGAACAGCCTTCTTGCCTCCCTGAAACTTGAGGAGAACCATCTCCGGTTCCGGAAACACCTCAAAACCGTCCTCTTTGCTTCTGCTTTCTCTGCCTCTCTCCCCTGCTGAAATTCCTGGCTGAAACTGCACTGGTTACCTGGCCACCCTTTCTGATCTTGGGTGCAGGCCAGGCCCCGCTTTTGCACACCTGCCCTGCCCCCCTGGCAACCCATTGCACCTGGGGACTGTTTTCTGTATCCCTACAGTCCCCTACCAGCAATTATTCTGCTCTTACCCTGCACTTGCCACCATCTGGCTGCTTTTATTTATCTTATTTATTCTTCTATCCCTTGCACTGTACTTTTCCCCTCTCCCTTCCCCCAGGCACTTGCCCTTTCTCCCTACCCATGCACTTGCGCGATCTGAATGACACCTGGCCTAGTAGGATTGTTGTCTTTTTCCCACTGTTTCCCCTCCCTTGCCTCGTCGCGCCCTGAAACACTTGTGTATGGGCGTGTTATAAATGCCATATCATATCATATCATATCCCTGCCCCCTTCTCTTCTGAGATTGGTCCTCTTTTCTTTCCTGGCCAATCTGACCCTCTATTCCCCACCTGGGGCAGCGGTATGCACGTGAAGTTAGAAATAGTAGGCAAACCCCTGCCCATTTGTGTCACTGGGCCCAAAACGGAATAGTAATGGCAGCCCAGGTAGTCCAGTGTCTGTCTCTGTTCATGTTGGAGGGTTCCATTCAGGGTGCACAGATGGTAAATTCAATGTGGGCGAGGGGATTTGGTTCCCTAACAATTCCATGGTGTTCTAGGGTAGCTGTTGGCAGCTTTGTCTGCCTGCCACTCTCACTCAGACGCACTGCACATCTGTTCTTAATTTTGTGTACATGGTTTTCCTCCTGTCTCTATGCTGTATCCTGTCCACAGGCAAGAAATTGATGGAGATTGGAGAACTGCTGGTTGGCGGTCGGGTTGTGTTTCTCTGCTGCAGATCTTGGGCATGCAACACAGGATCTCCTTTAGATGCTTTCTTTTGGATTCTAGCTTTAATGTTTGCTCTCTGGAAAAGATAGAAAAAGACTGGCAAGCATAATTTCGAGGAAATATGACATGAGAAAAAGGTGGACTGCACAGAATCATGGTGGTACAGGGGTCCGGGATGTGGGCCATCTCAAATGCCACTGCCCCCTTCAGGGGTAGAAGTAGGTATGGATCATATCCTGGTAGGCCTGCCTACCCCAGCTAAGAGGGATGTCTGCCCCCGTTTGACAAGGTCACAGCATTTGCCAGGTCCTACAGTTTTAAAGTGCATCCCATTTCTGAAGATGGGATGCTTATTGAACTGTGAAGAATCTCCCTTTCATTTGTGAAAATGTGTAAAGGGGATGAATAAGAAAATCTGAATATGTGCATCTAGGATACACACACTCAGAGAAACTGTGTGAATAGGGCACATCTTTTTTGGGCACAAGTGTCAAAATATACTAGCACATCACTTCACTTGTTCCAGCAAACTTATTGAGAATAGGCCTATTACTGTAGATATATGTTAGGTTTTTTTGCCCAGCTACAGATCTCATAACATAGCAATCCTACCTAAATAGAAGGTGCTCCTTTAAGGAATGTCAAATTCTACATAATGAATGCTTGACATGTAACTAACTATGACCCAGCCTTACTGGCCTTCTGAGGCCATTGACCTGCAGCCATGGACTCTCCATATTATTAAATGAATACCCTCAGTAGTCCCCATGGAAGCAAATTCTGCAGGATGAAACTTCATGCACCCCTTTGCATGAATGACTCGTCTTTTCTGAGATGAATGTATGTTATGGCTTCCCTATCTTGCAGTATTACAACCTCAATCATACTCAGATTGTTGGCATTTGAATAATAAAATGAAGATCCAGTTATGCCTCACATGAGATTAACTCTGCTAGTTCAGACATGTAATTTTACAATATTTCTCTTCAACTTAACTAATTTGATAAACTTCAGAAGGATACAAAACTGGGTTCTTCTAACCAGATTCAAACTTGGGACATGTAGGTCACAGAGATACAAAAGTATGATAGAGAGTACAAAAACCATTGATTTGTGTTTTAAATATCTTTATTTCTCAAGCAAAACATACATGTATCTGTTTCATTGTTGTACTGTACACATAGAAATTTGCGATTCAATATAATAAACAAGCTTAACTACCCGGCTTCACCTGGGATTTCAATTTTCAGATTTTTAAATCTCTGATCGGTAATTGAGGCATTGAATTCTGGTCTAAACCGCATTTCCTGGAAAGACAGTAACTTGGCAAGGGCAGAGAAAGTGGCACATGTCTCCTTAGAACTTTTCTGCACTCAAGTCTCCCCCTATGTGTCGCTTCTCCGGATAGAGGTGGGCGATATGGTCCTCTATCAATTCGCAACACTTCTTGAAACTATCCGAATTGTTCAATTGTCTCTGCTCCCCTAGTGGGAAGAAGGGTGGTGGGCCTTAAGGTGCCTCACCGGCACCCTTTTGATAGAGAGATCACGAAAAGAAAAGGCCAAAGAGATCCCAGAGCAATTGCAAAGCTGCCCTTGCCACCACTAGCACACCACACAGCACCAGAATTAAGTCTGCTAAAGCCTGTTACAACAAATGGTTAAAAAATCACAAGTATTTGAGATGCTGCAGTCATTGGCGAGAGCTACTTTTGGCAGCACAATCGAAAAATAATAGAAAACTCTGGAGAATTGTAAACAGCAGAGAACCCAAGACAAGGGTTATAAATGGGGTTAGTGAGACAGCATCAGTTGACTACTTGAAGGAGGTACTGAGGGGGACAACATATCGATGCCCATGAGGTAACTAGGTGCCCGGACAGGTGGGTCTATCGCCTAAATCAAGAAGACATCCATGGAATTATTGAGGCTAGTAAGTCCTTCCGTGCCCTGGGACGTGATGGCAGCACCTTGGAGAAGGCGAACCCCACATTGTGGGTGGATGCATTGCATCAAGTCTTCGGTAGGATCAAGGCCCTACAAAGTATTCCACCATCGTGGCAGAATAGTATAGTTGTTCTGATCCAAAAGAAAGGCAATGAAACACTTGTGTATAGGCACCTTGAAACACTTGTGTATAGGCGCATCATAAATGCCATATCATATCATATCATATCACTGTGACTGGAGAAATTACTGCTTATTAGCAATGCTCGACGTGACAGCAAAAAGGTTCGCCCAAGTGCTCCGGCAAGACTTGGAGGACTGGTCAGGAGCCATGAACATCATCCCCATCAACCAGAAATTATTCAGCAGGAAGTCTAGCACCACTATCAACATGGTTGCCTTATCTACAATCATACAACAGGCAGGCCAGATTAGAAAGCAATCAGTATACGTGGCATTTATTGACTGCTGTGTCGCATTCGCCACAGCGGACTGCAACAGGCCATAGGCAAAACTGTTCAAACTGAAGATTCGCCCTGGCCTATTAAAGATGATCATGCTGTTGTACTCTAACACCATAGTTAAAGTTAGATTAGACCAGGGTGGGGGAATGTCATTTTGGATACCAACACATAAAGGACTGAAACAAGGCTCTGTTCTAGCTCCCATATTGTTCAATCTTTACACAGAAGATTTGGGAGGGGCATTACACAATGCAGTAGCCATTCCCCCAAAATCAGGTGATTTCCCTATCCAATGGCTGGGTTATGCAGATGGCCTAGCCATATTGGATTTAACATCGGGACATCTGCAGGCATCCCTGGATAGGTTGACAGAGTATTTTAACATCAACTCCTTAGTCATCAACACCTCTAAATCTAAAATAATGATATTCGTCCGAGGGACTTATGTGAAAAAAGGGCTGAGCTGGGGCATCAAGGGGGTGAAATTGGAAGTGGTAACGACATATAAATACTTGGGGATACAGTCATATCAGAGATTACAAGGCAATTTACATCTAGACCCGGTCTGGCTGAGAACTCACTCCATCTTAGGTAGGATTTGCACCTTTACACGAAATGGGGGTGGATTCTCAATGGGTTCGCTCCTAAAGATATATCAAGGTAAGGCTGCCTCTATCATAAGGAGTTGGGTGGAGATCTGGGCTATTACTCAATTGGAGGAGATAAGTAAGTGAACCCATAGGCCCTTTAAGCGAGGTAATGGTTTATTGGATGGATAGAGATGCAGAATGTACTCTTACACCAATAATAAAACCGCCTCAGTAAGTTGGCAAAACATAGCTGTTTTAATATCAATTGTCTAAAACAAAGAGTACAACGGACACCAATGGACGTTCGCTCAAGTCTCTCAATGTTTCATATGAAAGAATACACATTTATAGCAAAAAAGTGTCATCATTCACATCATACTACTTAGCAATAATAAGAAAAACCTAACTGAGTTTGTGGTTGGTCTATGGGGAACATCTAGATATTCTATGGGGGATAGGATTGTGATTGTGTCTCTATAGTCAGGTGGACAACTATGCCCACCCCTAGTGCAAGTCAGCTTCATTGTCATCAAATATACGACATTTCATTGATTCTCAAACTAAAGGGCTCTTTGCTCTGTGGCCCTCTCGATTGGTTGGCACACTTGTACCGTTCTGGAATATTCCACTCGCTAGCAGCACGTAAGCTGGCACCCGGGTGCTTGTGGGTGGACTTGACCATGCCTTCCCACCCAATGAGCCCATCATCCATCATCACTCCTGCTGTCTGCCATTCGGAAATTGTCTTAGAACTCCAACTGAGAATAAAAGGGAGTTCAAGCACTTTCTTATCTTCAGTCTCGATTTAGCTTGCCTGTGATGCTGGAAATGCATCGGAGGGACAGGGCCTCCGTATCCTTGTCTTTTACTGCTTTTTATCGTGTGTTCTGTTGTGTTTTCCACGCAGTAGTTCATGTGGGACTCCTGGCGGTGCAGCTCTCTCTCTTTTGGTTTGGTGAACAGACCCATGGGATACCCTCATGGCACCCATGGGTAGGGGTGCAACCCTGTGCCCCTAGTGTATGTTTTTGGGCACCTGTGTGTGACCCACAGAGCAGGGTATGGGCTGGTGGCAGCTCTGTGCTGAAATGACTGGTGCCCTGAGCGTCCTACATTTTGGGATGCCCAGGCCCTGTCATTGGAATCGGTAGATTCCAGATGGAGACAAAATGGCCCCCATGGCCTCTTGCCTTCCGTCACCTGTTACCTTGATCTTCCCAAAGTCCCGGGAAGCCCTGCCTCTGTCCCTTCCCCCTGACTGGCTGTTGGGTGGAAGTTCCGTATATGGTAGTGTGGGGAAGTGCCGACCAGAGTGGCTGGAGCATTCTCAACGACCGTATGCTGTGGGTACACCTGTGGATGGGGCCTGGGTGAATGAAGTGTGTGACAAATATACATTCTATGTTGTGGCTGTATAGTATCTGGTGGTTGACACAATGGTTGAGACAGCCCTGCCCGAAACCGGTATGAATGCAGCTTGGAATGTTGAATGGCTCGGTACTTGTCCCAATACACATAACTTGTTGTGAGTGTCTGGAGAGAAGTGAATGGCCTGAATGCCCCATGTGCCTGATTGGCTGCCTGCCTGCATGAATGACCGTAGTCATGATGGGATGCTTGAGTGTGACCCAGCGGAATTAATGGGAGATCAACAGTATATCTGGGGACCTCTCACTGCTAGGAATCGTGTTCAGAAGCTGAAGTCCACTATGATGAGTAACTGGAGTAACTGAAGCTTGATCCTGAAGCCCTGCTGGACGAGAAGAATTGCTGTTGCTCTCCTTCGCAATCTGCAAGCGGCTGTGCTTCAAGAACTGCCCCAGAGAGGACCTGGTAAGGCACCCTCTTCCCGAGCTATGAGGGACCATCGTGCACAGCTGATCTTTGCCTTAGCTCCCTGGTAGACAGACCTTTGACAGGCTGCCGACCCTATACAGGGATTGCTGCGGAACTCCAAGGAGAAGCGCCCTGACTGTTGTCCGCCACTGTCGACGACCACCGTCACCGACTGGTGCCGCCGTGCTCCCGTTGCCTAAGAACTTCATTGATCCAAGGACACTCTCGTCCGCATCATCGTTCATTGTATCTTCTCGAATAGATAACCAGTTTCTTGGCTGCCTCAACCCTTGACACTGGGCCAGACAAGCCTTCTTGATGCTTCCTCTATATTGTGTCTTTGTGTCTTTGTGTTTTGTCTATAGTAATGCAATTATGTAATACATGTGTTTTATTAGCTACGTATTACATATTTCACAGTACACAAAAATCTATTATGGTTAAGTTGCTGTTTCCATAGGAAGAGGACTTTTTGGGCGGCTTATAACTTTGCTCTCCCTGGACGAATCCTCACCAAACTTTGCAAAATAAGTATATGGGTCACTCTGAATTTTTCTGCAAGGTTTGGTGAGGATTCGTCCAGGGGGGGCAAAGTTATAGGGGGGTCCCAAAAACTTTTTTTCCCATAGACTGAATGGGAAAAAACTTTGCTCGCGCCTACAGCCCAAACCGCTGGACCGATTTACACCAAATTTGCGGCAGGAGCGGCGGCTTGGTCCCGAAAGCGTGCTTTGCTTTATTTGGTGTAAATCTGTCCAGTAGTTTTTAAAAAAATGACAAAAATGTAAGTGAAGAAAATTAGTGATATCTGTGTTCGCTTTGCGGAGACACTTCCCTGTTCGCTCCGCGGACAGGACAGTGATTAGGCAAGCAGCTTGCGTGATGTCCGCGGACATCTGACGTGCTCTCTCATTGGATGCGTGAAAGCGTGCAGTGCGTCTGGCTTCAGAGACGCCCGCCATCTTTGTTCCTCGCATGAGAGGCTTTGTATCCCGCCTGCACAGTAAGTCCCCCACCCCCGCTCATGCCCGTGTCTGTCTCCTGTTCCTATCCATCCCTCGCACATGTCCGTGTGTCTTTTGCCCTCCCGCCCACCCCCTGCTCATGTCCGTGTGTCTTTCTCCCTCCCGCCCACCCCCCGCTCATGCGCCGCTCGTCTCTCCCACCCGCCCAACCCCCGCTCATGCCCCGTGTGTCTCTCCCACCCCCGTGTGTCTCTCCCACCCCCGGCTCATGTCCATGTGTCTCTCCCCACCTGCCACCCAGCCCCCGCTCATGTCTGTGTGTCTCTCCCCTTCCCCCACCCCCTGCTCATGCCCCGTGTGTCTCTCTCCCTCCACCCCACCCCCGCTCATGTCCCGTGTGTCTCTCTCCCTCCCCCCACCCCCGCTCATGCCCCGTCTGTGTCTCTCCCCACCCGCCGCCCACCCCCAGCTCATGTCCATGTGTCTCTCCCCACCTGCCGCCCACCCCCCGCTCATGTCCCGTGTGTCTCTCTCCCTCCCCCCACCCCCGCTCATGCCCCGTGTGTCTCTCCCCCCACCCCCCGCTCATGCCCCATGTGTCTCTCCCCTTCCCCCCACCCCCCGCTCATGCCCCGTGTGTCTCTCCCACCCCCCGTGTGTCTCTCCCACCCCCGGCTCATGTCCATGTGTCTCTCTCCACCTGCCAGCCAGCCCCCGCTCATGTCTGTGTGTCTCTCCCCAACCGCCACCCACCCCCAGCTCATGTCCGTGTGTCTCTCCCCACCCGCCGCCCACCCCCCGCTCATGTCCGTGTGTCTCTCCCCACCCGCCGCCCACCCCCCGCTCATGTCCGTGTGTCTCTCCCCGCCCGCCGCCCACCCCCCGCTCATGGCCGTGTGTCTCTCAAGCCCGCCGCCCACCCCCCCGCTCATGTCCGTGTGTCTCTCCCCACCCGCCACCCACCCCCCGCTCATGTCAGTGTGTCTCTCCCCATCCGCCGCCCACCCCCCGCTCATGTCCCGTGTGTCTCTCTCCCTCCCCCCACCCCCGCTCATGCCCCGTGTGTCTCTCCCCCTCCCGCCCACCCCCCGCTCATGCCCCGTGTGTCTCTCCCCCTCCCACCCATGCCCCGTGTGTCTCTCTCCCTCCCCACCACCCCTGCTCATGCCCCGTGTGTCTCTCTCTCTCTCCCCTCCATCCCCGCTCATCCCCGTGTCTCTCTCCCTCCCCCCCCACCCCCCGCTCATGCCCCGTGTGTCTCTCTACCTCCCCCCATCCCCCGCTCATATCCTGTGTGTCTCTCTCCCTCCCGCCCACCCCCGCTCATGCCCCGTGTGTCTCTCTCCCTCCCGCCCAGCCCCCGTTCATGCCCCTTGTGTCTCTCTCCCTACCGCCCACCACCCACTCATGCCCCGTGTGTGTCTCTCCCTCCCGCCCTACCCCGCTCATGCCCCGTGTGTCTCTCTCCCTCCCCCACCCCCCGCCCATGCCCCGTGTGTCTCTCCTCCTTCCCCCAACCCCCGCTCATGCCCCATGTGTCTGTCTTCCCTTTCCCCCTAGCCCCCGCTCATGCCCCGTGTCTGTCTTCTGTTACCCCCGCTCATGCCCCGTGTCTGTCTCCTGTTCTCCCCACCCCCCGCTCATGCCCCGTATCTGTCTCCTGTTCCCCTCATGTGCCGTGTCTGTCTCCTGTTGCCCCCCACACCCCCCGCTCATGCCCCGTGTCTGTGTCTTGTTCTCCCCACCCCCCGCTCATGCCCCGTATCTGTCTCCTGTTCCCCCCACCCCCGCTCATGCCCCGTGTCTCTCCTGTTGCCCCCCACCCCCCGCTCATGCCCCGTGTCTCTCCTGTTGCCCCCCACCCCCCGCTCATGCCCTGTGTCTGTCTCCTGTTCCCCCCACCCCCCGCTCATGCCCCATGTCTCTCTCCTGTTGCCCCCACCCCCCGCTCATGCCCCGTGTCTGTCTCCTGTACCCCTGTCTCCTGTACCCCCCCACCCCCCCGCTCATGCCCCGTGTCTGTCTCCTGTACCCCCCCACCCCCCGCTCATGCCCCGTGTCTGTCTCCTGTTGCCCTCCCCGCTCATGCCCCGTGACTGTCTCCTGTTCCCCCCACCCGCTCATGTCCCGTGTCTCTCTCATGTTGCCCCCCCACCCCCCGCTCATGCCCCGTGTCTGTCTCCTGTACCCCCCACCCCCCTGCTCATGGCCCGTGTCTCTCTCCTGTTGCCCCCCACCCCCTGCTCATGCCCTGTGTCTGTCTCCTGTACCCCCCCACCCCCCGCTCATGCCCCGTGTCTCTCTCCTGTTGCCCCCCACTCCCCCACTCTCTCTCCTGTTGCCCCCACTCCCCAGCTCATGCCCCGTGTCTATCTTCTGTTCCCCCCACCCCCCGCTCATGCCCGTGTCTGTCTCCTGTTCCCCCCACCCCCCATGTCTGTCTCCTGTTGCCCCCACCCATGCCCCGTGTCTGTCTCCTGTACCCCCCCACTCCGCGCTCATGCCCCGTGTCTCTCTCCTGTTGCCCCCCACCCCCCTTCTCATGCCCCGTGTCTGTCTCCTGTTGCCCCCCACCCCCCTGCTCATGCCCAATGTCTGTCTCCTGTTCTCCCCACCCCCGCTCATGCCCCGTATCTGTTTCCTGTTACCCCCATCCCCTGCTCATGCCCGTGTCTGTCTCCTGTTCTCCCCATCCCCCCGCTCATGCCCCGTGTCTGTCTCCTGTTCCCCCCACCCGCTCATGCCCCGTATCTGTCTCCTGTTCCCCCCACCCCCGCTCATGCCCCGTGTCTCTCCTGTTGCCCCCCACCCCCCGCTCATGCCCCGTGTCTCTCCTGTTGCCCCCCACCCCCCGCTCATGCCCTGTGTCTGTCTCCTGTTCCCCCCACCCCCCGCTCATGCCCCATGTCTCTCTCCTGTTGCCCCCACCCCCCGCTCATGCCCCGTGTCTGTCTCCTGTACCCCTGTCTCCTGTACCCCCCCACCCCCCCGCTCATGCCCCGTGTCTGTCTCCTGTACCCCCCCACCCCCCGCTCATGCCCCGTGTCTGTCTCCTGTTGCCCTCCCCGCTCATGCCCCGTGACTGTCTCCTGTTCCCCCCACCCGCTCATGTCCCGTGTCTCTCTCATGTTGCCCCCCCACCCCCCGCTCATGCCCCGTGTCTGTCTCCTGTACCCCCCACCCCCCTGCTCATGGCCCGTGTCTCTCTCCTGTTGCCCCCCACCCCTGCTCATGCCCTGTGTCTGTCTCCTGTACCCCCCCACCCCCCGCTCATGCCCCGTGTCTCTCTCCTGTTGCCCCCCACTCCCCCACTCTCTCTCCTGTTGCCCCCACTCCCCAGCTCATGCCCCGTGTCTATCTTCTGTTCCCCCCACCCCCCGCTCATGCCCGTGTCTGTCTCCTGTTCCCCCCACCCCCCGTGTCTGTCTCCTGTTGCCCCCACCCATGCCCCGTGTCTGTCTCCTGTACCCCCCCACTCCGCGCTCATGCCCCGTGTCTCTCTCCTGTTGCCCCCCACCCCCCTTCTCATGCCCCGTGTCTGTCTCCTGTTGCCCCCCACCCCCCTGCTCATGCCCAATGTCTGTCTCCTGTTCTCCCCACCCCCGCTCATGCCCCGTATCTGTTTCCTGTTACCCCCATCCCCTGCTCATGCCCGTGTCTGTCTCCTGTTCTCCCCATCCCCCCGCTCATGCCCCGTGTCTGTCTCCTGTTCCCCCCACCCGCTCATGCCCTGTGTCTGTCTCCTGTTGCCCCCCCGCTCTTGCCCCGTGTGTCTCTCTCCCCCCCACCCCCCGCTCATGCCCCGTGTGTCTCTCTCCCTCCCCCAAGCCGGTCAAGTGGCACAGCGAGTAGAGCGCCCGCTTTGACACCCGTGCAGAGCCTGTTAACGCAGGTTCGAATCCCGGCGGGGCCAAACTCAGCCTTTCATCCTTCCAAGGTCGATAAATGAGCACCACACACCGTGGGTAATAATAAGCAGCGCTCAGATACCTGAGGGTTTGTAGCGCTATATAAAAGCCTAATTATTATTTATTATTTATTATTATTATCCCCCGCTCATACCCCGTGTGTCTCTCTCCCTCCCGCCCACCCCCGCTCATGCCCCGTGTGTCTCTCTCCCTCCCGCCCAGCCCCCGTTCATGCCCCTTGTGTCTCTCTCCCTACCGCCCACCACCCACTCATGCCCCGTGTGTGTCTCTCCCTCCCGCCCTACCCCGCTCATGCCCCGTGTGTCTCTCTCCCTCCCCCCACCCCCCGCCCATGCCCCGTGTGTCTCTCCTCCTTCCCCCAACCCCCGCTCATGCCCCATGTGTCTGTCTTCCCTTTCCCCCTACCCCCCGCTCATGCCCCGTGTCTGTCTTCTGTTCCCCCGCTCATGCCCTGTGTCTGTCTCCTGTTCTCCCCACCCCCCGCTCATGCCCCGTATCTGTCTCCTGTTCCCCTCATGTGCCGTGTCTGTCTCCTGTTGCCCCCCACACCCCCCGCTCATGCCCCGTGTCTGTCTCCTGTTCTCCCCACCCCCCGCTCATGCCCGTGTCTGTGTCCTGTTCCCCCACCCCCCGCTCATGCCCCGTGTCTGTCTCCTGTTCCCCCCACCCCCGCTCATGCCCCGTGTCTCTCCTGTTGCCCCCCACCCCCCGCTCATGCCCCGTGTCTGTCTCCTGTTGCTCTCCACCCCCCGCTCATGCTCCGTGTCTGTCTCCTGTTCCCCCCCACCCCCCACTCATGCCCCGTGTCTGTCTCCTGTTCCCCCCACCCCCCGCTCATGCCCCATGTCTCTCTCCTGTTGCCCCCCACCCCCCGCTCATGCCCCGTGTCTGTCTCCTGTACCCCTGTCTCCTGTACCCCCCCACCCCCCGCTCATGCCCCGTGTCTGTCTCCTGTACCCCCCCACCCCCGCTCATGCCCCGTGTCTGTCTCCTGTTGCCCTCCCCGCTCATGCCCCGTGACTGTCTCCTGTTCCCCCCACCCGCTCATGTCCCGTGTCTCTCTCATGTTGCCCCTCCACCCCCCGCTCATGCCCCGTGTCTGTCTCCTGTACCCCCCACCCCCCTGCTCATGGCCCGTGTCTCTCTCCTGTTGCCCCCCACCCCCTGCTCATGCCTGTGTCTGTCTCCTGTACCCTCCCACCCCCCGTTCATGCCCCGTGTCTCTCTCCTGTTGCCCCCCACTCCCCCACTCTCTCTCCTGTTGCCCCCCACTCCCCAGCTCATGCCCCGTTTCTGTCTTCTGTTCCCCCCTCCCCCCGCTCATGCCCGTGTCTGTCTCCTGTTCCCCCCACCCCCCGTGTCTGTCTCCTGTTGCCCCCACCCATGCCCCGTTCATGCCCCGTGTCTCTCTCCTGTTGCCCCCCACCCCCCTTCTCATGCCCCGTGTCTGTCTCCTGTTGCCCCCCACCCCCCTGCTCATGCCCAATGTCTGTCTCCTGTTCTCCCCACCCCCGCTCATGCCCGTATCTGTTTCCTGTTCCCCCATCCCCTGCTCATGCCCGTGTCTGTCTCCTGTTCTCCCTATCCCCCCGCTCATGCCCGTGTCTGTCTCCTGTTCCCCCCACCCGCTCATGCCCCGTGTCTGTCTCCTGTTGGCCCCACCCCCGCTTATGCCCCGTGTCTGTCTCCTGTTGCCCCCCACCCCCCCCTGCCCCATGTCTGTCTCCTGTTCTCCCCACCCCCGCTCATGCCCCTTGTCTCTCTCCTTCCCCCCCACCCCGCTCATGTCTTGTGTGTGCCCTGTACCCCCCCGCTCATGCCCGTGTCTCCCTCGTGTTCCTCCCCACCCCCCGCTCATACCCCGTGTCTCCCTCATGTTCCTCCACACCCGCTGCTCATGCCCTGTGTCTCTCTCGTGTTCCCCCCACCACCGCTCATGCCCTGTGTCTGTCTCCTGTTCCTCCCAACCCCCGCTAATGCCCCGTGTCTGTCTCCTGTTGCCCTCCACCCCCCGCTCATGCCCCGTGTCCGTTCTCCCCACCCCCCGCTCATGCTCCGTGTCTGTTCTCCCCAACCCCTGCTCATGCCCCGTGTCTGTCTCCTGTTCCCCCCACCCCCCGCTCATGCCCCGTGTCTGTCTCCTGTTCCCCCCACCCCCCGCTCATGCCCCGTGTCTGTCCTGTTGCCCCCCACCCCCTGCTCATGCCCCGTGTCTCTCCTGTTGCCCCCCACCCCCTGCTCATGCCCCGTGTCTGTCTCCTGTTGCCCCCACCCCCCGCTCATGCCCCGTGTCTGTCTCCTGTTCTCCCCACCCCCCGCTCATGCTCCGTGTCTGTCTCCTGTTCCCCTCCACCCCCCACTCATGCCCCGTGTCTGTCTCCTGTACCCCCCACCCCCTGCTCATGCCCCGTGTCTGTCTCCTGTGGCTCCCACCCCCCGCTCATGCCCCGTGTCTGTCTCCTGTTGCCCCCCACCCCACGCTCATGCCCTGTGTCTGTCTCCTGTTGCCTCCCACCCCCTGCTCATGCCCCGTGTCTGTCTCTGTTGTTCTGTTGTTCCCCCCACCCCCCCCGTCATGCCCTGTGTCTGTCTCCTGTTCCCCCCACCCCCTGCTCATGCCCGTGTCTCTCTCCTGTTGCCCCCCACCCCCCGCTCATGCCCCGTGTCTGTCTCCTGAACACCTGTCTCCTGTACCCCCCCACCCCCCGCTCATGCCCTGTGTCTGTCTCCTGTACCCCCCCACCCCCGGCTCATGCCCCGTTTCTGTCTCCTGTTGCCCCCCCCGCTCATGCCCCATGTCTGTCTCCTGTTCCCCCACCCGCTCATGCCCCGTGTCTGTCTCCTGTACCCCCCCACCCCCCCACTCATGCCCCGTGTCTCTCTCCTGTTTCCCCCCACCCCCTGCTCATGCCCTGTGTCTGTCTCCTGTACCCCCCACCCCCCGCTCATGCCCCGTGTCTCTCTCCTGTTGCCCCCCACTCCCCCGCTCTCCCTCCTGTTGCCCCCCACTCCCCTGCTCATGCCCCGTGTCTGTCTTCTGTTCCCCCCACCCCCTGCTCATGCCCCGTATCTGTCTCCTGTTCCCCCCACTCATGCCCCGTGTCTGTCTCCTCTTGCCCCCACCCATGCCCCGTGTCTGTCTCCTGTACCCCCCACTCTGCGCTCATGCCCCGTGTCTCTCTCCTGTTGCCCCCCACCCCCCTGCTAATGCCCCGTGTCTGTCTCCTGTTGCCCCCCACCCCCCCACTCATGCCCCGTGTCTGTCTCCTGTTCTCCCCACCCCCGCTCATGCCCTGTATCTGTCTCCTGTTCCCCCCATCCCCTGCTCATGCCCCGTGTCTGTCTCCTGTTCTCCCCACCCCCCGCTCATGCCCCGTGTCTGTCTACTGTTCTCCCCACCCCCCGCTCATGCCCTGTGTCTCTCTCCTGTTGGCCCCACCCCCCGCTCATGCCCCATGTCTGTCTCCTGTTGCCCCCCACCCCCCGCTCATGCCCTGTGTCTCCCTCGTGTTCCCCCCATCCTCCGCTCATGCCCCGTGTTTCCCTCTTGTTACCCCCCACGCCCCCACTCATGCCCCGTGTCACCCTCGTGTTCCCCCCACCCCCCGCTCATGCCCCTTGTCACTCTCCTTTCCCCCCCACCCCAGCTCACATCCCGTGTGTGCCCTGTACCCCCCCGCTCATGCCCCATGTCTCCCTCGTGTTCCTTCCCACCCCCCGCTAATACCCCGTGTCTCCCTCATGTTCCTCCCCACCCGCTGCTCATGCCCCGTGTCTCTCTCGTGTTCCCCCACCACCGCTCATGCCCCGTGTTTCCTTCCTTTCCCTCCACCCCCTGCTCATGCCCCGTTTGTACCCTGTTCCCTCTCACCCCCGCTCATGCCCATGTGTCGCCCCTGTTCCCCCCCACCCCCCGCTCATGCCCTGTTGTGTTCTTTATACACCCCACCTTCCCTTTCCATGGTGGCCATCTTGGTAAAAGATTTTCCTTCCTACACCGGGATGCCGCAGGCGTCCCGGTGTAGGAAGGAAAATCTTTTTTTTTTTTTTTTACCACCCGGCGTTCCCACTTTGAGGACATAGGATGTTAGTGGTCTTCATGTATTGAAAAGGATGTTATGGTGACGTTGTACTAATAAAAACCTTTAAAATTTAGTTGAAAAAAAATGTTACAGGGACGTTATGATTAAGTTGCACTAATAAAAACCTATGAAATTCAATGAAAAAACTTTGTTAAAGGGACGTTATGGTTAAGTTGCGCTACTAAAAACCTATGAAATTCAGTGAAAAAACTTTGTCAAAGGGACGTTATGGTTCCAAGTAAAACCGAAAAACCCTTGAAATTCACCAGTTATGGTAAGCTAAGCAACCATAACTCGCGCCACCACCATGCACTGCTAAGACTAACACCCAGGACATCAAAGATGACATCACAAATGTCATTGATGACATCACTGCTGACATCACATGTCTGGCTCACTCTTTTTTCTTTTGCTGACATATCTAGGCCACATGGTTTTCTTCAGTAACAGTCAGAAACTAAAAATGTTATTTTATTTGTAGACATATCCTTCATGTAAGTTCTTACAGTAATTCCCTTAGAGTCCAGTCACATCATATGAAACATATACATACGGGAAGACACAAGCTTGAAAGACAGCAATCCTTTTTGTGCATAAAGAAAATCAATAGACTTATGAGCACATTCTGATAGTTCTGTTTTTTTTTTTTTATGGCTGTACTTTCTCTGTGGGTCCAATCACATCAAGTGATACATATACATAGGGTAAATAGCAGCTTTGAAACAGAGCAATCATTTATTTGCATGAAAATAATCAGTTAAGTTATGAATTGTTTCTGCTACTACTTGTGCTTTTTTGCTAACTTCACTTTCCCTGTATATACCCATATTGGTATGTGTTCTTGTGTCTTTGTGTTTTGTCTATAGTAATGCAATTATGTAATACATGTGTTTTATTAGCTACGTATTACATATTTCACAGTACACAAAAATATATTACGAAAACAATTATCATTTCATTATTCAACATATTAACATTACGAATATTATACCTTCATCTTGTACGCTGCACACAATGTTATGTTTCTGTATGAGTAGCTTAGTATACTAGATAGAACCCCATAATAGAATGCTATTTATATCAATGCATCGTTCAATGCACTAATTAGGGTATGATATTTATTGCAATGATCCTTGACACTTGTTTCGCAACATTATAATAAGAATCCCTTGTACACATATTTCATGAAAAGTACATACACATGTGATGTCATCAGTGATGTCATCAATGACATTTGTGATGTCATCTTTGATGTCCTGGGTGTTAGTCTTAGCAGTGCACGGTGGTGGCGTGAGTTATGGTTGCTTAGCTTACCATAACTGGCGAATTTCAAGGGTTTTTCGGTTTTACTTGGAACCATAACGTCCCTTTGACAAAGTTTTTTCACTGAATATATATATGTATATATATATAATGGTGGCACCACCTACAGTCTATACATTACATATAGTCAGCCTTCATGATTACTTAGTCCACTTGCGTTGCAGCATCTGTACAGTTATAAAGCAATTTACACTTTCTTCAGTGCTTTTCGCACGTGCAATCTCCATTCCACACATGAAATGTTACTCGACTCTTCACTTCGTCATCAGATTCTATGAGGTCTATATACTTTCTTCCTTGGCATCATGTGACGTCACCATCCTCTTGCGTTCCCCACTTCTTCAAGGACCTCCTTTAAGAGACTGTCATCTCTCTGCGGGTAAATCATGTAGGGCTTTCTTAGTGGATACCTTGTCTCAAGGATTCTTCATGGGATAGGTACCAGTACTGGCATTGTGCATTCATATTTTTTGGTTTCCAACATATAGGCAAAATAGGGGCGGGATTTCTTGTATAGGCATTTGGCTGCTTCTCTACAATGCCCCCTCTGGTTGATTCATCGACCACCCCTTCATCTGTTTCCACATTTAAACATCCTTTCCTGAAGAAGTGCTTCTTTGGAGTCCATACCTTTACTACCCCTTTCAGAGATCCTGCTGATTTTACATGTTCATCAACACTCCAGGTAGGTCATGTGGCTACATTGTCCATTCGGACTGCAGTAGATCCATCTTCCCACATACATTTTGTGGTTTCTTGAATACAGGAACTTCGTTCCCTCAGGTGCTAAAATGCTTGCTTCTATATATTTTCTGATTTCTTCATCTGTCAGCTTCTTGGCTCCAAACCCAGACCCAACATTGATCATGATTTTCTTTCCTACAACTTTCTTTGCTGTCTTCTTTTATGTGTGATTATTATTCTTATCACACAGAATCTGAACATGATCATCACCAATAGTGCTCAGAGAAACTTAAAAATATTCCCCATCCATTGTGGAACCCATGAGAAGATTGATGGAAACCAGCTGTCATCTGAAATATCTTCTGTCTCATCTTCCATCTCAATTTGCAAGTTTGTTAACATTGTTATAGCCTCTGTCAAGGTCCCATTCTCATCATCGTGAGAAGGTATAAATGTGCAACATGATTCTCTGATTTTGGCACAAACTCCTCCATCCATTGGTGTGATCATGTCCAGGACATATCTGTTCTACAGGGTCATCAATGTTATAGCTCTCAATTCTTCCTTGATAGCATTGAATCCCTTTATGGTAGCATTGATCGTCTGCAGAAGTCCCCATCTGGTAATCTGTAACCATTTGGCATTAGCCATCGTCTGGATACCTGGCATGAACATAGTCATGAATACTGCAGTAGTTTAACTGAACAACCTGTGTTCATTCCGAATTGATCAAAGGATTCTATGGACTTTCTGAAAAGTACATCTCCCTCTTTTTTTCGATTGAGAAATCCAACTGATCTCTTCTTCCTCGGGTGAGCATCTGCTTTTGGGAATTCTTCAATGCTCAGGTCACTCTTCAGAATCACCAATGCTGCAACATGAATGAGAACTTTGGAACACAGCCCTCCCCAGTCTTTGGGCAACTTCATATATGCTCTGGGTCCACAGGCCCAGTAGTGGTCTATTATCACTACTGTTCCATCATTCATGCCTGGTAAATTGAAAATTCTACCGGACTGCTGATTCATTCCAATCGTCCTTGTGCCATTTTTTCTGAAGCACAGTTCTGCATTTGATAGAGGTACTATCTGCAACAGTCCTCCTTTATCCTCGACCCATGTCAGCAATTTCACAATTTCTGACCAATAATGCTTGTATTCATTTTCTGCAGTGTCTCTGACTGGTTCATGGTATCCCATTAGTGTTGATGCTCTACATATGATCAGGATTTCATCCCATCCTTCTGGGGTCAGCACTGTTGCTTTGATTTGCAGCTGACCTCTTTCCTTACATCTTCGTATTTCTTCATGGTTCTAATTGAGCATTTTATTTTCTTCCCATCTGATTCCTGCTCCATGTATACCAGTCTGTTCATATTTTATCACTTGATTCTTTGTTGCTGGCCTCTCTCTTGTCTTTAAATCTTGCACATAATCATCTTCTCTTGGAGCTGCCTTCTCAGTCACCCATACCTAGGATGCCGTTCGACCCTGGAACTGACTTCTCCTATAGCAGAGTGCATGGTGTGTCAGACAATGAACTTTCTGGACTGCTACTTCTATAGCTATACATATCTTGGAATTCCCCATGACATAAGGTATGAGAGCTCAAATATAGCAACTCTCCTTGGATGTCCTGTCTCCCTCCTTTTTCATGTGCTGATAGCACATTTTATTTCCCAAGTGTGCTGTACTGTCTAGATAATTATTTAATTCATGATCCTCTTCCCTTATGTTTCTCTTGTGTCTCCCTCTTGCAAAGTGAGTGCTTGCATAATACTCAAGAAGTATGTCTGTAATGGTCCTTCCTACAGGGGAGATCATTGGCACACTTGTCATAGAAATAGGCACCCTTACATAAGCTACTGGTGTGGGGAAAATCACAAATGGCCTTGGTCTTTCACTAATAGATAATACTGTGAGAGTCACTTGAGTTGGAAGAATCAAGGGGACTTCTATTTTGCTTGGACCAATGAAGTAAACAGTATGGATCAATAAAATAGGAAAACAACAATAAATGCTGAGCATGCATATATTATGCACCAATACATTAGTACCCACCATTTACGATTTTGCACACGTCGTTGAATTTGCTCATTTTCCAAAACTGTACCATTCTCAACATTGCTCATGGTGCTGGTATACTACTTTAAGGAAGGAAAAAACGTGATATATCAGTCAATCTTGTTAAATGGTCAGGTAACTGCAGGATCTGTTCAACTATTGCCATAAGCAGCCTCCTTATTGCAGGGCCATTTTCATCATCATGACGAAAAGTGCATATGTCAACACTGCGCCCAACAAGAGCAGGATAAGATCGAAGAATGAAACCAAAAACAGTGAGAAGTAGCCTATGGGCATCGGAATCTGTCACGACCATTGGATTAAACAAACAGAAACTCAGTGAGGAACAAGTCTGGAAACTGCTCACGTTTCCAGTCATCAAATTCGGACACCAGGTTTGGCATGTTTAATATGTAAACACCTTCTAAAGTCCAATTCAAAGATTCCTGTGGCTCAAGAACTAAGTTTGCACTCTTGCTATAATATCTATAAAGAGTGTCCGGGTTGAGCCACAGTCCAAATGCATACTTGCATTTATTTAATCAGCAACCTTAGCGTCCTTCCTCCTCGACATTGATCGGGTCTGCACATGCTGATCTTCTTCTTCTTGCCTTGCTTCTGAATCCAAAGTTGGGGTTGCATCGGTCTCACCAGCGTATGGCTTTACGTCACTCAAATAGATCCAGGCACGTCTCTCTTGGACTTTTACTGCTGAGGAAGTAATGTTTTCCATCACGTAGGCACCACTAAAGCGTGGCTCATGCCAATTTACCAGGTGAAATTCCTCATTAGGACTGAATGTCCTTTAATAAGTCTAGGTACAGGAAATAGTTCTTGAATTCTGGTTGCTGAATGGTCTTCATCTATGTCCTGAGACCAACCCCCCTTGCATTTGAGTTGATCTGAAATGACAGAGATACTAGCGGTCATAAATGTCAAATAAGTACGTAACTAATTTCCTGACATTTCTTCAGTCTTCTGGGCATTGCTTCTGCTCCTCGATGGAGGAGACAAAGGTGTTATCATTCGCCTCCCTGTTACTCATAGGGTGTGAGTTGGTGGTCCGACCCAGGCTGATTCCTTAATGCATAAAATGCAAAGAGCAGGCAATACAACCATCCCTTCTTCAGTGTAAATTTTAATTTCACAATTCTCACTTAAGGAGACCGTTGAGTCTCTCACATATCCCGTTCGCTTGCAGGTGATAAGCAGAAGAAAACTTGTGTTTTATACTTAGGAATAAGCTAATCTGTTTGAATACTTCATTAACAAAATGGGGCACATTGTCGAATCTCAGCACCTCAAATACTCCCCATCTGGGAAAGACTTCTCGGACTAAAAACTTTGCTGTGCAAGTGGCACCAGGGTGTGTAAAAGTACCTGCTTTGATCCACCTGAAAAAGGGACACACGACCACTATCATATACCTGTATCCTCTACATACTTGCAGCATATCAACCTAATCGATATGAAAAGGACCATTTGTTTGAAGAATTACTGCTCTGATTGTTCGCAGTGTATGCCCAGCAGTAACTATTGACATACGATGCGATTTACTACATAAAATGCAACGTGTTCTAACAGGTTTGGTACAAACCAGTCCTCTGCAATAGCTGCTGCAAGGCTTTCCCTAGTTACATGCGCAGGGTAGTGAAGCTGTTCAGGCGCTACCTTTAACAATGCTGCTGGCATCTCTGGCTTTCTAGTGCTGTCCTGTCGTCATAATGCTTCAGCGGGGGACAAGGGGCACCCCCTCCATTTCAACAATTCCTGCTCTTCCTGTGGTGCACTGCCTTGAACTTCCATCAACTGTGCTCTTGACAAATGATTAAACCCTTCATTTACTGTCATGATTGTGACTAGCTTCTCCTTTACATCTGGAGTATCAAAACTTGAAATATCTGGTGAATATGCAACCCTTTTGGCCTCTTAGTCTGCATCTTCATTCCCATGAGAGATAAAGTCAGTTTTCTTAGTATGTGCTGCGCATTTAACTATTGCAATGGCTTCTGGGAGTTGTAGTGCCTTAATAAGCCTGTCCATTAATGTTGTGTGTTGCACTAGAGTGCCATCCGCTCTGAGGCAGCCCCTCCTTTTCCAACATGCTAATCCTGCGTGCATGGTTGACGTCACATAGGCGGGGTCACTGTACACTGTCACTTCCTGCCCTTCGTGTTTCTCAAGCGCGACAATAAGCATCAACAATTCTGCTGCTTGCGCTGAAAGGTGAGATGGTAATCTTGCACTTGCTACCACTTCAAACTCACCATTGGCTCTGTATCTTACCACAGCTGATTCACAATGCCTTTCTCCACTAATTTGGTTGATTTTCAAAGAACCATCAATAAAAAGAATCCCCCCCACTAACGCATTTTCCTTTACGCGCTGGATGTCATCATAGAATTCCTCGTAGTTAGCACAATCGTGCACATGCTCACCCTCTACCATAGTCTCAGCTACAAACGTGGCATGGTTCACTATTTTACACCTAACTATTTTGATTGCAGGATTTGATATAGCCACCTCATATGCAGAAGCTATCTGAGATTTCAGTTTGTGTGCCCTTAGGTTTTTCTAAAATGGCAAAGAAAGCATGCTGTACAAAAAGTGTCATGGAACATCCCATCATGATATCAGTAGATTTCTCTATTGCGAACGTGGCTGCTGCCAGCGACTGTTTGCAAGGAAAGTCCCCTCTTATAAGTGGATCCAGAATTCCACTATAATATGCAAGAGGTTTGTACCCCAGTGTAGTTCTCTGTGTAAGCACTGCTTTCATGACTGTCAGATTTGTGTGCAAAAATAAAAAAAACTCCTCGTCATAGTTGGGAATTCCTAAAACTGGAGCAGTAAAAATAGCTTTCTTTAGTTTTTCAAACCCTTCCTCCATTTCCTCATTCCATTCGATCTTTTCCTTATTCACATGTGCTTTCTTCAAAGCTTGCAAAAGGGGTCTTGTGTACGAACTATAAACAAACACCCAGGCTCTAACGTAGTTGCATAATAACAAAAAACTGTTGCATGTGCTTTATCGTGTGTGGTTTTTCTGTTTTCATGATTGCCTCAGCTCCTTCAGGTGTGAATCTTTTTTCCTCATGTGAGATAAACTGGCCTACATACAACACTTATTCTTGACAATACTGCAACTTCTCTATTTCTACCTTTTATCCCTTGTCTGCTAGGATAGTCATTAACTGAATTGAGTCTTGTCTACACTCATCTTCTGTTGTGCTAGAGACCAAAATATCATCTACGTACTGTATCACAACGCTTTTCAAATCTTTATTGCCTAAATCCATCTGAAGGACCCTGTTAAAGATTGATGGAAACTCACAGTACCTTTGGGGCAAATGAGTGCTTTTCAGTTTAGTTGGTGAAACGTAACTGACATAAGGTCTTGGGAGTCCTTATGCAGCGGGATTGAGAGAAATGCATTTTTCTACTCAATCACTGTAAAATATTGTGCTTCTGCTGGTATACTGCATAATATTGTCACCGGATTCGGAACTAAAGAAAACTCTGCCTCTACAATCTGGTTAATTGGTCTCATATCTTGTATGAATCTCACAACCCTCCCTTTGATTGCTTGATAGGATACACCACGGTATTACACAGTGACTCGGACGTCACTAAAATACCTTGTACTATCACAGCTGAAATAGTCTTGAAAATACCCTCATCTGCCTCTCGAGTCATTGGATACTGTCCTGCTCGAGGTAAAATTGCTCCTGGTTTCAACTTTATCTTAATCTCTCCTATCCCCTTCAATAGGCATACAGCATATGTGCCCCCAGTCCATAAAAAATTGGGTATTTTTTCCAAATCTTCATAAAGAAATGCTGGATGTTGCCGCACTATTACCATTCACAGTGGGATCTCTCTTTTCTCTATCCTGATCCAATATGTAATACTTATTTTGAATATTACTTCATCATCTGATGGATCATCTCTAAACATGTCTTTGTCTGTGACATCAATCAGTCTATACCCATCCCCAATGGCAATCACCATTCTCCATGGCCTGCCCTCGTCATCTGTTCCTTCGAGCATTGCCATTTCCCCTTGCACTATGGCTCCATTTAATTGTAAGGGAATAGTCTGTCCCACCTCTTCGTCCATATGTATCTGTGGCCTAAACAGAAATGCATCAGGTATTCTCATATTCTTTCCCACTAAGCCGGGTAGCCATGTGAACAAAATGCATAGCCCATAAAGTAAGACTTCTGGCTCCTTTCGCAGAGCCATTTGTCCTGTAAACGCCAATATAAATTCAGAGTACAATACACTATGCCTTCATCAGTAAAAGAAATTGTCATGTTAAGTTTCATCATTAATCGCCCTAGAATATTGACTGGTGTCTGCATTGAGTACAATAATGGAACAGACAGGTCACACTTTCCTATAGAAACTGGTAATTCATCAGTAAAAGGAACTCAACTTGTAGCTCCAGAGAATCCTTGAGCATTCATGGCATTTCCCGACATTGGGTATTTTCCCTTTCGTATACATGAACGAGTATCCCCAGTATCTACTAAAAAAGAAAAAGATTTCCCTCCTATCCTCACATCAGCCCTTGGTTCATCTTGGGGGTCTGGTGTTACTGATAGTACTGAACACAGCAAGTCGCCTTGTGAGCTGTCCTATTGGGGGTACATACTTATTCCTGTAACCGTGAAAGGATTTACTCCTACCACAGTGACAACCCTACTCTAGGTGTCAATAACTGTCCCGCGTTTGCAATCTGCTGTATCTGCATTTGGCGCATACTGCGACTGCCCTTGTGGGGGATTTAATGGTACTTGCTGTAGTTGCAATGCCTGTTGCATTTGTGGAGCTTGTGCTTGATATACTGTCTGATCTTGGACAAACCCATCCCTAGCTTGTGAGCTATATGCTGGAGGATAAGCTGTCCCCCTCTTGAGAATTCCTCAGTCTGTACATAGCCTTAGCTTCCACATGTACGCGCAATGTGCCCAGTCATTCCACATGTCCAACATACAGGAGGAGCCTTTCTGATTTGTCCCCTTTGTTAAATCCTCCTTGCATATTCTGAAAACCGCCTTGGTTATTCTGAAAACCATCCCTTCCTCTATAGCCCATTCCTCTGCCTCGTGGCACAAATCCACTTGGTGTTGATTATTCACCTGTGATGTACCCACTGCTTGCTGTATTCCCAATCTTTCTCTGCATGTCAATATGTTCCCTTCTATGGCATATTTTTACATTTTCTCCTGAACTAACTTGGTTTCCTAAAGTTTTCTAGCATCTTCCTTCTTCCTATTTTTCTCACAGTAATGCACTATGGTCAACTGTATTTATGCCCATGGCTTCACTTCCATTCCCACTCATTTCTTAAGCTGCCTTTGTACTGGCTCAGGCAATCCCTGACATAAAATGTGGTAAAATACTGCCACTGTCTTTCCCCACGGTTCCCGCATTTCAAGAGTGCACCATTCCTGAATAACCCGTTATATGTCATCCAGGATTCGATCGTAGAGTAGATGGAATTGAGGGTGTTCATGTCGGCCTCGTAATTACCCGTGAGGGGGATAAGCACCTGTGTGTCATCAGCATATTTAGTGTATGAGATGCTCAGGCCATCCAGAATGTTGAACAGGGGCCTTGTGAACAGGTTATAGAGGGTGGGCGCAATGCACGAGCCCTGAGGGACTCCACATTTGATGTGACTTGGAGTGGCACAGGCTGAGTCAGAGAAGACTTTCATGGCCCTTTCTTGTAGAAACGAGGTGATTCAAGCACATGCCTTAGGGGAGAAATTGGCCGCAATAGAGAAATGGTGGGCCTGCGTCCCTAGGGTCGTCCATTTCATTTTTCAAGTCAAGGAAAGCCGTTTCGGTGCCGTGTCGTGGACGGAAGCCAGACTGCCGAAGGCCGAGAAGACAGTTGTCTGCAAGGAATTTTTGGACTTGCAGGTAGGCTGCTTAGTCCAGAATTTTCAGTAAAAAAGGGACAGTGGTTGGCCACCAGGGGACGCACGGATGAACAGCATCACTGTGTAAGCTCCACACCCGCAGGTCTTTAAAGCGAATTGAGCCCCCGCTTAGAGACCCCCCACGGAAATACCAACAAAGCGAGGGCTGTGTGAAGCCCCCCCCACCAGCAGGCGAAATCCCGATTAAAATCGGATTCGGGAAACCCATAAAAAGCACTGACCAAAGTTTAGCCCACGACGAGATCCAGCAGAGGCAGGGGAAGCCCCCGTGAATCTGAACACATACCAGCAGGCCAAGAGAAACCGCTTGAGCAGTGCCCAGAAGATCTGGAGGGCATCCAGCCCGACCCGCACATCAGGCAGAGGATTCTCGAAGGGACCCCCGCCCCCCCCGGGAACGAAGAGACTGAGCCGCCGCAGCGGGACATAAAGCCCATCCAGGCTAAAGAAAAGCACCGGTAAGAGCTGCACTACACTGGCCCTCCCCCGCTGCACACAGACAGTAGGAACAGGCCAAGAGGCCTGCGGAGCACCGCGCGCGGACCCCCGCCTCTGCATCGCCGGCCCGCAGGGCTTCAGCGCAGAGTTCCCAGCGCGGGGCCCACCAGCTAAAGCGGTGGGCGGGACATTTGCGGTGCCCGTGCTCTCTTGGTGGCTGCTGCGGGAGGGGGCCACACGAAGGCCTTTCTGATGCGGGCGAACCCGTGAAGGTGTAAGTGATTTCAATCCCGCACTCCAACTAATTCAATGCCTAGTATGGGATGCCCAATGGAAACCCTTATTTATATATTTTTATGTCAAAAGTTTGTTTCATTCTGGATGATGTACCCTTATATAATGCCCCTCTCTTTGAATCCCCCCAGCCTCACTGAACCAAGAAATAGTTTTTTTTGCAAATTAAAAGATTTATTTGAAGAATTGAACAATATATAGATTACACTTTTATGAATATGAATAATATCTGAATATCACACTTATGAATATGAACAATGATCGGCAATGGGCAATATTACAATATCAACAATCTCCTTAATCAATTCAGAGTAGGAATAGGAAGAATAATCTAGCAGATTGTATGGGTTCAAGAGATTGCAATGATAGGAAGAAATGCAACACAGAAATAAAACTTAATATGACTTCAATCAAAAGACAATATGATCACTCTTTCCCCTGTTACTACTCACTCCCCCCAACATGTAATATGAAGATATGGGATGAGGGCACACAGGTATCAGGAATAACAATCAACAATGCAGTTCAATCCCAATTCCCCCAGCAAGCTTAGAGAGAACAGGTATGATTTTAAATAGGTCAATTACTTTTAAATGTGGTTTGAATTGAATGGGAAAATGCTAAAAATGATTTTAATTCGCTAAATGAGATTCAGAATTAGTGAGAGTGGCTTGGGATAGGTTCAGGTAAACACTAGCAATGATTATAGAATGATTAGCAGATGGAAAACGAAATTCAGAAGTTGAAAGCAAGAAACAGCTATTTTTACATGTGGTGAAATTGAGCCAAATGCCAAATCGCAGCAACTTTTACACGTGCGGGAAACGTGATTGCGGAAAAAACTATAAAGAATTGGAATGTCGTTTGGGTTCGTTTGAAAGCTTCAAAATGACAAAGCGGTTCAAAAGTTACAGAGGTTTTTGTGAAGGTAGATTTTTCAGAAACAGAGTCAAGATTCGAAATGAAAGATGCGCTTTAAAGATTAAGAACCAAGATGGACGTATACTAAGGAGCTATGAAAGTACAAGATACCCAATGGGACAACCACCAGAACAGGGCACCTTCTGCTCTGATTGCTGTGCGCCAGGACACTTGAGTTTCTTCAGAAAATATCAGCGCACAGATGATTATCGCTACAATTATCACAGACTATATAATGAGAAGAATTCAGGATGGACAAAAGTTTCTATAATGCAGTTCTGGATAGGTTGAAATGGATTGAATAGGATTACTTTAAACTAAGAGATGACTATGGACAGTTCTATACTAAATACTGACTCCTATGGCTTTGGAATGGAATGAGCCCGTCAAAGATCTGGTCAAGGGTTTGGCTCGGATTCTCTCGCCACCGGACAGGTTTCAGGCATTGGGTTCTGCTCTCAGCAAGGCCCTCTGGTCTGCGCGGCCTCTTGGACTGGATCTGACTGGTTGGTTCTGGGTACAGCTCTGCTCTATGGGTCTGGATCTTGGTTCTAGTACGAGGTTCTTAGCTAGAACAGCAAAACAGCTCAGCCAAGCTGTTGGATTTTATGGTGCCCCTTGGAAGTTTAGGGGTTAAAATCAGGTTGCTAGATTTTAAAGGCCTGCTAAAAGGGTTCAGCTTTTTGGATTGGGCCTTTCTGCTTCAAAGTTCTAGAGTCTGGATTCTGGGTCTGGTTCTAGAGTCTGGAGTCTGGATCTTCCTGCAGGGTGCTTCGCCAGTGGATCAGTTGATGAGTGAGAAAGTGTGCGTGTGTGGGTCCTCAAGAGTCCCTATTTATCCATTTCCAAAGCGGATGGGGAGGCTGATTGTCTATGCCCAACCCTCTAAGGATCTGATAGGTCAGAGAATTCCCTGTCCCCTGATTTGAGAAAGGAAGAGTGTGTCATCATGTGTCAGAGTGATGCTGCCATTTACAATCTACGGAAGAACCTCCCCTTTGCTTTTACCCAGAAAATCTATTTTTCCCAAAAAACATATTTCCAAGATGCCCAACTTGTTAATATTACATATACACATCACAGATTAAGTAAGGCACGTCTCTGTTCAAGTCCCATGTTTCTACGAGATTCGGTTCACAAATGACAGTTTTTTTGCACTTTTGGTTGGTTACACATTTTCGGATCTGTACAATTTTTTACATATACATGCACATACCATCTGGTCATACTTCTGTAATTTTTGATGTTCCTAGCACAACCACAGTAGCTACAATCTTAAAAACCTTCGTAGTTCAGTCTCAGAACATCGCACAGATTCCAGATTAGTTTTAAACTGTGAGCGAGTTTTTCATTTTAATAATCTCTAAGTTTCATATTTTTGTCAGTATCGTACAATTTGTTATAAGTCTTTTCCTTAAACATATATTTAGTCCAGTTTTAATCCACATTTTCAGTCTGGCCTTCTTCCTGCCAGGGCAATTTCTATTGATGCCCCAAATTAGTATTTCCATTCAGCTCAGGGGAGCCCTTTGTCTGCACTCAGAGCAACAGGCCAGGATGCCCCTCCCAGTTCCTTTTCACACCAGCCTGCAGTTTCTTAGCAGAGCACAGAAGAAAAGATTCCTTTGTTTAGGGAGGAGGTGTGGAATGTGTTTGAAGCCCAGTGTGGGAAACTTTAACTTTTAAACACAATGGGCCTCATTACAAATCAGGTGGTCCGTAAATAACGGTGACGGTAAACCCGCCACCACCGTTGTTTTCCGGACCGCCTGATCCCGACTCCTGCAGGCGGGAGGTGATGTTCCCGCCAGGTTTGACCTGGCGGGTTTAACACCGCCCGCCTGCAGGCGGACGAGGAAACACTGGCAGCATCACGAGATGCTGCCGGTGTTTCCATGATCCCCATTCCCATTGAGTCCCATAGGACTCAATGGGAATGGGGATTAACACCATTCCGCCTCCGTGATTCCCGGGAAACCGGGGTTGTAATGCCCCGGTAATTCTGGGAATCACGGAGGCGGAATGGTAATATGAGTCTGGCGGTAACCAGGCGGTTTTACCGCCTCGGTTACCGCCGGACTCGTAATGAGGCCCAATGTCTGAAATTGTCTTGTCTTAAAATATAACTGACATTTTTAACAAATACATCAACCAATTTCTTACTTCAAGCCTTTTTAGAATATAGTTTTGAATTGTATCCACCTCTTAGGCTTCTGATAGCAAGTCTATCTTTGGCATAGTTTGAGTTCAATTTACAACTGTACACATGAGAGGTTTTAAAATTGCCAGCTTCTGACTGAGGTGAGTAACTGTAACGCTCACCTGAATCCCGCAGAGGCGCCGGTCTTGACTGGGTGAATGCCGTATCTTCAAAGGTGATGTGTAACACACGGTTGGCTCTTTGGGCTGGACCTCTGTGCACTGTATGTCTGACTTGAAGAGTAAGATGTCTGCAGATAGAAAATATGGGATTAATGAACTGGGGTTATTGGGTGCCTCTCTCCTCTTCCCTTTCTCTTCTCCTGTAGAACCCCAATGGTTAACGCCCTCACCTTAGGTAAGTGAACGCCGAGCTCTCCATCTGCCTCGGGGCAGGGTGCCGTAACCAGTTTCTTCACTGGATAAGGGTGCAGGCCTCTTGACCTCAGAGGACTGCTGTCCGTCGTTAACTGCACGAACGGTAAGTTCTGGGCACTTCAAATGTCTTAAAAGTCTTTTGTAATGATATCTCTTGTTTTGCAGGGTTCCGGCGATGGCGGATGGCGGGCTGATGAGAGTTGAGGATCGAACCCGCGTGAGGAATAGAAGCGCCTGGAAGCACGTAAGTAAGCGCTTGTAGCCTGCTTCACGATGCGCACTAACTGTCCCTTTTATCTTGCAGGTACAAGTTCGGAGCTTTAGAGAAGCTGAAGGGTGCTGGAATACCCACTGGATTCGGCGTGGGAAGGAGTAATGGCACGTGAGTAATAAAGTTGCCCAATGTCTTTAAACGCACCTTCTTTTGTCTTTCAGATGCGGGATGCAGCGCCGAAGGCCTCCGGAGCGTGCGAAGAGCTGGTAAGCTTTTGTCTTTCAGATGCCGGAATGCAGTGCAAAGGCCTCCGGAGCATGCGAAGAGTAGGTAAGCCTTTGTCTTTCAGATGCCGGAATGCAGCGCGAGGCGTTGGTGACAGCCGATGGACCAGGTAAGAGATGCGCTGCCACTGAAGACCGTAGTGCTAACCTGTTCTTTCTTTGTCTTTACAGGTGCTGCTGAAGACTGGATTCCAGGATGATAAGCCTTTGTTCCCTTAGGCCCAGGATCAGAAGCAGAAGACACGATGAGCGTTCTGCTGCAGAGAATGCAGAATAACACAAAGCAAGATTCATCCATCGGGTGTGGTTTAAATAGCCTCCTGTAGTGCTTAGGTGTCTCCTTCCACAGCCACGCCTAGGTAAGAAAAGAGTTCCTGCTTTCCAGAAGAGTTCCAGTGTTCTGAACCTAGGGAGTGGCTCCTGCCCCACCCAACAGGAAAAGTAGTCCCAAACAGAAGAGGATCAGGGGTTCAACTGGCAGGTAAGTAAGCAGCATGGTCTGCTGCAGGTAAGTCCACCCAAGCATTATGAGCCCGGCGCTTCCAGCGCTGGGACTGGGCATCTTTATGAGCCTGGTGCCACTGGCGCCAGGACAGGGTCCAAAAGGTCCCAATTGGGACTGGCTGGCACTCGGAACCGGGGTTATGGGTCTGCTTCCAAGGGAGTCGGGCAAGTCCTGATCTTTTGGAAGCAGAGATCATGACAGTACCCCCCCTCAAGGCCCCTCCCAAACCGGGCTTCTCCGGGGGTTTGGGCTTGTTAGGAAATGTTCGATGAAATCTTTTGATTAGACGAGGCGCGTGGACATATTCTGCAGGTTCCCAGGATCTTTCTTGGGGACCGTAGCCTTTCCAGTCAATCAGGTAAAATAGTTTAGATTTGGAGATCTTGGAATCCAGGATGCTTTTGACTTCAAACTCGAGTTCTCCATCAACTAGAATAGGTTTTGGAGATGTAGTTAGTCGGGTTTGAGGTTGCACGGGTTTTAATAGAGAGACGTGGAAGACCGGATGTATCTTCATGTGAGGGGGCAAGTCCAACTTGACCGCTACTGGATTTACTATGGTAGTGATGGAATAGGGGCCAAGGTATCTTGGGTTGAATGTGCGTGGTCCTTTTAGAGGTAGATATTTGGTGGATAACCAGACTTGATCTCCTACTTGATATTGGGGGGCTTCCTTCCGATGTTGGTCTGCTCCTTTCTTGTATTGTTCTTTAGCCCTTTGAAGGTGAGAAACGGCTTCCTTAAAGGCTTGGGTGATTGTAGAATGCAGGTGGTCTACTGCTGGTGTTCCAAGATCTTGGAGTGGATCCAACTCCGAGGTTCGAGGGTGACTACCGTATAAAAGAAAAAACGGGGTCTTCCCAGTTCCCGAGTGGACAGAGTTATTGTAGGCATATTCGGCTATCCAAAGGATATCTTTCCAAGTTTTTTCAGTTTGTTGTAGCATGCAGCGCAAATACTGTTCCAGAGTTTAATTGGTCCTCTCGGTTTGTCCGTCGGTTTGAGGGTGGTGGCTGGTCGAAAGTCTCACATCAATTTGAGCCGACCGACAGCAACTTCGCCAAAAATGAGAAATAAATTGACTACCTCGATCCGAAATTAGAACTGAAGGAAAACCGTGCAGTCGGACGATGTTTTCGAGAAATTCTCGGGCCAGAGTTGCTGCTGTTGGTAAGCCTTTGAGTGGAATGAAATGCGCCATCTTGGAGAATAGGTCCACGATTACTAGGATCGTATTGTATCCGGAGCATGGAGGTAGATCGGTGATGAAGTCCATAGAAAGCGTATGCCAAGGACGAGGCGGGATGTCAATAGGGCGTAAGAGGCCGGCTGGTTTTTCCTTTTGACTCTTGTTTTGGGCGCATACTCCACAGGACATTATAAAGTCTCTGATATCTTTTTTCCAAGACGGCCACCAGAAGTAGCGCTTGATCTTTTCCGAGGTCTTGGTCATACCGGGATGTCCTTCCATTAAAGAATCGTGATAACAAGAGATTACCTTTTTCTGTAAATCTGTGCTGGGCAGGTATAACCGTTCTTGGAAATATAATAGGTTGTCCTTCACCGTAAAGTCCTTTCCCTGCAGATGCCAATTCTGTATGTCTGCTGGAGTTACCAGTAGCCTGGCTTTATCCTTAACTTCCTCTATGGATTGTGTGGCGATTACACCTAGAATTCTTTGTTCGGGAATGATAGGTACAGGTTTAGGATTGATCAAATGTTCTTCCACTCCCATCCGAGAAAGGGCATCAGCTTTACCGTTTTTTGTACCAGGTCGATAGGTAATTATGAAGTCAAACTCGGCAAAGAATAGTGCCCAACGGAGTTGCCTAGAGGATTGAGCTTTTGCGGTTTTCAAATATTGCAGGTTTCGGTGATCTGTAATCACAGTAACGGTGTGTCGGGCCCCCAGAAGATAATGCCGCCAAGCCTTAAAGGCGGACTTGATAGCTAGAAGTTCCTTATCAGTAATAGTGTAATTGATTTCAGGAGGCGAGAATTTGCGGGACCAAAATGCCACGGGATGCAACTGATTGGTTACTGGGTCCTTTTGTGATAGAACTGCCCCCATGGCAAGGCTCGAAGCATCAGTTTCAACGATGTAGGGGAGTTCTGGGCGAGGATGTTTTAAGATCGGTGCAGAGATAAATCTAGTCTCCAAATTCTGGAAAGCTTGTTCCGCCTCGGTAGACCATTCAAAACGTTTGTTTTTCTTTAACAAGGCGGTGATGGGCTGGACTATTCGAGAGAATTCGGGGATAAACCTGCGGTAAAAGTTAGCGAAGCCTAACATGCTTTGAACACCTTTTACGGAGGATGGCGATGGCCATTTGAGAATTGCATCGACCTTCTTTGAATCCATACGCACTCCGCTAGGTGATAATATGAATCCCAAGAATTCAACTTCAGTCACGTTGAAAACACATTTTTCCAATTTAGCGAAAAGTTTGTGTTGACGCAATCTCTCGAGGACCATTTTCACGTGTTTCCGATGTTCAGTTTCCGATGAAGAATAAACGAGGATGTCGTCAATGTAAACAACAACACACACATCTATGAGCTCTCTGAGGACATCGTTCATAAAATATTGAAAGGCGGCCGGGGCATTGCAAAGTCCGAAGGGCATGACCTGATATTCAAATAGCCCATACTTGGTGCGGAAGGCCGTCTTCCATTCATCGCCCTCTTTTACTCGTACCAAGTGGTAGGCTCCTCTAAGATCCAGCTTTGTATATATGCATGCTTTTCTGACTTGGTCCAGGAGTTCAGGGATCAAAGGTAACGGATATCTGTTCTTAACGGTGATCTGGTTCAGGGCGCGATAATCTATACAAGTTCTAAGGTCCCCTTCTTTTTTTGGAACGAAGAACAAAGCTGAGGAAGCAGGGGACTTGGAAGGATGAATAAACCCATTCGCTAGGTATTGATCCAGGTATTGTCGGAGGTGAAGATTCTCAGGCTCGGTGAGGGCATAAATTCTACTACAAGGAGGAGTAGATCCAGGTATCAGGTCTATCTGACAGTCATAAGACCTATGAGGAGGTAGAGAGTTAGCCTGATCCTTCCGGAAAACATCTTGGAATTCTAGGTATTCAGGAGGTAACTGGGGAGCCTCCGAGGAAATTGCTGCCAGTGCAACACCAGGTCGAGGGTGACAAGTAGAGACACATTCTGGAAACGGAACCGTTCTTGCTCGCCAATCGATCTGAGGATTGTGCTTCTCTAACCAAGGAATTCCTAGAATAATCTGGAACTGAGGGGCCTTGATCACATCGAACACGATCTTCTCATGGTGTCCATCTTGACTTACTAGCGTCACTTCTTGGGTGTTATGCGTTACTGGTCCGGAGGCTATCTCCGTACCATCCACCGTAGTAATGACGTCCTTTACAGCCTTTGGACAAAGAGTCAGATTCATCCTCAAAACCATTTCATGATCCACATAATTGCCGATGGCACCGCTGTCGACGTAAGCTTCAATCGCATGTAATCGATCCGGATGTTCAGGGCTAATGAGGACCATAGGTATCACGAAATGCGAGGTCACTGAACTGGTTTTAACGCTCGGCAAGAGGACCTCTATTCTTGACGGGCGAGGTCGTTTCCCTGCTCAGAGTTTGTGACCCTGGTAACTGCAGCTCCTACTGCCTTCTTAGCTGGTTTCACCGGACAGTCTCGAAGAAAGTGCCCCGAGTTTCCGCAATAGAGGCATAATTGCAGCTGTTTTCTCCTTTCCCGCTCCTTTTGTGTTAGTGGTCCTTTCAGGCCTCCTATTTGCATGGGTTCCCCGGAGTCTGCTCCTTTGGTAGGAGTTGGTGGTTTGGAAAATACTCGAGCATCAAACTTGGAACGATCGGCCTTCCTGTTCTGCAGTCTGTGGTCAATTTGAACGACTAAGTCAATATAGTCCGAACAGTCTTGCGGGGGATTCACTACTTGGGCTAACACATCTTTGAGCTCTCCACGTAGACCTCTATAAAACAGCGTAATCCTTTTGTCCTCAGGCCATCGAGTTTCCACTATCAGTCTGTTGAAAGACGCAATATAAGCCAAAAGGTCTTGATTACCCTGTCGCAATGAAAGGAGCTCATTGTCCAAGGCCTGCCCCTGTGAATGTCTTGAAAACAGTTTTTCCATACTGAGCTGAAAAGCTTGAAAATCATGGAGAACCGGATCATCTTGATTAACTAGAGGGATCGACCAGTCTGCCGCATTGCCACTAAGGTACGAAAGCACGAAAGCTACCTTAGCTTGATCAGTTGGAAAGGCTGCTGGCCGGCATAAGAAGTGCAACCGGCACTGATTAATAAATACTGCAAACCTCTTTGGGTCACCAGAAAATCGTTCGGGCGGAGCCAGAGGTACATTCCCAGGTAGGTTGATCTGCACTGGGTTCGTAGAGGATGTTGAAGGAAGATTTGCCCCTGATGCGGGTAACGGAGTTTGTCCGGCTTGTGACTGTAGCAATTGTCTAGCGAGATCGTCTGTTCGCTCCTTGGAAATAATCAGTTCCCTTCTTAGAGCATTAGTTTCCTGACGGGCTGCATGCACTTCTGCTCTTAGTTCCCCAAGTAACTGGGCTAGCTGGTCGGTATCCGAGGTTTCCATAGCGAATGGGTGGGAGTTTTGCGGTAGGCTTTGTGTTCTGTAACGCTCACCTGATTCCCGCAGAGGCGCCGGCCTTGACTGGGTGAATGCCGTATCTTCAAAGGTGATGTGTAACACACGGTTGGCTCTTTGGGCTGGACCTCTGTGCACTGTATGTCTGACTTGAAGAGTAAGATGTCTGCAGATAGAAAATATGGGATTAATGAACTGGGGTTATTGGGTGCCTCTCTCCTCTTCCCTTTCTCTTCTCCTGTAGAACCCCAAAGGTTAACGCCCTCACCTTAGGTAAGTGAACGCCGAGCTCTCCATCTGCCTCGGGGCAGGGTGCCGTAACCAGTTTCTTCACTGGATAAGGGTGCAGGCCTCTTGACCTCAGAGGACTGCTGTCCGTCGTTAACTGCACGAACGGTAAGTTCTGGGCACTTCAAATGTCTTAAAAGTCTTTTGTAATGATATCTCTTGTTTTGCAGGGTTCCGGCGATGGCGGATGGCGGGCTAATGAGAGTTGAGGATCGAACCCGCGTGAGGAATAGAAGCGCCTGGAAGCACGTAAGTAAGCGCTTGTAGCCTGCTTCACGATGCGCACTAACTGTCCCTTTTATCTTGCAGGTACAAGTTCGGAGCTTTAGAGAAGCTGAAGGGTGCTGGAATACCCACTGGATTCGGCGTGGGAAGGAGTAATGGCACGTGAGTAATAAAGTTGCCCAATGTCTTTAAACGCACCTTCTTTTGTCTTTCAGATGCGGGATGCAGCGCCGAAGGCCTCCGGAGCGTGCAAAGAGCTGGTAAGCTTTTGTCTTTCAGATGCCGGAATGCAGTGCGAAGACCTCCGGAGCATGCGAAGAGTAGGTAAGCCTTTGTCTTTCAGATGCCGGAATGCAGCGCGAGGCCTTGGTGACAGCCGATGGACCAGGTAAGAGATGCGCTGCCAATGAAGACCGTAGTGCTAACCTGTTCTTTCTTTGTCTTTACAGGTGCTGCTGAAGACTGGATTCCAGGATGATAAGCCTTTGTTCCCTTAGGCCCAGGATCAGAAGCAGAAGACACGATGAGCGTTCTGCTGCAGAGAATGCAGAATAACACAAAGCAAGATTCATCCATCTGGTGTGGTTTAAATAGCCTCCTGTAGTGCTTAGGTGTCTCCTTCCACAGCCACGCCTAGGTAAGAAAAGAGTTCCTGCTTTCCAGAAGAGTTCCAGTGTTCTGAACCTAGGGAGTGGCTCCTGCCCCACCCAACAGGAAAAGTAGTCCCAAACAGAAGAGGATCAGGGGTTCAACTGGCAGGTAAGTAAGCAGCATGGTCTGCTGCAGGTAAGTCCACCCAAGCATTATGAGCCTGGCGCTTCCAGCGCTGGGACTGGGCATCTTTATGAGCCTGGTGCCACTGGCGCCAGGACAGGGTCCAAAAGGTCCCAATTGGGACTGGCTGGCACTCGGAACCGGGGTTATGGGTCTGCTTCCAAGGGAGTCGGGCAAGTCCTGATCTTTTGGAAGCAGAGATCATGACAGTAACGGTATTACACCCATTTTTGACAGATTTCTTCCAGCAACCATCCTCAAAAGTGGACTTTGTTCAGATAACATATACCTCTGTGGACATTTTATTTATGTGGATTCTTGAAGTAGAATGATGTTTAACACCCAACAATGAGGATCGATCTTTTTGGGTGGTTTGTTTTTTTTGATTTTTGCAAATTTGACAGCCAGGGAAAAACGGATTTTTAAAACAGCTCTGTGTTTCTTTTGCAATGATTTTGCTCTGTGGCCAGCCAAATGATGGGTTTTGGCAGTGGTCTCCTGTGTTCCCACTGACATAGGCAAAAGTGGATGGCGGCCTATTTTTCAGATTTTTACAGCGCACTTTCTGGTGATTTTTAGCGAGCAGCATGCTTTCCGGAGGCCATTCTGATGTTTCTGCTGCAAGCAATGCACAGTAATGTTGCAGGGCCTGGACTGGTGGGTTGAAACATCCCACAAAGTCGAAAGACACAACAGGCTCCCCCACCTAGAATAAGAAAGAAAAAAAGAAAAAAAAAGGGGACACAACATGAGGCAGCTCCCCACACCTCAGAGAACAGTACCCACAAGTGCGGGGTATATAACAGAGCAGCATCAAATAAAGGAAAGCCACTGAGTGCCATAAACCACATGCCCCCTATATGGAACAAAAGAGAAACTGACGACAACTAGGCAACCCACCTACCACTCACATCTTAGAAAGACTGCACAGTCACCTCAAGGAACCCATATAACTCCCATTACAATGCCCTCCACATGGCACCACCACCCAGCGAGAGAAAGAGGACCCCACTCCGAAGCCAACAAGCCAGCGAAGGCCACCAAGACTGAGGCTTGGGCCCCCCGTAACAGGGGGCCCCGCGTCACAGTTCCTCCTCTAATCTGAAGATCACGCAGGCCGCAAAGACCATTTCCAATGAAGACAGCGCAGCAAGCCTGCTACGCGGAAGGGGAAGGGGCAGCCTGGACATAAAACAAATAGAAACCCGAGAGTGCACGACCCGCCTGGGTTTAAAGCCCCTGCATCCCACCCACGCGGAACTTACAACAAAGATAGCGGGGAAGTTTCCTGAATATATGCAGGCAAAAGGAAAAATTAGCTACTTACGCCTACGCTCCCCCTGCTCACAACGTCGTTGCCCCCAAGATGGCAACCGAAGCAACAGTGCACGGCGAAACGGCAGCCACAAAAGGCGACATAGCAGCTCTGTTAACTGAAATAAAGAATATGGGGGCCAGCATAGGTGGCAAAATTGATAAGATTACTCAACGCATGGACAAGATCGAGGATAGGCTGGATGCGGTAGAAAATAATCAAGCCTCGATAGATACCTTGGAAACACAGCTGGAACACAGAATAACAGACCTCGAGCAGAGAAAGGAGAGTATAGCTTAAAAATTGACGATTTGGAAAATTGAGAGAGACGCAACAACCTCTGCTTTTTTGGAATTCCAGAACAGGAGGGTGAAACAGAAGAGGACTTAAAAACAACACCTCATGATATCATTAAGCTCCTGGCAGCCGACGACGCAATCAACGAACCAAGGACTGAACAGATCCACAGAGCAGGAGGTCCGCCGGGAGGCCCAAGATCGGTCCTCGCCCGCTTTCATCGATATCAGAACAAGGCCAAGATTCTCAAAAAAGCAAGGCGTGGAGGCGTGATCGCTCTTAATGGAGCACAAATAACTATATACCAGGACCTATCTACCATGACGCTAGCTCTTAGGTGGATGTGTGGTCCCCTGATGAAATGGTTGAAGGAACGAGACACTCGATACAGGTGGGGATACCCCTTCTCCCTCTCTTTTGATCATAACGGCACAAAGATCAGACTACAATCAGAGAGAGAAATAAAGGCATGTATATCCGAGCTCGTGGAGACAGGTGAGCAGAGGGACAATAGAGATGCACCATGGAGCGAAGGAAGAGAATGGCGAATTCAAGGCCCTAAGAGACAGAGAGTGAAGGGATCGAGAAATTACCAAAGAGGCAATATTTCCCCAGAGGGGGCAAGTGAACCTGATCAGAAACAACAACTTTGTGCTATATTGGCGACTTGAATATTGATTGTTTTTGGTCCTACATAAAAAGTTACGTTTGACTGTTGAATGATGAGGTTTGAACGGGGGGAGGAAGTAGGGGCTCAATGTTATGTTGAAGTTATTTTAGCAATAGGACCATGAGGTAACGGTCCCTGCTGGTGGTTCATTGCTGGTTCAGTGTCTCCAACTGGATCCGATCAGATGCCGCCACATGAGCGGAGGGAAGGTGGTGGGAGGGAGGGGGGAATGGTTACAAGATAAGGTAGGGGTAAAGACCAAAACAGAATCATTAGCCACTGCTGATGGGGGTAAAGTATCAAGGCTTGCTGATGAGACAGAACACAGGGTGTTGCAGCTTAATATTTTAAATACCTCAATGCCCTTGAGGGTGGGGACGCTTAATGTTAAAGGGCTTAACTCGCCAACCAAGAGGTCACTAGTATTTAGGGAATTTCGGAGAGCCAAAATCGACATCCTCCTCCTAAAAGAAACCAAATAAATGAAAGGGGAGGAAAGATCAATCGTGGGAAAACGTATCGGCGTGGAATTTTGGGGCTCTGGAGCGCTGCTTAGAGGAGGAGTGGGAATCCTCATTAGAAAGGGAATCGAGTTCAGGCCACTAAAACCTGGTCAGACACAGAGGGGCTGTCAGTCTAGAAATACGGATACCTCTACTTTGAGACCGCAAATGCATTTTGGTGGCCGTGGACCAACCGTCTCATGCACGATACGGCAGAATATAGGTTTTCGAGTTTGCCAATGAACGGCCATTTTGATGTAGCAAGAATCGCCATTTTGTTTTCTAACCATTGCTCATTGCTTTCTGTTCCTATTGCTTCGCAGTATATTTTCCGCTTACACTGCTCGACTGTGGAACATTGTTGTCTGTATGTGAAAAGGACAAGGCCGCAGGGCCGTGAGGATAACAAGAGTTCGCTGAAACACAAACATAGGCAGCGCCAGGAAGAATGCCCGGCTCCCTCCCGAATGTAGCCTTGAAGCAGAACTGCAGGGCATTTAATCATTTCACAGCTCCTAGCCAGTCTCGTTATATGGTAGAATATGTTAGAATAATACCGCTAAAGGCTTGATTTATGCTGTTCTAATGGCCCCCCTTGAGCCCGCTAGAGCATGTCGGCTCCCAGGACGCGAATAGCACCTGATAGATAGCAAGGTCCGGAATGCAACTCCCCCCCGTATGTAGTTTGCTTCTAAGAACAGAAGCGCCATGTTCTATTCAATAACCGAAAGATGCCTTCGCACTCACAAATTGCAAAATGTTACTACAATAGATGTTTGAAGGTGTCATAGTGGTCGGAGATGTCATCATCACACCAAGTTCAAAGAAACCCAATAAAGGGGGGGGGGGTGTTAACCATGTCATAGCTGATTGTTTGATATGCATTTTGTATATATGTAACTGATGTACGTAATTCACTCTCTTGCGTCCCTCGAGGTCTAGAGATACACGTCGCGGAGCGTCAGACCGAGTTGGCCAACTGAGACTTTTGCTTTGCAATAAAACCCTAGCTTTGGGAATACAACCTCGTGTCTGGCGTCTCTATCATGTGTGGTGACCCGCCTTGTTTCCATAGATTTCAGGGTCCCCTAGGGGCCCCTTTCAAGATGGCGCACGAATAGGGACTCTCCCCCACTTGTTCCTTCTCGTAACGTTGTAATTGAGAAAGGCAGAGAACGGCGAGGACGGGACTATCGAGCCGGGATCAAGAGGTGTTCGGGGCGCCCTGTAGAAGTGATGAGAGACTCCTTTGCAGATCTGCACACATCTGATCCCTGATCGACGTGCCTGGCTAGAGAACAAGGAGGCGAGGGTCCCGAAACGAGGCGGAAGCCAAGAAACGCAGACACAACGTCCTTTGGTGAGTCAGTATACAGACGACTTGATTTATCAGGTGAGTCATTCCCCGATTCAAAGCATCCTGATATTGGTTGAGAGTTGACTTTGCAAAATCAAACGCCCTAGGTAAGGTTGATTAACCAGGGGGAATGTTGAAACATGCCTGGGGTATTGTCCACCCTAGCAGGGTTTTTCCGCTGTGGTAGACAATCTTTGGAAAATGGCCAAATGGTACCACCTGGGGGAATGCCGGCATATGAGATGTATGTGAAGTATGGAGTGGGTGCGATAATATTCTGTGAGACTTGGCATAGACAAACCAGAAAGCAACAAGACCATCATTGGCCGATTAATGGTAGTTTTGAGATGGCGAGGATAGATAACTTGGAAAGGGTGTTGATAAGAAAGAAAGCGCGTCCTGCAGCATTTGAGACTATTCAAGACTGGAAAAAGGAAGCAATGCTCCTATTTAAAAGCAGAGCAAAACATGCGCGCAGACATAAATCAAAAGGTGAGGTAGCGGAAGAAAAAGAAGAGGAGGAGTGGACTGAGAGTCTAAGAAGGGCAGGCAGGCGTGACCAGTTCAATATAGAAAAGATATACCCACAACGAGAATTACACATAGCAGATGAATTGATAGAAAATATATTGACCCATACAAAACAAAGCCCAAGATCAGAAGTAAGACCAGACATGTCAGTAGCTATTGCCCAGACCCCGCCCGTAGCCCAAGCTCCCCCTACGGTAGCTCAAGCCCTCCAACAGCCACAGACCGTGCACGTAACACTTCCTACTAGCCAACCAGGCCCACAACAGACACTCGCTGTTCCCATTGTCCCATCCGCACCTCCCGCCTTAGACACAGACTCGGTACCGTCCGTTCCTCCCGGGGTTGAAGTTGAAACCGCGGGGGCAAGAGGCGGGACTGACCGAAGGGAGTGCACGAGGGTAACCCGCAGCGCAATCAGCAAAGAAAGGAAGGTGGAATTGCAGCAACAGGCAGAGATGTATATAGACGGGAATGATGGGACGGCAACATTGGCTTCGATATATGACTTTCGTAGAAGCAACGAAAGACAGGTAGTGTTGGAATGCATGGGCAAATATTTGGTGGAGAAATGGAAACAGCTAATTGGGAAATTACCACCGCAGCGATTGCTAGATTTGAATGCATTAGCACGCTGTAGGTAGAGGGATGAAGAAGTGAGAGAACATGTGTATAGATTTTTTGAGCTTAGAGATGAATTAGATAATGATTATGTCAAAACATTTACTGCACCTATCAAAGTGTTTACTACACCTGCGTACAGGAGTAGGGAAGTCGGGAGACCTGGGAAGGGGGTAAAGGGTTCGCATAATAAACGGCAGCAGTTACCATCGCCAGGGCAGAAGGAGATGGTGATAGAATTATTGTTGCTAAAGCAGGTGGGGGCAGACTTGAAGGAATGTCTAATTAGAACACAGGTACTATTGCAGCAAGTAACAGGACATAATATAGGGCGAGGGAACGCACAAGGAAGGAGTAGTTTGAATATGCATGGGGGAACAGTGGGGCCGAATCGGTGTGCATATTGTAAAGAGGAAGGACATCGGCGAGCGCAATGCCCGCATCTACAGAATAGAAATGGGTCTGGTCAGAGGAGACAGCATAGAGGACACCCAGGAGCGATTGGACCAAATAGGAATAGTATGCAGCAGCATCATAATAACGGAGGTAATCAAAACCAAGGCCAAAACCAAAATGCCCCAAACCAGAGTCAGGGACAGCAAAATCAACAATTTGGAAATCAGAGTGGGGGAAATAGAGGGAAGAGTGGAAATGTTTTCGATACACAGCCAAACACATATTACAGTAATAGTAATGATTACACATCGGACAATGTGTTATTTCCCCAATAGGACAGCCCAGGACAGGGGTCGGAACCAGTGTCTATTCCCATGAATCAGAGAGAACCCTACGTAGAAATGAGAGTCGTGAATGAGGAGCACCGCTTTCTTGTAGATACAGGAGCACAGAAGTGTTCAATAGACCATCACTTGGTTCCGAATATACAACTGTCAGGGCAAAAGAATATTTCTGTAGGGTTCGCAGGTACACCAGTCATAAACCCAGTGTCCAAACCAGCCCAGTTACCATAGGACCATTTACAGAACATTGTCCTTTCCTTCTAACAGAAAATAGTGGAGAATATTTGTTGGGATTAAATTTGTTGAAAAAACTAGGTTCTGTTATACATTGCACGGCAGACGGAGTGTTTCTAACGATATGGCCACACGATGCCCCTGTGTCAGAATTCATGTCCGAAGTGTTACCAGGGGAGCTAAGTAAAGTACCAACCTGTATATGGGCAATGCATGACAACGATGTGGGATGTTTAAAGATAGAGCCAGTAAAGATTACTTTAAAAGAAGGTGTTACCCTACCGCGAATACCCTAATACAAAATCTTAGTTGAAGGTGAGAAAGGATTGAAGAGTATTGTTACCGATTTGGTGAAATTAGGGGTAATAGAGGAAATCACAGGCAGTACATGCAACAGCCCGATTCTTCCGGTTTATAAAAAAGGAGGTAATGAGGTACCATACCGTTTCATAATTGATCTACGCACATTGAATAAGGTAGTAGATCCACAATTTCCTCTAGTGCCAGACGTCACTACAATATTGACAATGATACCTGTTTCAGCAGAATATTTTAGTGTAATAGATTTGAAAAACGCATTATTTAGTATTCCAGTGGACAAGGACAGTAGATATTTGTTCGTGTTCACATTAGGAGGACGATCATTTACATTTACACGGATTCCGGATTCCGCATACACAGAGTCCAAGTATTTACAGTAGAGCATTAAAAGAACAGCTAGACATGCTGGAATTACCCGTGGGTTGTGTACTTTTGCAATACATAGACGATTTATTGCTAGCTGCAGACACAGAGGAGATTTGTAAAGAAAGCACTGTATTACTACTGTCACACCTAGCGGCACATGGCCATAAAGCTAGTTTGAAGAAATCTCAGTATAATTGAAAGGAGGTGGCTTATTTGGGCTACCTACTTTCGAAAGGAGGAAGAAGACTAACGCCAGAACGCATAGAAAGTATTTCTTGTATGCCTATTCCAAAGACACAAAAAGGAGTCAGAGCCATAATAGGCATGGCTTCATATTGCCGACAATGGATTGGTAATTTTGCATTAATTGTGAAACCATTAGTGAATTTGACTAGAAAAGATGCGGTTATGCCTTTGCAGTGGGATGAGGAATGTCAGAGAGCATTTGATGGATTGAAAACTGCATTATGCTCGGCTCCAGTTTTGGGTACGCCGAACTATGAGAACATTTTTACACTATTTGTGTTTGAAAGTGAAGGATGTGCATTGGCGGTTTTGACACAGGAACTAGGTGGAAGAAATAGGCCGTGCGGCTATTATTCTTCTGCGCTGGACCCTGTAGCGCGTGCACTACCACGATGTTTGTGATCTGTCGCGGCGGCTGCTGCGTCAGTGAAACAAACGGAAGGGATGGTATTGGGGCACACTTTAATTCTGAAGGTGCCACATGCCATAGACGTTCTATTAAATAGGACACAGACGCAACACCTCACCTCTGCTAGATTGACAAGATATGAGATTATCTTGTTCGCGCCCCATATCCAAATTATGAGGTGTAGCGCTTTGAATCCTGCAGAATTAATGCCACTAACCATAAAAGAAATTGGGAAGAATGAATCACCCCCCCACGATTGCTTAATGTTCACTGAGGAAGAAACCAAGGGAAGAGTTGATTTAAGTGATATTCCACAGAAAGAGCCAGATGGAGAGTTATTTTGTGATGGCTCATGTTTTAAATTACCAGATGGCACGACAACTGCCGCATACGCTATCACTACCCTAGAGAGTGTTGTAGAAAGTAAAAGAATCCACTATAATTCAGCACAAGCCGCGGAAATAATAGCAGTAACCAGAGCCTGCGAGATTTCTGAAAATTTGAATGTGAATTTATATACTGATAGTCAGTACGCGTTTGGAGTGGTTCATAACTTTGGTCGACTCTGGGCTGAGAGAGGGTTTCTGACATCACATGGTGCCAGAATTCAACATGGCCCTTTGATTGTATGATTGCTGTCTGCACTCACGTTTCCAAAGCGCCTAGCAATAGTGAAATGCGAGGCACATAAAAGAGTAACATGCAAAATAGGAGAGGGAAACGCGTTTGCAGACAGAATTGCGAAACAAACTGCCACTGATTTGAATACCAAGATGATGACGGTTCAGACAGAGGAAGTACCCTGTATGATAGAAGATGGAGTTGCGACTGTCAAAGAAATGCAGGCCGAGGCTACGGCCGATGAAATACAGGGATGGGCAGAGGGATCTGCTGAGTTGGATTTGGAGGGTTGTTGGGTGGACAAGGGAACTAGAAACTGGATGTTGCCAAATTCGTATGTGACTGCAATGGCCCACAGCCCTATGCACATCTGTGCCGAGAAAATGATACAGCACCTTTCTACAGTATGGCAGAATGTAAACATAAAAAAGAATGCAGAGAGGTTGGTGCAGAACTGTATCACGTGTTTACAACACAATGTAGGAAAGGGAACAGTGACACCAACAGGCAGTTTTGGCCCGCCCTCCATGCCGTTTGAGGTAGTTCATTTTGATTTCATAGAGATGGAGAGGTGCCAAAACTTAAAATACGTCTTGGTGGTAATCTGTGCATTCAGTAAGTGGGTGGATGCATTACCAATAGCACTATTATGCATGCATATGTCTGCACAGGCTAAAACTGGGCTCTCCCCGTACAAAATCGTAATGGGGAGGCCGGCAAATGGTTGGTACACACCTCAGCCAAAACGACTTAGTGAGATAGAACATCCTGTGCTTAGTACTTATTGTGGCCTTTTAATGCAGAAATTGCGTTTGATTCATCAGCAGGTGCAGGAGGCATTACCAGTACGGTATACCGGTCCGGGGCATGTGCTGGAGCCAGGAGACTGGGTGCTGCTAAAAAAAATTGAAAGAAAGTCATCATTAGAACCCAGGTGGCGCGGGCCGCATCAAGTACTTTTGGCGACGCAGACGGCAATACGGGTGGATGGAAGGAAGTCGTGGATCCATGCCACCCATGCCAAAAAGATTCTAACTGCACTGAAAGTCTTGCCTGATACTGATGACCGGAAAGAGACAGCGGTCCCAGAAACGAAAGAAACTGTTGCCAGTGAGCAGCCACCTAATCTGCCAAAACGAGAAGTGAAACTTGAAACAAAGCCTGAGACGATTGCCAAAAAGGGAAAGAGTGCCCCAAAGTTGCCCAGCAGAATCGACATCACTGCTGACCGACGTGAAATCTGCCTTGCAGATACCACCAAAACCAAATCGTGTACCCCTTTGGCGCCCACCAGCACTTTCCAGCACCCCAAAAAATGGATCTGCATCATTGGCAAGGCACACACCAGCACCTGCAGTAGCGCCACAGGCTGACTTCAAGCCTGAATCTGAAAGTGCACCGGCACTGTTCACGGATCATACGATACCAGGAGCAAGGCGATACAACCTGCGGCCTCGGAATAGAAGGTGATCTGCATTCTTTTTTTTGGTGTTTATGTCAACCTATGGTTCAGCTCATGGACGGAGAAGGAACCAGGGGTGTAGAGGAGAGAAGTGTGAGAATTGTGCAAATCGGACAATTCAAGACTCGCGGCTCCTCGGTGCGATCATAAAAAGTACATGTGTCCTGAACCAGAACGGACAAACTGGGCGCACATGGTACTATGGCAAGTGAGATAATTGATTAACAGGACATGTGTCCGGAACCTCCTCAGTACTCTCCTCCTAGGGGCTCATAGCCACTCAGAAACTGTCGCTGGGAACAGGTAGTGGTTGTCCTTCGAGATCCACTGGGGGGCCGTTAGAACAGCATGATTCAAGCCTTTAGCGGTAATATTCTAACATATTCTACCATATAACGAGACTGGCTGGCAGCTGTGAAATGATTAAATGCTCTGCAGCTTTGCTTCAAGGCTACATTCGGGAGGCAGCCGGGCATTCTTCCTGGCGCTGCCTACATTTGTGTTTCAGCGAACTCTTGTTATCCTCACGGCCCTGCATCCTTGTCCTTTTCACATACAGACAACGATGTTCCACAGTCGAGCAGTGTAAGCGGAAAATATAGGAACAGAACTCTCTATTGACGCTGAAAAAGATTTTGAAAGAGTGGAATGCAACTTCCTGGCAGTAGTCCTCCCCACAGTAGGAATAGGACCTTAATTTAGAAGGGGAATGAGAGCAGTTTACATAGTACCCAAGGCCTCTGTATCTGTTAACGGGGAATACTCAAGATGGTTTGAACTAAAACGTGGCACCCGGCAGGGATGCCCCCTCTCAGCCATTCTCTTTGCTCTCTCAGTAGAGCCTCTGGCCCAAAAAATGAGAGAAGACACCCAGGTAGAGGGAATGCGACTAGGACAGGTGGAGTATAAGGTGGCACTGTACGCCGATGACATGCTCCTCCACGTGACAAACCCAAATACATCCACCCCCAGGGAACTGTACCTCCTGGAGGAATACGGCCACATATCGGGGTTCAAAGTAAATAAATCTAAGTCAATACTCTTCCACCTACAGGGATATGCGGAAATGAACAACGATAGATACTCCCTGCTAGGTCTCACAATGAAACATAGTAAGTTAAAGTACCTAGTACCTAGGTATACAAGTCACAAGACAATTAGAAGATCTCTACGAAGCCAATTTCCCAATGCTCCTCCAAAATTTCCATGCGGACCTTTGCCTGGTGGGACAAATTGACCATATCCTGGCTAGGACGCCTCAATGCAATAAAAATGACCTGTCTTCCGAGGTTTCTATACCCCTTTCAAATGCTCCCCATCAAGATGCCACAACACTTCTTTGTGGAAGTCAAGAAGGCGATTGTAAAGTTCCTATGGCAAGGGAAAAAAGCTAGAATTGCATATAACAACCTGACACTACCGAAATATAGAGGCGGGGTGGGCCTCTCAGATATTCAAAAATACTATGAAGCAGTCCAATTACGAGTTCTCATTCCTCACCTCCGCAATCAAAAAGAGCCCCAGTGGATCTCGAAGGACAACCACTACCTGTTCCCAGCGACAGTTTCTGAGTGGCTATGGGCCCCTAGGAGGAGAGTACTGAGGAGGTCAAAAGCACACCCGATGTTAGAAACCATATGGGAAATATGGCAAGATGGCACGGAAATGAAGAAAATCACCACATGGCCATCACCACTGAGTCACCTGTGGTCCCCCGACATTAATGACCAGATTCCCAATGTAGATAGATTTTAATCCTGGTATGAAGCGAGCTTAGAAAGGGTAGGACAGCTCTTGAAAAAAGACTCATTTATCACGCTCCCAGAATTAGAGGGAGCCTTGGGAATAGGCTTACTGTCCCCATTCCACTTCCTGCAGATCAAAGGTGTCCTGACGAAACCTGAATGGAAAGATAAACTGAGAAGAGAACTCACCCCATTCGAATCCCTATTAAACTCTAGGACAGAAACAAAGGGACTGATATTGGTTCTATACAAAACACTGATAGAAGCAGGTAAGGGTACAACAGAACCCCTCAGACTAAAATGGGAGATAGACATAGGGGAAAATATCGATCCAGAGACATGGGAAAAGATATGTCAAGCAGCACCTAGAGCCTCGATCTCATGCCAATACAAACTACACGCAATCAAACTATTAAACAGATGGCAATATGACCCACACAGACTCTCCAAAATGTATCAATCCTCCAGTCCACTGTGTTGGCGAGGATGTGGGCTGCCCTCGAATCAAAGTATATTGGGATGAAGTACTGGGGTGGATCAGGGACCTAGACGGGATTCAGAGGACAGCAGACCCCTATCTCGTCTTGTTTGGATTCGAAAAAGTTGAGGACGAGTGGAGGAGGGTCAAAGACCTGGCTGCGCAGCTGCTATTAGCTGCAAGGGCTCTGTTAGCCACAAAATGGAAATCCACTACAGTCCCAACCGAGAAAGAATGGGTCAACGTAGTATCCAATATTTGCACCATGGTAAAAATAACATCATCCCTACACGGGAAATCCACACAATGCGACACTTTGTGGATGGAGTTCCTTAATAAATACATGCCAGGAACAATACACTAATATGTGATGACTAGCCAACCCCATAATCCCACGCTGTAAAAAGACACCCTCTAACAGGTCACGCAATTCAAGAAGGAGATGTAACATGATGAGCTCCCCAACAAGGTGGTCTCCAAAACTTGCTATGCAACCCACCAAACGCTAGACAACACAACCCTTATCAGATGCAAACAGAGTCTTGGGGGGAGGAGGGAAGGAGCGAGGGAGAGGGGTAGAAGAATTGCAAATGTATTTGGTCACTGAAAATGTGCACAAACTAAGGATGGAAACCCTATGAGATTTATGTTGAAATGCAAACCTGGATTATAATTGTTTTGATTATGCTTGACAAAGATATAAGTTTCATTTTCGGTTGGTTTCCTGAAAATTGTTGTGACCTTTTTTGAAACAAAACCTAATAAAAAATGTTTTTGAAAAAAGGGACAGTATTAATGTGCGTATAATTGCCCGGGACAGTTGGCTCAAGGGAACGTTTCTTAAGGAGTGGGCGTACCCAAGCTTCCTTAAGGCCAGTTGGAACATGGCCAGACTGGAAGGATGCATTAATGAATGCTGTTAGAAAGGGGGTAAGGGTAGGGGCACAGTCTTTAATAAGCTGAGCCAGACACACATCCCCTTTGCAATTGGACAGTTTAATGGATTTGAGGAGGGCAATGACTTCAGATTCACTCATATCCTTGAAGTCGAAAGGCGTGGATAGATTAGTTTTGGTAGCCGTGGGCGGGTTGCTGTGCAGGCTAGCTATTAGGTGAGTCAGTGCCTTTTGATGAGCTAGGATTTTAGTTTGCAGGGTATTCAATTTATCGAGCATGGCAGATTGAATGTTGTTACACCACTTTTCGTCCTTCAAGAGAGTAGGAGGTGGAGTGGATGGCTTTTCCAACTCTCTAAAAATTGTGAAAATGTATTTTGTCCCAGATTTTGCATTAGCTATCCTTCTATTAAATGACCGGCTTTAGCCTTGATGATCCTTGATTTGTAGTCTTTGGAGATATCCTTAAAACCCTCCTAGAGGCGTCATTAGGGTTTGCTTTCCAAGCTGAAAGTGCAAGCTTCTTCTTAGAGCGCAATTCCAGCAGAGTGCTTAGCTTTCTTTGCTTTCCTTAGGGTGAGAGGAGCGATGTCATCTACAGCTTGGGCGATGGCAAGTTTAAATGCACTATTGAGAGTGTCAGGGTCCTTGGAAAAAGGGGGCTGGAGAGCAGGCACATTAAGGAAGGGCGTGATCTTTTATGCAGTGAGTTGACGTGAGCTTCTAGCGAATGCTGCAGGAAGATGGATCACAGGCTTGGGAGGTCCTTTAAGGGTATTAAGGTAAGATTGAATGTAGTGGTGGTCAGACCATGGAATAGGGGTATTTCCAGTGAATAGGACAGAACAGTTGTGGTGGCTGACCCAATCCAATGTGCGACCTTTGATGTGGGTAGGCTCCGAGACAATTTGAGTAAACCCTAAAGTGGATAGGGCTTTATTCAAGGCAGTAATCATTCGGGTCATTAAGGCCAAGATTTAAATCACCCAAGAGCATAACGTTGGTGGTCTTTTTCAAATTGTCTGAAAGAGAATGCATCAGGGCATCATGGAAATCTGTGATAGGACCCGGGGGTCGATAGACAGTATGGAAAGCAATAGTGCAGTTGGGGGAGAGATTAATTTTGAGTAGAATGGAGTCAAAATTGTGACCGAGCTCTTATTCAATCTTCATAATAGCGAGGGTTTCTTTAGCAATTAGGGCCACTCCACCACCTCCCTGATGGGTATGGTCTTGCCTGAAGATGGTGTACCCATCTGGGATGACGAGGGTAAGGGCTGGGCCAGAGGTTTCATTCAGCCATGTTTCAGTAATTTTAAGGAGGTCAATATTATTCTTAGTAATGAGGTCATGGACATCTAGAGCATGAGCTGGTACTGAGCGGGCATTGACCAGGGCACGCTTAAGAGCGGCATTAGGCAAAGGTATACCATTGGAGGACACAGGCACCGGCAGAGTATCAACAACAGAGGCAGGTAGATGCAAATGAGCATCATGGGACTCAGGCACTGGCATAGTGTTAACATCAGAGGCATGTGGAGGCATATGCGCATCATGGGACACAGGCGCTGCCATAGTATTAACATCAGAGGCATGTGGAGGCAAATGCGCATCATGGGACAAAGGCACTAGCATAGTATTAACTTCAGAGGCATTTGGAGGCATATGCGCATCATGGGACACAGGTGCTGGCATAGTATTAACAACAGATGCATGGGTGGGCATATGCGAAATATAGGACACAGGCATTAGCACATGTGGCGCATTAGTCAAGTGCAGGTCGGAATTAGCAGTAGTCGGGGTACCTGAACATATGTTATAGACGTTATGCAAGTGACTATCATGGATAATAGGCAAGAGCACAGTAAAGGCCATAGAGTCAATGTTAGACTTTGTCAGAACAAAGTGTTGGTAAGGTGGCTGCAGCGAGTCAGAGGTGACCAGCTGTAGTGAGTCTTTATCGTAGTTACCTGAGTAGGATGAAGCAGGATGGGTGATAGTAGCAAACGTTTGGGGTGACAGTGATTCATGAGCGCTACTGGGCGTGCAATCCAGCGTAACCCAGGTGGCGTTAGGCATCAGGGGTTTAGAGCAAATAAACACAGTAGATTCCTGCTGAACGGTGGCATGTGTCGGAGGGCAGAGAGGCAGGCAGGTCGAGGGCAGAGACGTAGGACCATTTTGCATGGGCTGCGGAGATAGGGAGGGGGAAACAGGTGTTTGTGACACAGTGGGGGTAGCATGGGTGGCAGGTGACTGGACACCCAGATTAGAGCATGCCTGACCCTAGGGGTGGTAAGAGGAGTGAGTGGCTCTAGCTCCTAACCGCATATTACAGCAGAATGGGTTTGGTGAGTAGGAGAGGGGAGGGGTCGGATAGGTGCGTGAGCTGAGTCACGTGCTTCTTACCAGACATGTTGCGGGGGTTCGGATGAGGGGAGAATCTGCAGCAGCGGCATACTTTTCTGAAGGGATATTAATCAGGCTTGAAGCAGGAGCCTTACCTTAAGAGGGAGTGCGGGTAACGCCATCCCGTGCCATCGAGCAGCGGAGAGCTGCAGAGAGGGAGCTCGGCCTTCCCTCTGCGGCTTTGCCTCCCGGTGCACCTCCTGTCCATTTAAAGCAGGAGGGGAGGGCCGGACGAGGTATGGAGGCAAATTAGGATACTGGGGATGAAGTTGTTTACTGGTTACCACGGTAACCATGGCAGCAGCCATTTTATCCTCTGCAGCGGCCTTGTGGGCCGAAATGTAGACAGGATGCTTTCTCCAGCACTCCGGTGCTTTGTTCTTCATTGGATCAGCTGCGTAGATAGGCAGCTGATGACTCCCTCGCAGCAGAGCTTCAGAGAGGGAGCTAGGCCTTTTCTCTTGGCATTGCCTCTGCGGCTTGGCCTCCCGGTGCCCCTCCCCTCCATTTAAAGCAGGAGGGGAGGGACTGACGAGGTGTGGCGGCAAATCAGGATACTGGGGATGAAGTTGTTTATCGGTTACCATGGTAACCATGACAGCGGCCATTTTATCCTCTGCAGTGGATTCATGGGCCGAAATGAGGAATGCTGATTCCTCCAGCACTCCGGTGCTTTGTTCTTCATTGGATCAGCTGCGTAGATTGGCAGCTGATGACTCCCTCGCAGCAGAGCTGCAGAGAGGGAGCTAGGCCTTTTCTCTCGGCCTTCCCTCTGTGGCTTCACCTCCTAGCGCACCTCGCCTCCATTTAAAGCAGGAAGGGAGGGCCGGATGAGGTGTGGTAGCAAATCAGGATACCTGGGATGAAGTTGTTTACCGGTTACCACGCTAACCATGGCGGCAGTCATTTTATCCTCTGCAGCGGCCTCCTGGGCCGAAATGAAGACGGGCTGATTCCTCCAGCACTCTGGTGCTTTGTTCTTCGTTGGATCAGCTGCTTCATTAATACAATGATGTGAGCAATTTCATCACTGAAAGTCTAATCTGCTGATCAGATCCCCCTTGCGTAAGCTCCATGCTAAAAGCATAGTGTATATCTGTTCCTTGCTGCATCAGTATCCTTATATGCAGCGCCTGCTCTACCAGTGTCACAGAGCAGGTTCGGAGGACACAGTTGCCCAGTTGCCCATTTGACAGCTGCAGTGACAGCCGAGTCTCTTCCACGCAGGGGCTGTATTTAAGATATGAAGCCCTGTACCAAAATCATGAGAATCATAATAAGCCCAGGCTGGTGACAGGGTACATATTAAATATGAGATTTGCCTGAGTTAAGGCATGGTCATGGCACTGACTATGGTCATAGCAGCCACACCCATTTTGATATCACACATGTGTCAGCTCCTGTGAACCAGCTCTGCTGTGAAAGGTGATGAGTATTCTAAACAGACAGGCTGAGTCTGCTAAATGACAGGACAGGACAGGAATTTGAATGGCCATTCATCTTCTTTGATCTCTATTTGAGGGTAGTAATGCCCTCCTCCAGGACAATAGTCGCACAGGCAGTTATCCTTGGCCCAGGCATCAAAGGAGCACACTCATTCCAAGGGAGTAACCTCACACCAGGGTGCTGTATTTCTAAAGGACTTTGATCCTAGTGGGAATTGAAGGGGTAAACCTAGAGTAGACGGCTCTGTACAGTGGAGAAAGACTTCTATCATCTTCTTTCTCGTTGCCTCTCTCTTGCCTTCCTTTCAAACCACTTCCGCTAGAGAAAGCACTTTGGCTGTGATATCAGAAAGGCAAAGTCCACTTCTTTTAAGAAGACGGATTGGACCACTAAGGCAGGTTAGCTTGACCCCAATCACCTCTGGAGTTTTACCATTAAAAGAAAGGGTCTCCCACCACTTCTTGGATTCACTCTGGAACAACATCAACAGAGGCCTTAGGCACTGAGGTGAAGAATGAGCAGTCCAAGGCAGAGGAGAACTTTTCCTCCCACGCACTCCAAGGGCACATTCCGGGTGACACTTGCTATAGACCAGGAACTGACATTCTAAACCAGAATCTCCGAGGGTTGGTAGAGGAGACACTGAAAGAACTCACCCTGTCCTTGAGCCCCTGAATTGGGCCTCACAGCATCTCAAACCGCTGGAGAGTCACTTGTCAACTGGAACCAGGAGTTATGCCACGTCTCATCCCAACTCTTCCCTCAAAACTGACACTTCACTGAACCATATATCGAAGCAAAAGGGTCCCCAATTTGACCATTGCCGACTTGAACTGTTAGAGCATTATACATCAACCCGTCCCTGAAGTTACAGCCCAACAGAGCCCAGCTTGATGGCAAAGAGATCCTGATGAGCACCGCGACCTGCATCACCGAAAGCCACCTTCAAGCCACACCGAGCTTCCACACTTGAACCTGCTCAATTTCCACTTGCTGTTTGGGCCTATATGTTCCACCATACCCGAAATGAGCTTGATCCGCTTGCATCACTGCGTGAAACCAGGTTTGATGCCGTCAATCCGCCAAATACCCAAAACAATGTATTGTTGACCAATAAACACCCCTTGGTCCACTTGGGCCCTGAAGAATGGTTAGGTCACTTTTGCACCTTTGTTCACCTAAAGACATATCCTTTTTGTTGTTAATAATTTGCCTATCACTGCTGTATTCATACTCAGAGTGCTACATTCTTCTATCTATTGCAACCTCTCTGTTCTTTCCACAGGGGTGTTTTTTATAGTGCTTTCTTACTTTTCTTGCAGATGGTGTGTTTGATTAAAGTATATACATTTTAATGGTACCTTGATTGGACATTCTCTATATTTTGGACTGTATTACTGCATTGTTGGGTCACTACTGGACCACATTCCCACCCCTCTTAATAGCATAGCCTGACTCATCCCAAGTTACCACAAAAGGCAAAAGAGGTATATCACTTGACTGTGTCTGCTTTACCTGTATGATTGTATCGTCTCTTGGTTTGTAGAAGTATGAGGGATGAGTGGGCATTGTCACCTTATCTCATACTTGTACTCCTGCAGAACGGAATATAATTTGCCAGATACACTATGGGCAGCATTCACATATTGCAACAATTATCGACACTGAAGTAGAATTGTGAATACTAGCTAATCACTCTAAATATAGTGGTGTTATAAACTTCAATAGAACATATAGCCGTATTGCAAGCAATTGATTATTTTTACAACAAACAATCTGCAGCCTACTTTTTAGAAGTAGGCCCTGGAGAATTGGTCAATAAATGTATGCCAGGACCTATTAAGTGAAACATGTGTTGGCATATGAGGCATATAAAGGCAGGCCAAGTGTGATTGTTAAGTGCAAACAACCTGATACAATTGTAACCAAGGAGTTAAATGTTGTGCTTGGATAAGGAAACATAAGAGGCAGAAAAAGAAAACCTTTCTGATACTTTTTTTCTGAAATAAGATCTTTAATGTGGAAAATGTAATAAAATGTTGATTCGTTGAAATCGTAAGCGCAATATGGGTGACTGTATATATATATTTGTTCAATGTAATAAAGACACACAAAGATACTGTGGCATGCCACTCCTAGTTCATGATAGGTAAAGTAGTATATTAGAATAATTAAGCAACAAAAAAAGGATACTAGCGCAACACGGACTCTGAGGGTACCTGTAAACAACATAAGAAAGAGGGTATACTATGATATTATTTAGGAGTAATATTTGTTTCCACCCTATGTCCTTACAAGTCAATGCAATTGTCAACTCTTGTAATTTCTACTTTATTCTCGTGTCAAATTGTCCCCTTCGTATTGTAGTCGATCTGCTGAACCATAGGTAGATCGATTATTATGGCAAACTAGACTATTGCAAAGTCCTTTTTAGTTGTGTCTATTAGGTGGCACAGAAACCACTACTTGTAAAGTGGAAACTACTGTCATTATAATAAGAGCTTTAAATAGGGGGTTTGAATGCAGGTTTGTAATGCTTTGCAATGTAGATGATATATGAGGATGTGTTTTATGTAGTTTGGCTATGTGCCCCACACGTTCTCGCCCATTGCTAAGTGAAATCTATATGATTTTCCTCCAATTCACACCCATGTCCACCCACAACACACCTTTTTTACACTCTTTGGCTGACTTTCTTCTGTGTGGTGAATTTGTCAGCCATTTTTACTTCCAAAATGGCGGCTGCCATTCGTTAACTTTATTTAAAAGTTATTTGACTTGATTGATGCTTTTGAAAAAATGTACTGAATCTTTTAAGTTATGTTCCATATGTTGATATATTTGTTTTTCTAAATAATTTGTGGGTGGTGTTCAAGTGTCTCCTGATGTAAACACGACCTGATTGGCTGTGCAGACAATGATGTCAGGAGGATGCCTTTGGTCCTGCAGTCTGTGTTCCTGTACGGACAGCAACCATTTTATTTCAGCATTCAATCGCTCTTGTCATGCTGTGATCGAGGATGAAATTCTGAAATAACGTCAGTTTTGTTTATCCAGCCTGAGCCATGTGTTCTTTTGCAGCTCCCAGTTGAAATTAGGAGTTCCAGCCATTTGATACCGCAATTGGAGCATTTCAAGGTTGCTCAGGTATGAGGGGAGTTGATGGGGGCTGGCACGCGGGACGCCCACCCTCAACTGGAGGCCTTTCTGGCGCCCGTCAGTTTTCTCCATGGTGCAAAGGTTCTGGGTTAAGGGAGAGAGGTGTCTACATCCACGCAGTCCTAGCTGGCAGCTGTCGGAGTGGCCTGTGGCCTTACCATGCCGAGGATGTCCCCCCTGGCCCCTGATGTGCAGCCAGATTAATAATGGAGTTTCCTGTGCCGCCCCAGTGCCGCATAGAGATTGCAGACATCCGGGCGGCCCACTACCTTTCCGCACGGAGGAGGGCCCGGCCCACGCGTGCAGCCGTTTAACAATGGGGCTTTAACGCTCCACCCCAGCACCGTAGGGCGCCGTTATGCTGTGTGATAGATTAAATATTGCTGCTTTCCGTCCACCTCCAGGGCAATATGCATATTTGGTGAATTTATATTTGCGGCATGTTTTATGTCAACGTGAATGATGCTTACGAGCAGTCACAATGGAAATTGCGAGGTGCATGTAAATCAGCTAGTTAGTTCATGACTGCGGAATATGTGCTTACAGAGTAGTGTGCAAATAGTTCAATGGTAGGCCAGCTCTGGAAGATGAGCAGATCTATGCAGGATTGTTTGAACACTACATAGGTCTTGATAGCAGTATCAGTCACTAGGCACTTGCCCCTGGTAGTGCTTCAACACTGTGTTCTACTACCTCTGTGCCATGGTCTGGGACGCGGCATAGGTTTTGGCACCTAGATGATTAATGTCTTGCATGCAGGGATGCCATTATGTACTGCTCAGCACATTTTCTGACGTTCACCATGGCACGTCTGAGGGACATATTGCTGAATGCGGGCTCATTAAATAGTGTGCTTCAGATATAAGAGATGATACTGTAGGATATTGTGCAACACACATTCACAAATGAGCCCATTACTGCGCATGAGGACATTATTAGGGGCATATTTGTCTGGACTTGGGCCGTGTTATTGCGATAACTGGCAAGTGTACCCCTTTTTGTCTTACAAATATAACAATTTGGGCAGGGAGAGGATTGTGCCGGCCATTTGGTGGGCAAATGTCGCATGACAACTCTTTACACATATGTTGTTCGAAGGCAAGGACTCATCCTTTTGTGTTTTAATAGGGTGCACAGTGCTGAACACATTGCATGTTATGCTGGCCAGTAAGGACTTTGCTCTGGCAACTTTCTGGGTTATAGTTGGCTGGCAAGAAAAGGGCTAGACCCACCCAGAGTATTAATTTAATTTTGCGCATTTATAATGCACGTACACACAGTTGTTGCAAGGATAGGAACTAGGAGGAGTCCCTAGTTGGGGACAGCCGGAAACAAGTGGCTGCACCACAGGTGTAGAGGAGGTGTCAGCCACTGCCAGTCAAAAATAAATGTTATTTCTAGACCAGGCATTGGCATCACATTCTCAAAGCACAGTGCATGCTACATTGGTAGAAAAGTGAAAAGTATTATTTTACAGGGGGCCGGGCCTACCGTTTTACAAAGGCACAGGCTTGGGCAGGGGAGAAATGTGTTGGCCATCTGGGGAGGTCTAAGTTGCAGCAACAGCTCTATTTGCAGCACATTGCACGCTACACTGGGCAGCAGGGACCGGGTCCTGGCAGTTTTAGGGTATAATTGCTTGGCAGGAAAGAGAGAAAAAAATAAATACATACTAGCACAGGTAGAAGGATATACTGTAAGGAGAAAGGACCAGTGTAACTCTTACTCTCTCTGCACTATCACTCTCTTTTTCTCAGTAAGCTGCCACCCTCTTTCTATCTGTGTGCTGTCACTCTGTGCACTGTCTCTCTCTCTGTTTCTGCGCTGTAACTTTCTCCATCTCTCTGTGCTGTACCTCTCTCTCCCTTTCACTCTCTTTCTCTCTGTGCAGTGCACTGTCACTCTCTTTCTCTCTGTTCATTGTCACTCCCTGTCTCTGTGTGCATTACTCTGTGCTGTCACTGTCACTCTCTCTGTGCACTGTCACTCTTTCTCACTCTGTACACGGTCACTATCTTTCTCTCTCTCTCTGCCACTCCCTTTCCCTTTGTGCACTGTCCCTCTCTCGGTGCTGTTGTGTCACTCACTGTGCTGTCACTTTGTGTGAAAGGTCACACAAGCTCTGTGCTGTAACTCTTTCTATCTCTCCCTGTGCACTGTCACTCAATTTCTCTCTGTGCACTGTCACACTGGTCGCAGTCACTCTTTTTCTCCGCGCACTATCACTCCCTGTCTCTCTGTGTGCATTACTCTCTCTGTGCTGTCTGTGCACTGCCACTCTCTTTCTCTCCTTGAACCTTACTGGATGCCATACCATCTAATAACGTTTTATATCAAAAGGTATGCCACACAGCTAGATACCATGTGCAGTGGTGTACTCGTTTTCTCTTTATGTATTTCAAGTTTTCAGGGCAGCTTGTGGGAAGGGATGAACTTTTCTTAAGAAATTGTGATGAAAGGAGAACGCAAACTGCCTAGATCCTGTACAGAGCCACCCCTTGCATGTGTTATTGTATTACATTTGTAATTGAAAGATAAAACAGACCATACGGATATGTGGACTATATCCAAAATGGTTGTTCAAATATACTACCCAAAATAACCAATATGCCCTTGTTGAACCAGGGAATTCTGGCCATGCACATTAGCACACTGTTTACTCGAGAAAGAGCTGCTGCATGACCACCGACTTGATTTTGTTTGTCGTTTCCTGCATCTGGTCATGCACTTCCTGAATCAGAGGGTTGACATGGCTCATGGTAGTGAAGAAACTGCTATCTACCTCTCTGACATGTATTCATGATACAAGTATTTGATTACGCTTCTTTATTAGGACACATTTTGGAATGTTTTGATTGGCCCAGACAATCCGGAAGTAGGATTCTGTGAAAACTCTCAGATTTATTCCCCACCTCAGTAGTTACTAAGAACGTTCTATCCTCTCTAGCAGTGCCAAACAGAAAATTCTGTTGGTGCGGCACCATTTGTGATTGGCACATGGCTTGACTGCTCCTTCCGTGTCCCTTACTTCTTCTGCTCTGAATTCTCATTTGTCATTGATCACTTGTTCCACATTGCCACTCTCCGCTTCTTACATTACGCTGACACACACTTCCTTCCTCCATAGTGCACTGATAATGTATTTGTATTTCCTGCGTGGTCAGCATGACAAGGCAGCACTGCACACCAGTCCCTCTGCTTTGCCGTTATTTCTTTAATTAAATAAAGTGTCACATAGCTACTGCCTAACCACGAATGGGTATTAAAAGCCTTAGCACCTTTTATGGGGGGAATGTAACCAGTTTATGTGCACTAATCTCTCCTTACAGGCTTTGACTTCACTTAGGACCATTAAATCAGAACTTTGGCGCCTAATCAGTGTGAATTCAGTGGCTCGAAAGCTTAAAGGGAAAGTTCTCTCAGGAATGTTATGATGGAAAAATGTTGGCCATAATAAAAAAGATACATTAGCATTATTAAACAAAAAAAGTTCCGACGGAAAATACGTTTTTAAATGTCCCTTCAAGTCTTGCTTTTGAAGGACTTGGAGGCAGCCATTTCCTAAGCGTACCAGTTTCATGTGTTTGTGTTAATGCTGTGCTCTCGTGGCATTTACAAAGCAAAAGCCCCCTACTGGCAGCTTTTGCTTATTGCTGCTGTAAAGCAGAGCATATGGGGTCTGTAGTGATCAGTGTGACTGTGGGACTCTGCTCAACAACGACAGCACCTGAAGCTAAGCCTGGGCAGACAATACCCAACAAGTGGTGTGGGCAGGGAGCCTTTTGGTGTGCCAGGATGAGCTTACACCAGGGTCTAAAAGCGGTGTTACAAATGAGTCTGAGCATCTCCCAACCCTCCTCACACTGCTCCAATCATCCACATACCAGCAAAGGGTCCCGGGTGTCTTGCCTCCCCTCGATTCTGACAGTATCTGGAAGCGATCTTTGTAAACAAAAGCGCCCATGATCAGAAAGACTTGCAGATCCGCAGATATAGTATTAGGGCCTTGCACTGCAGCCAATATTTCTCTCCCGCTCTGGGCTCTCAGTCCAAACCCAGCTTTCCCGGCACCGGCCCTCGCAGCCTGCACTGGTTAGCTGGCTGCCCCATGGCCGCGGTGCATTACATCAGGGCAGACTCATGTGGTTTGATATTTTCATCTGACTGAGAGAGGTGAGCCCATATTTTCTCTGAGACATCCAAAAACGGAGAGTGAAAGCAAGTCCAGGCCAGCATAGACACTGTGATGCTGTCGTGATTTTCTAATATTTGCAGCACTTGGTGCTCTAATGGTTCTGGAATCTTGAGAAGACTTCCTCCATCATTTTGCACCCTGCTTTGCTAAACACATCTGCATTGCTCATAGTAGAAACGTTCATTCTGTTTTTTTCTTAATTTCTAACATTTCTCATTTCACACTGTCTGTTTGTTTTACAGTGCTATGGCCAAACTTCACATTATTTATTTTGGTGAATATGGTGCTTCTTCAACCTGAAAGTATGGGCAGTACAATGCTAAAGAGGGAAGACAGAAGATGAGGGGACTGTGGGTAGGGCGAAAAGCAGAATATTTGATGGGGAGGGCAACCAGAAGTGCTATGGGTATGCATTGGCTGAAACATAGAGTGTTATTTGTATGTCATTTTTCTCACAAGTGTTTCGTCCATTCATTTGTCCAAGTCTTTTTTATGTATCCTTCTCAATCCTCATAGTACTTCTCATTTGTCATAGACCTTCATTAATGTCATGCTCCTACCCCTTAGTCAAAATCCTTCTCTAGCAAAGTCCTCCATTATAATGTTTTGCTGTATTCCTAGTCTGTCAGCATAGTCTTTCATTACAGTCCATCTCTGTTGTCCTTTGTCATAGTCCTTCTCCTTCATCCTAGTCATTCTCCTTTGCCATAGACCTGCATCCTAGTATTTCTTATTCTGTTCTGAACTTCTTCATGATCCTATTACTTTTTCTTTATCATAATGTTTTCTTCATCACAATCCCTTCCCTTCATCATAGTCCTTCATCCAAGTCCTTCCCCTCCACATTGTCCTTAGTCACCATAATCCTTGAAAAAGTACTTCTCCTTTGTCATAATCATTTGTCATTGTTCTTCATCAACAGCCTTCTCCTTCATTATAATCCTATGGCCCAGTACATTCCATTCATTATAGTCATTCCTTGCAGTATTCATCATAGTGCTTCATCACAGGTCTTTGTTATAGATATTCTCCTTCATCATCATGGTTCTTCTCCTTCATCCTATTCCCTTCTCATAGTCCCTCAACACAGTGTTTCATCAAAGTCGTACACCTTCATCTTACTTGTACATCATAGTCCTTTTCCTCCATCAAAGGCCTTCATCCTAATCTTCCCCCTTTAATCAAAGTCCAGAGCGGGAAAAGGGCGTGGGTGTTGCGTCCTGCTCCCACAACTGGCTGCTTTGTGGCCCAGGAAGGCCTCCATACCCACGCTACTGGAGGCCACGCCCACGCACCAACTTCTCTATCATCCTGGGCCCGCCGTGGTGAAGCCCGTGGGAAAAGGGCACAGGTGTTGCATCCCACTTCTGCAACTTGCTGCTTTCTGGCCCAGGTGTGCCTCCATACCCACGCAACTGAAGGCCACATCCCCCGCACCAACTTCTCCATCAGCCTGGGCCCGCCAGGGTGAAGCTTGTGAGGAAAGGGTGCGGGTGTCAGCTCCCACAAGGTGTTAGGTGCCAGCGGTGGTGGCAGCACTTTGAGGCTTGCAATGCACCTCAGAACACTGCCCAAAGAAAGAAGGGCTGAGAGGATTCACAGCAGACAAGGTGAGGAGCCGTGGTAGAGGTGGGCACACTTGTACTGTTGGCACTGTTTGAAATGTCAGCAAAATCCACCTATCCTTGTCTCCATTCATCAATACATTACCCCAGTATGTCAGAAACAACTATAATGGTGCTTATGCCCGGTTCTTTCCCTCAATCCCCACAAAGTTTCCCTGTGTTCAACAAACCTAAGAGGAAAATATTAACTGTAAAATAGAAAATTCTGGTGCCACCCCATGAATCAGGCGCTGACCCTGGGAGAACCAAGACACAGCCCAATCCCTATCAAGCTCATGGGTGTTGCTTACCAGCTTATAAAGGAGATAAACCATTTTCCTGGGAGTACTCTGAATGTCATGGGGAGCAAAGCCTCTGATTCCTATGCAGAGGGCAATTTATCCATGAATGACAGTGTCAGAAAGTACACTAGAGCGATTACACATAGCACAAGGAGTTGTGGGTTGGATCGCCTCATAGTCTGTCCTGCCACCTAAAAGGCTTATTTTGAGGAAGTATCTAGCCGAGGGGTGCCTGAAATGCGCAAAGATAACCTCAGGGGTCACAAGCCAATTATATCCACCACCACAGCCACAATTCCGAAGAACCTTATTGATAATGGGATTCTAGTGAACTGTATCGATAATCCCAACTCTGACCCTGACCCTGACACCGCTACAACCCCAAATCCATCCACATCTAGCTTTGATGGAGGTGATGCACTAAACCCTGCTACATTTAGCTATGATGGTGGTGATAAAGCGTCACCCCAGGACGTAGCGCTCAACCCCCTTCGAAAAGGTTGCAAAGAGGAGGGTTACCATCACCCCGGATCAACCCCCTCACAATGGTATTAGGACACCAAAGAGCATAAAATCAAGATGCAGGTCATGACTGTCAAAAAAGGACATCATCTGAGTGTCAATCCTATCTGCACATCAGCTCCTACCGGAATGGTAGCCATGCCGCCCCCGGAAGTCAATGAGGGACCTTCAGCTGGATGTAAATACACCCTCGTTCTAAGTGAATGGCAGCTATAAAGAAAATGATTATGCTTATCCTATAAGATCGTAGTGGAAGTTGCAACACAGGGAGCAGAAATTGAGCATGGAAGAAAATGTAAGGGTCCCCCAGCCAGCAGTCAAGAAGTCATACAGCACCCGCACAACTGAAACTAATTTGATTGATATTATTGGTAACAGATCTGCCCAAGCCGAGAAGGGGTTCCAGAAACAAGTTGTTTTAGTACCCATGCCAAAATCTCAAAACAGCAGTATAAATCTGTTCAAACACCACCACCCATGGGTGGGCATGGGCAAGCTGTCTGGGAGCCCAGAAGCATGAGCCAGGGTGGCAAGAAGGGTTGAGGGGCAGGTTATGTAGAATCTATACCGGCCCCCAACATCACCAGCTTCAGAGGTCTAAGACCCCAATGAGGTCAAGCAAAGTAGAGTGTAAATATTGGAGGGTTTTGTGGGGTGGTGGGTTATTTTTGCACAGAGTCCCCAAATGTGCTTGTGATCAGCCTGAATCTAGGGACTGGTGGATGCCATTCTCTAATGTGGGACGATATTGTAAGCTGTACAGGAACTCATCTCAATAGGGGGTGCTCCTTTGACAATATTTGTATAGAATAAGGGAACAAAGAGTGACCAAGTGTATATTGGGAATTGCCACGTGATAATGTTTATCACCATGCAGTATGATTGAAATTAGTGCCTTCTCCCATTCCAACAACACCCCCCCCCACTGGAACTGGGTGCCAGCACCCTTTGCTCTCGGGAGCTAATGTAGTCCCACTGGGGGAAAGATCTGGGGAGCTACTAATGGAAGTGGGGTAGCTGTCCGCATGGCCAACTGATCAGACGCTAATAGTATCATGGGATGCTGATATCAGGACAGGCCCAGTGGCTATTACTATTGTAGATATGGCTTGGCCGCTGCCTGGAAGTTTAGTTGTAATTGTATATGAGTTATGCGTTATGTATATGTTGTACTTTGATGGTCCGATGGTCGAATAAAATTGACACTGATTGTCCTTCATTGTTGCCCTCTGTCATCGTCCTTCATCATAATAGCCCTTAATCGTACCCCTTTTCCTTCATCATAGTCCATCATGATTTTTTTCACGGGCCAACACTTTTTTCCTGGCCCTCCTCCTTCCTCATAGTTATTTTCCTTCACCATAGTTCTTCGTCATAGTCTTTCTCTTTAGTCATTGTTGTTCTCATTCATCATAGACTCTATTCCTGTTCTTCATACTTCATCAAAGTCCTTCATTTGAACTCTTCTGATTAGACATAGTCCTTCATCATATACTTATGTCATAATCCTTCTCCTTCATCATAACCTTTTATCCTTGTTTTTTGTCTTTGTCATATGCTTTCTTTATAGTCCTTCAGTTCATCATAGTCCTTCTGCTTCACTGTAGTCCTCCATCATAGCCCTTCTGCTTTAACCTAGCCTTTAGTCATAGCCCTTCATCACAGCCCTTCTTTTTATAGTATTTTACATTTGCTATATTTCTCTTTCATAGTCGTTCCCCTTCATCATAGTCTCCCATCTTAAGAATTCCACCTCATCATAGTCCTTCATCCTAATTCTGCTTAGTCATAGTCCTTCATCATATTCCTTCATCATACACCTTCATCATAATCATTCTCCTTCATCATGGTTGTTCTCTTCAACATATAGTCCATCAACATAATCTTTTGTCAGAGACCTCCAGCATAGTCCTGCTTCTTAGTCCTTCATTTAAGTCCTCCTTCATCCTACTTCTTCATCCTTATCCTTCTTCTGATCACCATTCGTCATCATAGTCATTTTCCTTTGGCATAGTCATTCACCATACTTCTTGATCATAGACCTTCTCCTTCATTGTCATAGACCTTTATCATAGTGATTCTTCTTCCTTGTATTCATGTAGTATAGTGCCCATCATAGTCCTTCATCAAAGTTCATCATCATAGTCCTTCTCCTTTGCATAACCCTTCTCCTTAGTCACAGTCCTCAGTCCTAGCCCTTCTCCTTCACCATAGTCTTCATCTAACTCTGTTTCCTTCCCTATAGTGTTCCTTCATATTCTGTCAACTTCATTATATTCTCTAGTCATAATCTATCTCTTTCCTCATATTCCTTTGTCATAGGCCTTTTCCTTCATCATAGTTCTTTGTCATAGTCCTTCACACTAATAGTTCATAGTTCTTCACCATCATCCTTCTCCTTCAACACAGTACTTCATTATAGTCCTTCTTTCGCCTGTTTTTTTTCTTAAGTCATAGTCCTCTGTTCTAGACCCTCTCCATCACAGTTCTTCATTCTATTCCTCTTTTTTCATAACCCTTTGTCCTAGTAGTTCTATGTTACATTCCACTTACTGCATAATTTTGGGACCTCCGGTCCTTAGTTGGATGAAACCAGATCAATTCCCAGCAGAAAATCCCTTGCATTATTTTACAACGCACAATCACACATCACAAGGAAGCATGTGCATGGCTGCACACATCCCTGCTCTTCCCACAGCATCATCTCCCACTCACCTTCTCGGGGGGAGGGGGGCAGATGGACTGGAGCTTCAGAACAGTGTGGCTTACCTTCTTTTTTTACTTTCACTTTTCTACCATTAGTTACATTGATTTTTATTGATTTTTTTCCCTCAGCAGTACTTTCTGTCCGCTTATGGTGGGTAAAGCAGTTTTGCATCATGCAATAGTTGAAACCAACAGGTTTGTAGTGTTTGCATCCAACCACCATTGGGATTGCTGCTGATCCAACAACACAGTTTCTGTTTGGCCTTCCCCACAGCATCTTCAGAATTTCCTTGATCAAAAAAGAGGATGGCAGGTAAGTAACTTCCCTCTTTCAGGACACCCAAGACTTGATACTTTTTTCCAGAGTTGCTTTGACTGAGCGGGGTACTGTCGGTACTCAGCTTTCTATGGGTAATCCCAAGTTCCCTTTCTTAGGAGCTAAGGCCACATTGCAGACTGAGAATCCCCTTAAGGGGACTAAATCTGGACCAGGTCCAGGTTTTACCCCTCAGTCGGCTAAACTGAAAATGTCAGGGTCATGGCTTGAAGATCCATGAAAACGGGGTAAAGCCAGATGGAAGCCTGTGGGTTCCTCATTCTGGGCTAAGTCTGGGTGCAGATCTGAGGATCCCCATAAATGGTCTGCGACCAGGAATGTGGCAGATGTTCCCCAAAAAGTGTCTCAGTTGATTATAAAGTATGCAAGTGTCTCCATAACATGGAAAGACTCAGTGCTTCAGAGCCAGAGTTTCCAGGCTCCCTGCGTGACACCAGTGACCACTTTGTGGCAGTCCAGGTTCATGACAGCAGATGACGGTCAGTTTCACAAAACGGCTGACAGGCAATAAAAACAGGAAACTGGCACACCCATTTCATTGACTCCACTGGTGATGCAGTAGCTCCCAGCGCCATGAGGCGTCAATGTAGACTCCAAAGTGATGAGTGAGTACTTTGCCTTCTCAGTAATCACATGTTCCTGTCTTTGGGCTTAACTTTGACATCCATTTCTCTCATGGCCTGTCCTGGACTCTGTTGGCTATGGTTTTCTGTTCTTTGCCTCCCCCTCACCCCAGCAGTCTCAGTCAGAAGTACACTTCATTGCTAAGTTCCGCCACATCATGAATTCACCTTCTCTACAGGTATACTTTAGGGACATTATCAAATAAAATATATTCTCCATCAGTCTCCTCCAGCACCTCCAGTCAATCTTATACAGGTACTGGCCTTACTCTGCAGCCCCCCTACCTTTTAGTTTGGGGTCCCCGTCCTATCCATTGGCAACACCACTGATGCCTGCAGCACCTCAGTCACTAGTCTCAGATGTCCCTCCACCTCCTCCCACACAATCCCTGCAAAGCCCAGTCAGAGACATGGGTGCGTCATGGCTAGGGATGATGATAATGATGATGATCCCCTGGATGCTATCTATGGTAAGGTAGGGCTTCTACCATCCACTGCCTCATTTTTCTCCCTTACATCGAGGCCTCCAGCTGTTATGGTCCCTGCATTTAGCACATGCGGTATCCAAGTTATACCTCAAGGCTGTGGAAGAGGTTTCTATAATTTAGGCTGGTGAAGGTTTCATCTCCAGGTTGTTCATGGTGCCAAAACCCAACTAGGCAGTTAGCACAACATCTTAGCCGTTTCCCACATCAAAGTATCTCTCTTCCTAGAGAGGTTTAAGATAATCACACCTGAACATATCTAAGCAGCTCTCAGGCAAGGTAAGGGCTGTGTGTGGCAAATCTGCAGGATACCTACCTTCCTGTTCCAATATTTCCTGCATGTTCTTCTTTTGGAGAAAGTAGCCCTAATGCTGTGTTATTCCTGTTGGGCTGTATGCTGCTACCCGGGTCTTTACCAAAATGATGGAGACAATGGAAGGCCATCCCAGGCTGCAGGGGGTTCCTATCTACTCATATATGTATGACTGGTTAGTCCAGGCTACCACGCTAGAGAAGGCGTCCCGCTCACTTGAGTATCTTTTAGACACCATTGTTCCTTTGGGTCTTTCTGTGAACACCAAGAGATGTTCCCTGACGGCTTCCGGGAGCCTGACTTTCATTGGTTTCCACTGGTATACAAAGTGGGCCAAGTTATCCTGAAAGAGGTTAAAGGTGCAGGACTAGACTTTCATCTTCCTCGTTGTCTTTCTCTTTCATCATAGCCCTCCTTTGTCATAGTTGTTTGTCATAGTCCATGTCTTTTGTCATAGTCATTCTCCTTCATCATAGTCCATCATAGTCCTTCTCCATTGTCATAATCCTTCATCCTAGTCCTTCTCACTATTCATAGTCATTAATTTTTGAGCTTCTCCAAAATGTAGTCTATTTCATATTCCTTCTAATTTTTCCTAGTGTTTTGACATAGTCTTTACACTTCATCCTTTTATGTTGTTGCATTTGTTTTTCTTCATCATGGTCCCTTATAATAATCATTCTCCTTCATCAGCATCATCATAGTCATCTTGCATAGTCCTTTGTTATAGCCCTTTGTCAAATTCCTTCATCATAATCCTTCTCCACTGTCTTGGTCCTGCACAACATTTGTTAAAGTCCTTCATCATAGACCTCCTCTGCCATAGTCCTTTGTTCCAGTCCACCTCCTTTGTCATAGTTCAACATCCTAGTTATTCTCCTTGGTCATAGAGCTTTACCCTGTTTCATGTGCTTCATCATAGTCATTTGTCCTTGCAACACTTCTTCATCATAGTCCTTTGTCAGAGACCTTTTACTTTCTACCATAGCTCTCTGTTATATTCTTTCATCATAATCCCACTCCTTTGTCCCGATCATCAACATTTGCCATAGTCCTTCACCATAGTCCTCCTTTGTCATTTCCCTTCAGCCTTGACCATCTCCTTTATGATAGTCAGTTTCCTTCATCCTAGCCCTCATCATATTCCTTATCCTTCATTTTAGTACTTCATCCTAGTCCTTCATCATAATTCTTCATCATAGCACTCCTCTAACACCATAGTCCTTCATCATAGTCCTTCAGGACAGTTATATGTCATTGTCCTTCCCCTTCATCATACTCCTTCATCTTGGTTCTTCTCCTTCATCAGTCATTTGTCCAAGACGCCCACCTTCATCATAGTCCTTTACCTCGGTTCTTCTCTAAGCAGGTCTGGATGAACTTTAACACCAAACACTCAAATTACCTGAATTGTGGGTGTTTCTTTTTACTGAAGAAAGCTTGGAGAACATGGTTGAAAAGTGTGTCCAACGTTTGACTAAATGGCTTAAAGGGGGTACATTTTTGGAGCCCTTATTAAGTCTTAAATAACGTTTAGAGAGACAGGAGGTTGTTGCTGGACGCAAGTGTAGGAAAGTTACAGGAGGCTTCATAAACTGGAGAGCCTTTACCACTTTGGTAGAGAGAAGGGTAAGGAGATGTAGTGAGTGACTAGAACCAGTCAGGAAGTGGGATTTAAGGTTGGTTTTGCTTATGTAACCCTGTGTGACATATTGTGGTACTTGTTAAGTTGGAACAAAAATGACTATCATCAATCAACATTTTGGGAGGCTGGTGACACACCAGTCTGTATCTATCTATGGAAATTAAAGGGCATGAGCTATGTGCCATAGGTTGACACCTGGGATGAGGGCTGGTAGGAGCCAGTAGTCCCTGAGGTTAGCTTGAGAGGGAGCAGCAGAGAATTGGGAAATCTGCAGTTTTCACGCCAGTCAGTGCTATGTTCTTGAAGCGAGTGGACATGACACCTGGAAGGAGATGGGGGATCCAGATAACCATGTGGAAAGCCTGTGGAAAGCAGACTCACCTGATTGTGCTGGGATGGAGTAGCAGACATTTTTGGGAGATGGCAGATGATACACCAGTCCCTGTCCTACTTTTGACGTGGAAGGATACACACATGTCTTTGGTGTACACCTGGGCCTAGCCGCAGGAGGAGTTGCACACCCCTGAAGGCAGATTGTGGCAGAGTCACGCTCACCTGATTCTTCTGGGAGGGAGCAGTAGAGATTTAGAGAGATAGCGGATGACTGTGACAGAATACAATAAGTGGAGGGCAGATTAGCCTTACTTTTTTGATTTGTAATACTAGAATGATGAGGGTAATTCTGTTTCTGAAAGGGATTGTGGATAATCAGGCCCCCGCCCATAAATGCTCCATGACAACATATAATGCACACAGTTGCCTTTTTTGTAACCATTCTTCTGAACTCTACAGCACCGGCTCTGCAGTGGCACGACACATGTTCAAAGATCACATGTGCATTCTTGACTGCTGCTGGAACACAAAGTTCCTAAAAGAAAAGTTGGCTTTCTAATTGTGTGCACCTCTGATCTAAATTGTAATTATTGCGTGCCCTGGCGAGTCCTTTGTCCCATATCTCTTTAATTTTAAGACATGTCCTGTTGTGTCATGGTGACTACTAAGAGCTCACACTTATGCACCCAAGTGTATTTGATATAACACTGAGTCAGCTCTCTGAGCAAGGTACAGATATAAAAGGACTGATGTTTATGAGCTTCTGGCCTGATATGTCCACAGCTGCTATGAGGAACGTTAGCTAGGATGATGCCTCCTTGGTTGTCCTGCAGGAAAGGTAACACCTTCCCTCAGGGCATCAACATTTCCCTCAGGATGTCTCCTGTCAACCATTGCTTTAAAGGCACCACAGATATAACAAAGCCACTCTTACACAATGCTGATGGCCACTGGAAACCCTTTGAAATCAGCAGATATGGAAGGAGGTAGATTAAGAGTAGCCAAAGGAAATGGGTTGGCTGAGAGAAGGGTTCCACAATCTTCATTTGTACTGGAGATCTCTTCCTTTTCTTGTCCCATCCATTTCCTGCAGGCAATGTATTCTGTGTTAGATGTCAAAAGGCAAAGGGCACTTGTTACAGCAGCGTGGATTGGACCCCTTATGATAGGTTTGCTTTGGACCAATTCAGCGCAACAATAGGCCTTTAAAAGGTGAGGTTTAGCCCCATTATTCTAAAATTCCTCTTTGGATTGCTGTTTCGTACCTTAGGGTGCACTCTAGGGAACATCGTCCAAATTGTAATCAGAAAGTGCACTACATTTCAATCTTTCTAGACCTAAGCAGCATGTGTTGACTTTTGATGTTCCCTATTGTTGACGTTTGATGTTGCCTACATTTCTTTGGAACCTCTATTGTTGGTCAGGTTAGTTGTGGCTGTAAACCCTGTCTTTTGATCTTGGTTTGTATATGTATGTAATGTTTTTATTTCTATTGCTCTGTTTTGTATATGCGTAATGCTTAACCTTAGTGCCTTCAAAATGATCACCCAGCGAGAAGTTGTGCTTTATAAATAAAATACTACCACTACTACTACTACTACTACTACTGCTAGCAAGATAAGAAGAAGAATTCATTTTTGGACCTCTGTTGGGACCGCAGTCCATTCAACAATCCTTCTCCAGTGAGGTGAATACCAAAAACATCCAAGGCATAGGTGAGCTTTTCATCATAATCATCCCAAAGCAAAAGTGTGAGTGAACTGCTGCTGGATCAAGGCTTATCTGCTGACTGCACTTGAACAGAGACCTTGTGGGTGCAGGCCAAGGGAGTCACGGTGCAGAACATAAAGAATCACCTTTCACCTGGACTGGGACTCCCAGCAGCACGGAAGCCCAAAAACAGCTGGAATCCTATTTTGCCACCTCATGAATTCTTTCAGTTGGACCGAGCCAGCTCCATGCCTTTGTGCTGCCACAACACCTCCAGTGCTTCTTTTGGTGTTCTAATCAAACTTCAAATCGGCTGCTGCATTTTAGCTCATCCAGGAGCCGGCTCAACCCATTGCTGTGGACTCTCTTAGGCACCCCGACTGCAGTCTCGATTTTTGTGAGAGGAACTGATTGGCGCTATCCCTTCTCCTTCCTCTTATCCCTTATGCGTTGGTCTAGTCCTTCTCCTCCCTCCTAGTCTGTTATCCTAATTTGTCTTCCTACTCATTGTTCTTCATGCTAGTCCTTCCCCTTCATGCTACTCGTTAGTTCTATCCTTAACACCAGTCCTTCTCCTTGTTCCAAGTCCTTAGTTGTAATCCTCAGCCCTAGTATTCTCCTGCCTATTATTACTTCACCTTCCTCCTTGCCTTTCGTCATTAGTCACAGTCGTTCTCCATTGTCCTTCTCCTTCACTATAGTGCTTAGTCCTTGCATTTGGAGGTCTTTAATCAGGTCTTTAATCAGCCAGCAGAAGCTAACAGCTCAGGGAATAATACTGATGGGAAGGCCCACCCTTCATCTTCTATGTATTTTGACCAGGGCCCATTCTTTACGGGGCCAACACAAATACATGACCACAAATGTAAAATGCAATGAACTATGGCAAAAAACATAACTATTGTCTTTGTCAGTGCATGTTCTTTATATTGACTGCAATGCTTGCCAATGCAGCTTGAGTTAAAAGCTAGCATTTCTGCATCTAGACTGCTTTTCGTCATGTCAGCGTCTGACATATTAGCTCATTCTTACACAAGTAGTGTGAGTTTTTGTAGACAAATATCACATGCAGAACATCTTGAATATTGCCAAACAAACAAAAGAACACAACTTGAGCAGTAGAAATCTATTGCTCTACATAATCATCAAATGCTGCTTTGTGCAGTCCATACAGTGAAATCATTCAAACTCATGACTTTGTATCAAAGCCCAGTTTCTGTTTGGCAGACATCCATTTTTTTCTACATTTTGCTAAGTGAGGGTACTGAGATCAGAATTCTCTATAAGGGCATTGTTCATGCCATAATAATTATTGGCACTCTTTTCAAAGACAATTATTTCTTTTGAAAAGATATCAATTATTATTTTAAGAAATTCAAAGAATGCTACGGTTCCATTCCGAGAGTACACTGTGGATTGTGACTGGGTTGATCTGCTGAGAGGGACCCATATTTTATATGAGGCACATTGATTTCCTCCCAAGTCCCCAAACTTGTATTTCAAAACTAAAACAGATTGTGAAACTGTCTCCGTTCATTTGTTTTAATTGACTTTTTACATCGGATCTATGAAATGTGTTTTACTTTAACTGGTCAAATAATATTTTGCATTTTTTCAGGATTGTTACCTCAAAATGCAGGGAGAGACACCCCCGCCCTATCCACCATCACCTAGCCCCCCACCTCCTCCACACACACAGTCTTTCTTTATACCTAACCTCAACCCACCATCTACTCATCTATTTTCTGTGCGGTAAACAAAAGTTTCAAAAATGCAACAAAATGTTTATTGACCAGTTTGCTATTGAACAAGGTGGGCAATACTTTTGCATCCATGTAATAAGTAGTAAAATTTAAGCAAATATTCGGCCTAAATACAGGTGCAATGTTAATAATAAACCAGGCAAATGAAGTTCCACCTTGTAAATACTCAATGTTTTACCGCCACCTGTTAGGCAGAATCATATTTAGTACCCTTTGGGAACACCACACAAAATTAAGACTACAAGTGACAGTACAAATTCACCTTTGGTACAAGCCTGTACTACACAGTAAAGTGGTAGCGATGGCTGAGCAGCCAGACCTATCTCAAGAGTAAAGTGAGCAGTATCAGAAGTTACACAAAGGACTACAATTACTATGGTTCAAACAAACACTGATTCAAGGTTTCTGAGTAAAAGAATATACACTTATTTACACCATCAGTTATAAAACAGTACACTATTATAAAGCAGCAGAAAATCACAATCTTAATATACTACACAACACCCAATCAATCCTGGACAAGTGAAGCTCAAAATTAAGTGTGAGCAAAATGGCACTCCAGTAATTTAAAAGGGGAGAAAAGGCAAAGTTATTCAAAAAACAACAACACCAACAAGTAATAGGCCGAGCAATCTAGAAACGGCTTACTGCAACTGGGATTCAAATCAATAGGCCTGGGCCAATGTTAATGGTTCAGAGTCTTTGCAGAGGATCACACAGTTCAGAGTAGTTTGCGGTTAAGTCTTTGCCAAGAGTTCAAAACGAAATTGGCCGGAGAAATGTTATTCAAAAGAGTAGAGAAGGACAATCCCTCGGATTGGCAAAAGATTTCAAACACTTTCACCATGGTCGGACGGAACGAACAACCCGATTTGCAGAGTACCTTAGTAGAAGAAGAATGCTGTAGCTGAGGCAGAAGTTCATGGCAGGTCATGCAGTCTCATGGTTCTTGAAGCGACTGTTGGACTGACAAGAAGGAGGAAGACTGGAGGGTCCTGCACTGCTCAGGAAAGAAACCAGCAGCAGAGCAAAGCGACGAATAAAAGGTGCACTCCTTAAAACCCAAAGAGGGTCCGGTCCTCCTGGCTATCCGGTTCACTGCAGTGATGCACAGCAAATTCGACCAGGAGAGGGAGCCCTTGCTTGGAGTTTGGCAAACTGGTTGGTCCCACCAGCTCAAGGGGAGAAGATTCCTTGCAGATCTTCCCTGTCGTCGAAGTTTCAGGTGATTCGGACCTGCAGCAGGGCTTCACTGGGAGGTTCAGTAGTTACAGTAGTTCTCTTCCTTCAGCTTCTCTTCGGTTCTCTCGATCCAGTGGCGACTCTGCCTTCCAAGGCCCAGAGAACTGATTTTTATGCAGTTTTCCCCCATTCACACAGCCTGTCAAACACACATCAGGGTGGTTGTCCTGGTAGGACAGCCACCTAGCCAATCAAATTAGAGTGTGACTTGGGTCTCCAAGGAGACCCTGTGCAGGGGGCCTCAAATCCTTCTCTTACATCCTGTCCACCCAGACACTCCTGCATCTAAGGAGGGCTTCTGTGCAGAAGCCCGCCAAAGGACGGCGAACAAAGGAACCAAACCTGGTTTGGCGTGCAAAGTAAAACATGAGAAAGACCTTTTGTAAAAGAAATGGCGAATAAACCCAACCGGAACCAAATAAAATTAAAAGGGGTCCAGCGGATTAAAGTTCGAGGCTCCCGCCATAGCCTCTAACAGTACCGAGGCTATTTTCATAGCTCACTGTACAAAAAAAAATGGGAGATACCACTGCCACCAGCCAAATCTTAGAGAAAGGGGAACGAAGTAATGTTCCACGAGAAACAGACACAAAGGGTTAACTATTAACCCTTCCTGTACTCTATGGAAGATAGTTTGTAATGGGTCTGTAAATTTAAAAAGAATAGTAAAAGTCAATGGCAATTGTACATGTTCTGGGAGACAGTAGTCAATCCCAGAAAATTGAGTTTAAAGTGGGAATTCTAAAAAGACAACCCTGTGTCACTGCACTAAAGGTGCTGTGTGACACACTGTAAAAAGAGGATGCCTATGGAGAGGGTGAGACTCCACACTCTATGAACACAAAAATGTAAAACACACAGCAAACCACATGTAAGAGTGGGAAAAAAAGCTCACACTCTTACCAGGTGAAAAAAATAAATCCTAGAAATCCAGCAAAGCTGCTGAGGGACTCAGTAGGCAAGGGAAATGAGCCATTCTGGATAATTCTCCCTAACACCACCCAAGAATTGCAAAAAAGTCCCACAAAGTCACTAATTTAAGCAGTTTATTTCCCTGAACAGAAAAGAAGCACAATCACTTCCCTTTAATACAGGTCACATATTCTTTCAATGGAGTTATTGAAAGTAGGTGGAAAAAATCCATCTCCTATGCTGACCTTCTGAACACCTTCGCCATGAAATGCAGAGAAGGGTCAATAGCGGCTTTTCACCGCAATGTGAAACAATTTACTAGCAGTATCCTAAAGATGAGGATTTCAATGCAAACAAATGAAATCAAACATGCTGGTATAATAAGATTTCATTGTATCCCCAACATAAGCCCTCCATATGGCTGCCCCCCAATATTGCAAGAAATGGTGAAGGTGTTTTGCATCTGTGACAGTCCTCAAACAAAATCAAATGTGCCTTTAATGAGGCTATTTAGACTCTATGTTCTTGACTCTGCTGTTCATTACTCAGTTATGTTATGATTTTCTTATTTTTTATACAGCACCGTTTGCAACTGTAATGGTCAAACAGTGCTAATGTTTGTCCGGAGAGTGCACGCGAATAGAAAAAGGTCATCGGAATAGTGAAAAAAGGGCAAAGAGGGGTGGGGTGGCTGGGGAAAGGTGTCACATACATGATAGACTTGTACCAATAAGAAAAAAAACATCGAGATAGGGATGGGATAGTTGATAGTTTGCATGTCCACGTATGCAGACAGCCTAGTAAATGCCTGTGCCACCATAGCAGGAGCCCATTTGCCATGATAAGGTGATTGGTCTAGAACGATAAAAGTTCTCTTCTTGTGCAAATCATGCAAAAGGTTATTGTTCAGCTTGGAGTTATTATGAAAAGGCTTGGAAGCCACAATGCTTAACATTTGTGTCTAAAATGAGAATGACTTTGAAGTGTCCATGTTCCTAATTGGCATAGAAAGGCAGATCCAGATGTTGGTCACACAATAAAAGTAATGAAATATGTGTCTCTCCTGAGATAAGGTTTTACCTTTTCCAATGTAAATGGCATATTTTCATGAGGCTGGGCAATTTTGCAGAATTAACCCAACTATATCTTCTTCCCCAGCCGGGGCACAGTCCACCTGAGTCTCCTGATTGTCCACATGAAGCACGTGTCACCAACATCTCACCAAATTCTCACAAACATCTGACCGCTTTTTTGTGTCTCGAATTTATTTAGTATACACAGAAGATTCAGCTGTTTCCGATGATGTTTATTACTACCGGGTGTTTCCTTGTCATTCAACAGGGGATGAAGCAACTTCATTTGCATGCATGGGGACCAACATAAATGGGAGTACTGTTTTCAAACGCATATGCATTCAAACCTGCGTCATTCCATGTCGCCTTGATGGACATTATTTCAGTGTTCTTGCTTGGTAACCCCTAACACAAAGGGCAACCCGGGTAGAATCATTGTGAACAACAAAATCACCTTGATGAACCATTCAATCAAATGGGAACCTGGGTTTGATCCTGACCACAAATGTTATTTTGACAGTAGACACTACTAAACATATTTTATTTTTTATCTATACCCGCTTTTTTGGTGTGCTTATTTACTGGGCATGCCTGCATTAATTACTTCACTGTGATTTTGTTTGAACTAAAGAAGAGTAGTTTATGGTGCACTCAACTCCTGCAACCTAAAATGATATAAACATGGGACTTCATTACTGCGAATGTTTTACTTAAGTGGTCAAATGACCTGCTTAATGCCATGTACTACACAGTATACCACTGTTTATACTCCTTCTTTGGTGTGACATAAAAGTCTTTTGAAACTCATTGAAATGCAGGTGCCTGTCATGCTAGCAGGCAAATGAATAATGCACACACAACCCTTAACTAACAGGGACCAGGCAACCTCAGTTTGGTTGACCATGCCTGCATTGACTCATATATTTTCTTTTTTGCTGCTAAGTCCTGCCAGGTTAAGGCAAACAGTATATTTTATTTTTCTGAATACTTTACATACATTTCCTGAGCCTGGGAATGGGCAATTGCAGGGGAATTACAACCCAGCAGACCCGGTAATTGCCCATTCCCTGGCGCCAGAAAATATTAGTCCCCATTCCCATTTGAGTCCCATTGGACTCAATGGGTATGAGGAGGTCGGATGCACCGGCACCATTAATGGATGGTGCCGGTGCATCCGGCAAGGTCTACGAGTGGGTGCCGCTCTGCCCGCCAGGCACCCGTTCGCAGACTTCGTAATATGCCGTTCCGGAAACAACGGTACCGACAAGTTTACCGGTACCGTTGTTTCCGGACCGGCAGGGTGGTAATGACACCCAATGTGTATTAAATATTAAAAACCTCAACTCCTGAGTCATGTATGGCTTTGGAAGTCGAACTGCACTGGATGAGGGTCAGATTGCTTTAGCACCTTTTCTAAAACGTGTGCAATGGTATACAATATAAAGCCTACCGGGTTCCCGGTAACAGCATTGCTTGTCTGCACAATCCTAGTATAGACATTTATTTTGGTAAAATGCTTTGACGGTTCTGGTTTATCATTCATTTGTCCAGTGTCATTGTAAAACTGAATTTTGGGCAGTTCACCAGAATGGGGGAAGAATGGCAACGTCATTCAAGGAGTCTGCTTTTTTAGTGATTCCCCTGTCCCCACCACTGACACGAGTCAGCAGCAGCTGCTTTAAAAGTGTTGCTCACCTTGATCTCCTCTCCCCCACAAGTTCACTCCATATTGAATACTGAGTGCAAGAGTATTTGGTGCAGTGTGCTGTATTGCTTGAACCCTTTGCTACTTTTTCTTGTTTAAATTGCTAAAATGCTAAGATATTTGCTTGAGAACGTTTCTGCTGATGTACTAGGTCCTCGTATAATTTAAAACCAATACAGAGATGTCAAGTGTCACCATTTCTGCAGGTCTGAACACAGTATTTGCACAGGCCCAATGTGTTAACAACACTGATCTCTGAATGGAGGGCAAACAGCGTTGAAGATGAATGTTTCCTCAAATGCCCAACTGAAGATGAACAATATTCTCTTCATCACGTGTAAACATTACTTTTCTGTACTGTGTGCCCTTTCCCAGTTACAGGAAAGTATTATCTAGTCTATCCCTTGTTTTAAACATGGGCCCTGAAATGGGCAGAATATTGGCCAAGTGCACTATGTTGCATGCTTCATATTTCCCAGGGTGTCATTCGTGTTCTATTGACAAAGGAAGACTTTATGGGTTTAAAGTACTTTTTTGTGTTGTGTTCCCGTGTCTTCCCATTGGCAAGGGTTCATGGCAGTAAAATGCGGCATTCAAAGAATATGGGATGGTTGTGGTATGATTTATCATGTTGGCCTTCGTATATGTTTTTATGAAACAAATGACATGCTTCATTATAGAGTATTAGTCTTTAATGTGATTCTGCTTATTGATTACTGAGCCAGTACGCATTTTAAGGCTCTCTGTATGTAAACAAACATAACTATTTGTAAATCATGTGCAGGTATCACAATGACATAGAATGCAATGTCTACAATATAAAAAAGTAAAGAAATATTGAAGAATAAAGATACATAATAAGCTTATTAAAGCCAACCATTGCCGAACATCCATTTACTATTATTATTGTTATTATTATTATTATTATTATCATTATTATTATCATTAGTGTTTTTATTGAGTGCTGACCTAGTTTTGAGAAGCAACAGAGTGCTTTACAATCATAGGGGGAAGAACACAGTGAGGAAATCATAGAAAAAAGGACCAGGGAGCTAACAGGGAGGGTGAGGGTGGTCAATTGGCAGCAAGGGATCTACAAGCAACCAGGGGGGTGGGCAGTGGGGAGAAGATCACTGAGTCCCAGGTAATGTCGGCAGTGCAGTGTGTGTGGACCTAGGGGTTAAGGAGGAGTCACTGCTTGAAGAGGAAGTTCATGAGTTATTTCCTAAACTGTAGAACTAATGGGTCAAGTCTGATGTTGATGGAGAGGAGGTTCCAGAGTCTTGGAGCGTAGACAGAGAAGGCATGTCTTCTGGTTCTTTTCTTTCTGAACCATCGTAATTCAAGTCTGTGCATTTCCTTGCTTCTGGTGGATCACAGGCCTTGGGAGGTGCTGCGTTTCTCAGTGAGGTAGCGTGGAAACTTCAGGATGGCAGCCTTGTAGATGATGCTAAACGATTTGAAGATGATGACAGGCTTTCAGTGAGAGTCAGTGCAGTTTTATGATGGTCAGGGTGATGTGACCAAATTTTCAGAGTCATTTAATGTGTTTTGCTGCAGCATGCAGGACACATTTCAGAGGTGTCAAGGCAGTCACCGGAATGCTTTCCAAAGGAGCATTGCCACCATCCAGGTGGGAGAGGACCCATGCTTGGACAGTGGATCTGAAGTTGCTTTCTGGGATGAAGGGTTTGAATTTACACAGGAGAGAAAGTTGGGACCAGGATGTTTGAGTCATTCTTACTATGTGCATTTTGAACATGAGGTGTATGTCTATGTTGAACCCAAGGGACTTTGCACAGGTGGCCTGCTGGGGTGTGAATACCTCAAGGTTCAGAGCAGAGAGCTAGGTCTGGATGTCAGGGTTTTCAGTGTTGTTGGTTAGCAGCAGGAATTCAGTCTTGGAGAGGCTGAGTTTGAGAAAGCACTGGGCATCCAAGACTGGATCAATGTGAGGCAGGCCTCGAGCCTATGTATTTCTTCGATGGAGGATAGCTTGAGGTAGATCTGCGTGTCATCTTCGTATTGGTGAATGTGGATGTTGTGTGGATGGATCCTTGCAGAACTCCATATTTGATAGGTACAGTTGAGTATCTGGAAGAATCCATTTGTAGAAACTGTTGGAAATTTAATGGGATTCACTAATAATAGTATATTACTAAGCATTATTTCATTAAAAAAAGTTTGACCGAAAATATACAGAATTGCATCCCCGCACTGTGTTGCAGCTCTTTCATTCAAAGACCTAAGCCTACAGTATTTTAATCACTAAGCAGAGTAAAAGTACAAAAGTGTATAAATTAGGAAATATGTGTTTTGTGAAAATGCCAAAATGTGACAATTGTAACAGACCGAGATGTTCACATTCAAGTGGGATTGAAGCTGTCTGATACAGGATCACATATAATTCACTACCACCATCCTCTCAATGACCACTGGTAGGACCTTATTAACTTGAGCAACTATCCTGCAGAAAATGTCTCATGATAGTACCTCCAACAAAAATCTTGTGATACTGTTGATTATCTTGGCCTTGTTTATCTGAAACCACTAGAAATGACCCTTGATGTGGTCCATGCCATTTAAATGTATGGAGCCTGAGGAGTTATTTTGACTGAATGAAGGTCCTGGCTTCTATATTCTTCAGTGTTTTGGGGTCTTCTGGGCATAACAATATTTCACATGTGGGACCAGCATCAAAAAGACAATGGGGGTCATTACGATTTTGGAGGCAGCCATGGTGCCCTTAGCACCATGGCTGCCTCCAAACTCAGGTCTGGGTCTGTGGTGTCGGAATGGGGATTTACCGGGACATTCCGACCTATGCGGCCCCGTTAAGTCCCCATTTCGAAAACCATTCCCCATTCCCATTTGAGCCCCCATAGGGCTCAATGGGAATGTGGAAGTAGCTAATAACGGGCCCGCAAATTGCGGGCCCGTTATTAGCTCCATGGTCCCTTAACGGGTCCCGCTAAGGCCAGCTGATAAAACCAGCCAGCCCTGGTGGGACCCGCTAATGGACCTCGTAGTAGGGCGGTAGGGGGTTAAGGGCACCGGCATCCTTACCGGTGCTGTTAACCCCCTATCGGCAGGGTCGGAATGACCATCAATGTACTCCTTCAAATATGACCTTCAGGCCTGGGTGGAGCTTGAGAATGCTCCCTCAGACATGGCCATTTATCAGATGATTCAGCTATGGTTTATTAGGCAGTTGCTCTCCCTTCCAAAATGCTTTCCAATTGATCCATTGTAGTATTATGGATGCCTCTCCGGTGCATTTCTTGCTTGTCTTGACACACTGTTTTGTGTGCAATACCTGCTTCTCCATATTCACATCATGATCATACCTGGCAACCTAGATTGAAATAAAAACTCAATGTAAATATACTTTGCATAGAAAATGCCTATACACAATGCACAGAAAGTAGGATTTATTTCTCTGCACCTTCAGATAACAAATCCATTCCATCCCCATATCCTCACTATCCTATGACCTCCATATGACACACTCTCTTACTGTACGTAGACATTTGACATAAACACAGCACAGAAGCACATTTAAGTTCAATTCCCCCTTTTCTCTCATAAGACCACAATAACTGTATATTGTAATTCATGTCGAAGTGTAGAATTCCTATCAAATGTATAATATTCTATTCATAACACTGAACTTTCATCATCCTACTTAATCAGGGAGTCCATGACAGGCATCTAAAGGTACAGCAAAGGAAACAGAATATGACTGCAATCTCAGAACCACCCAAAGGCCAAACGAGACATTGGTTTTCCCATTCACTTGTACAGTGCTTGTTACAGTACAGTTCCCCTACTTTCTACAGTATGAGGTACAACACTCCATAGCACTGCACAGCACATATTTGTCCTGATGTTACATTCTTCTTTTCTGAGGATGTGCTTTGCATGTATTGTAATTGTAGATGTTAAACCGTATGGGGGACATCCTTAGAGTTACAAGCAATTGGTATTTGCAGTGCTGAAAAACTCCTTCACTTAAGGGATCATCTCTCGGTCAATGATTTTAGGCATTATGCAGTACCAGAAAAGTGGAGGGAGCAGCAAGTGTGGTAGCTCATGATTTCGATGTGCAAAGAATAAATGTACAGTTTCTTTAAAATGTGGAGATGTGTCTGGAGATGTATTGTTTCATATAATGCTGGGTTGAGTACAGTGAAGAATGCTTGGTAACTTAATCAGAGACTATTTGCCCTTTCATACAGAGTAGACAAAAATCACCCACCTGTAAAGGAGTTAATTTCGTGGTAGGGCAGAATCAGAAAATGGAAAAGGAGGCATGATTTTTCAAAAGTGTTTATTCTGTCTTCAAAGAAAAGAAGCCTAATGTTTCCCTGAACCTATGATTCTTAGTCCTAGTCTATACAGAAGAAGGTTAAAAGGGTACTCGTCAGGGTGGCATATTGGGTTTAAACAAAAGAACCAAAACACGCTTTTCGGGATTTTCCCAATACAAGCGATGGCTTCTGACCCCCACCATTGTGTCTCTTCAGCATAGGCCTTAGCCTAGATGCACAGTTCAAGGTCAATAGTTCATATACTGTTGAAGGGTCATCCTGGGTCTTCATCCAAGTTTATCAGGTTCTCAGTAGCCCTTCAGATTCTCACAGTCGTTCTCCCTTCCTCAGGGAGACCTTCATCAGTTTGTTTCACCCCCTCCCTTAAGAAGGGGGACCTTTCAGTTACTTTTCTCTCAATCTGTTCTTCTCTCTTTCACATATTCCCAGCTCTGGAGCCTCTTGGTTCTCTCTCCACACCACGGCTTGTTTCTCTCTTTCCCCCCACTCTGGGCACCCCTGTTCTCTTCCCACCTCGTGCGTGTTTCTCTCTCTTCCCCCACTCTGGGGCTCTTAGCTTCTCTCCCCACACTGGGCTTAGTTTTCTCAGTTCCCCCACTCTGGGGCTCTTTGCGTCTCCTTCCACACAATTGCTTGGTTCTCTCTTTTCCCCTACTCTGGGTACCTCTGTTCTCTTCCCACTCCGGGGCATGTTTCTCACTCTTTCCCCACTCTGGGGCTCTTAGCTTCTCTCCACACACTGAGGCTTAGTTATCACACTTCCCCCACTCTGGGGCTCGTAGCTTCTCTCCACACACAGGGGCTTGCTTCCCTCTCTTTCCCAACACTGGGGCTTTTTGCTTCTCTCCCTGCACAGGGGCTTGGTTCTCTCGCTTCGCCCACTTTGGGGCTCTTTGCTTCTCTCACCACACTGGGACTTAGTTCTCTCTCTCTTTCCCCACTCTGGGGCTTTTTGCTTCTCTCCCCGCACAGGGGCTTGGTTCTCTCGCTTCCCCCGCTTTGGAGCTCTTTGCTTCTCTCCCCAAACTGGGGCTTGGTTATCTCTTTTTCCCCCACTCTGGGGCTCTTTGCTTCTCTCCCCGCAAAGGGGCTTGGTTCTCTCTATTTCCACACTCTGGGGCTCCTTGTTTCTCTTCCCACACAGGGGCTTGGTTCTCTGGCTTCCCCCACTCTGGGGCTATTTGTTTCTCTTCCCACACAAGTGCTTGGTTCTCTCAATTCCCCACTTTGGGGCTCTTTGCTTCTCTCCCCACACTGGGACTTAGTTCACTCTATTTCCCCACTCTGCGGCTCTTTGCTTCTCTTCCCACACAATGCCTTGGTTCTCCCACTTCCCCCACTCTGGGGCTCTTTGCTTCCCTTCCCACACTGGGGCTTAGTTCTCTCTATTTCACCACTCCGGGGCTCTTTACTTCTCTTCCCACACCAGGGCTTGGTTCTCTCACTTCCCCCACTCTGGGGCTATTTGCTTCTCTTCCCACACAAGTGCTTGGTTCTCTCTCTTTCCCCACTCTGGGGCTCTTCGCTTCTCTCCCCGCACAGGGGCGTGGTTCTCTGGCTTTCCCCACTCTGGGGCTCTTTGCTTCTCTTGCCACACTGGGGCTTAGTTCTCTCTATTTCCCCACTCTGGGCTCTTTGCTTCTGTTCCGACACCAGGACTTGGTTCTCTCTCTCTCTCCACTGTGCGGCTCTTTGCTTCTCTTGTCACAACAGGGCTTGGTTCTCCCTCTTCCCCCATTATGGGAATCTTTGCTTCTCTCCCTACACTGGGGCTTTGTGCTCTCTCTTTCTCCACTCTTGGGTTTCCCCCTCTTTTCCTTGCATCGCTGTCAGCCTCCTGTTCTTCAGGAGCCACCCCCTTCCTGGGTGTGAGGAACAGTGCTCCCTGGCAGGGGTAGGTGGTCTGCATGGTCTCCCTCTATGTATCGAGCCATTTAGGCATTAATCCAATGGACTCCATTACTGCCAGAAGTGCCTCGTCTTTATCGCTTGTTCTGTGCGCGACTCCACAGGTGTCTCCTCCTTGCAGCCATACCAAAAGGGATCAGTTCTGGGTATATGGAGACTGTGCACATCTTGGGGTATTACTGTTACACTAGTGTAAATTAGAGTACAGCAGCTATGCTCCCCTAGCATCGGCTCACAACCAAATGCTGGTCTGAAAGTAAATTAAACAAATGGTAGGCGTTGGAACAAGAGCCCTAACGCTGAAAACAATGTAAAACCTGTGACAATTTTCCAAAATATTGATTTAATACAAGAATGTTATAAATTTCATATTTGCATGAGTAGAGTTAGTAAGCACATATCATCACTGAATACAGCCGACTGTATAGCATGTGTGTCACCCAAACAGGATTTTTAAAAAGGAGAGTAAAAGAGAGCATTCATTTTTACAATGCTGAGTCAATCAAAGAAAACATTGTGCAATAAATGTATATTCCATAAGAGTTTTTGTTTGACGGAATTCAAAGATGTATAACTAGGGAGTTGGTAGCCGCCGAAATAATTAAACCATTCTTAAATTGTAGAATGTTGTGTTGCTTCTAGGGAACTGTAGTGGTATTAAAGATAATCACCCTCTTCCCAGCATGCGAGTATTGCAAACTTAGCTCACATTTTAAGGAAATAAGAGAATATATTTGAATAAATCATAAAAACTGCTATAAACCCCTTAATTCAGGGGACATGTGTTTATTTACATGTATTGTAAATGAAAATCAAATTAACAAAATAAATACACAAGGAGAAATCATTGTCATTTTGTGTAATCAAGGAATGGAGACAATGTTCAAAACAGGTTTACCCATATCTAAACAAAATATAGGTTTTGGGATAAGAATGGAAAACAATATTGGGTTTAGCAGGCAAATACTTTCTTCATGAAAACCATTCTTAAAAACAATTGGTTCCTAATATTCAAACCGGAGGAAGTGGTCATAGGCAGTTTTACTGATTCTGCAATCTTTTAACAAAGCATAGCTGGATTATAATTCATCCGGTGTAAACACAAACAAATTGGGATACAGTGGTAGCAAACAAATGTTCAAACAAAATTCAGTGCATTTTGTTGTGTTTGTGCCGTTTGTCAACTATAAATATAACATTTGGATAGGCAAAGAGTGGAAACAAGGTTTCAAATGCATTGTTCTTAGGGAGAACAGGGCCTAACTGTTGTGGTTTATTAATCAAGCAAAGTTTTGTTGATTATGGTAACATCTTGCACATTAGATAGGTGGTGGCCAATCCTTGATGGAATTCTAAGAACCTAGTAAAATATACGCAAGGTTGCAGAATGGTCCACGAACAGCTCTCTCACACGAAATGTAGATCAGTCATAATGCAAGTGAACTGCAGGTTTTTTTTTTATTTCTTTTTTTTTCTTTTATTTGTTTTGGTTCAAACTACAAGATAAAGAACCTTTACAAACTTTTTATAATTTCATCCATTGCAATACAAAATGTAACTTTAAAATTCCACAAATCTCATTAAAATCATCCTTTTAAGAATAAGTTATAATTCAAATACAAAATCTATTAAAACTCCTGAATGTGAAACATAAAATCACTTAAATTCGAAAGATATCGAGGCCGATTCATGGAATAATTAGCGCGGCGCAAGTGGGCAAAAACGTGCGAATCGCAGTGGAATAGCGAAAATCGCAGTGCAAGTGCGAAAATCGCACGAAAAGCAGCGCACGTCGATTCATGGAAGGCCGTGCGCGAGAATACCAGCGGATGTGCGATAAAAAAGTGTGCGGCGCACGTTGGCGCACAGGCCATCTAACAGCGTGCGCCAGGTCACAGCGAAAATCGCACAGGCCACAGCGAAATTCGCACATAGCGCGGCGCACGCAACAAAAGTAGGCGGAACACGGGCGTAACACTCGGAATGGGGAACAACTTGCCAAAACGTGGGCGTCACGGGGGAAGTACAGGGCACAAGTGCGCGGAACGCCCACACGCTCGCCTACAACACGTATTCATGGAATAGAATAGGGGGAAAAAGCGCACGCTCAAACCAGCGCACAGGCACAAACACGACCGCCACAAGAAAGCAGGCGGTAGCGTCTCTGCGGCTGTAAGAAATGTGCGCCAAAAGGTGCGCCAACAAATAGCACCTATATACTGCCATGATGAATGTCCTATACTGTGGCCCTCCAGGAAAAATGACATGCAAAGGGGTACCCACAAACACGGACACCCGCTGACAAAAAATACGTGTGCGTGTATACCGGGGTGCGCGGGAAGTCTCACACGCGATTTGCAGGGTACGTGCATCACAGGGGTTCGCGTGAAGTTATTCACGCGATCAGGCCTGGGGGAGCGGGCTACGTGTATTTCAGGGGTTCGCGTGAAGTTTCACACGCGATCGGGCCTGGGGGAGCGGGCTACGTGTATTACAGGGGTTCGCGTGAAGTTCCTCACGCGATCGGGCCTGGGGGAGCGTGCTACGTGTATTTCAGGGGTTCGCGTGAAGTTTCACACGCGATCGGGCCTGGGGGAGCGGGCTACGTGTATTACAGGGGTTCGCGTGAAGTTCCTCACGCGATCGGGCCTGGGGGAGCGGGCTACGTGTATTCCAGGGGTGCGTGGGAAGTTCCACACGCGAATAGCCTGGGCGCGTGTATTTGAGGGGTGCGCGGGAAGTTCCACACGCGAATAGCCTGGGCGCGTGTATTTCAGGGGTGCGCGGGAAGTTTCACACGCGATCGGGCCTTGGGGAGCGGGCTACGTGTATTACAGGGGTTCGCGTGAAGTTCCTCACGCGATCGGGCCTGGGGGAGCGTGCTACGTGTATTTCAGGGGTTCGCGTGAAGTTTCACACGCGATCGGGCCTGGGGGAGCGGGCTACGTGTACCACAGGGGTTCGCGTGAAGTTCCTCACGCGATCGGGCCTGGGGGAGCGGGCTACGTGTATTCCAGGGGTGCGCGGGAAGTTCCACACGCGAATAGCCTGGGTGCGTGTATTTGAGGGGTGCGCGGGAAGTTCCACACGCGAATAGCCTGGGTGCGTGTATTTGAGGGGTGCGCGGGAAGTTCCACACGCGAATAGCCTGGGCTCGTGTATTTCAGGGGTGCGCGGGAAGTTCCACACGCGAATAGCCTGGGCGCGTGTATTTCAGGGGTGCGCGGGAAGTTCCACACGCGAATAGCCTGGACGCGTGTATTTCAGGGGTGCGCGGGGAATTCCACACGCGAATAGCCTGGGCGCGTGTATTTCAGGGGTGCGCGGGAAGTTCCACATGCGAATAGCCTGGGCGCGTGTATTTCAGGGGTGCGCAGGAAGTTCCACACGTGAATAGCCTGGGCGCGTGTATTTCAGGGGTGCGCGGGAAGTTCCACACGCGAATAGCCTGGGCGCGTGTATTTCAGGGGTGCGCGGGAAGTTTTACACGCGAATAGCCTGGGCGCGTGTATTTCAGGGGTGCGCGGGAAGTTCCACACGCGAAAAGCCTGGGCGCGTGTATTTCAGGGGTGCGCGGGAAGTTTTACACGCGATTTCTGCACGGTACGTGTATTTCAGGGGTGCCGGGGAGTCCCACATGTGATTTGACAGTGTGGGTCCTCCCAGGTGTACCCTGTACACCCTCCACGGCCCCTGCAGGCAGCCCACACCACAGGGGACTACCCTGCATCCCTGGTCATGTCCCGCAGGCAGCCCACCCAACATGGGCATGCCCCCCAGCAAAGGCACATGTCTCCTTGAACTAATGAACACCAACTCATGTCCCCTTGCACCCCCACCCCCCAGCACTGTGGGGCACCTGCCAGCAGGCCCCCACCCATGTCCAACTCATGTCCCCCACCACCCCCACCCCCCAGCACTGTGGGGCACCTGCCAGCAGGCCCCCACCCATGTCCAACTCATGTCTCCCACCACCCCCACCCCCCAGCCACCAGGGTCAACCTCCACCAGGCCCCCACTCATGTCACCCACCACCCCCATCCCCCAGCCACCAGGCTCACCCTCCACCAGGCCCCCACCCATGTCTCCCACCACCCCCACACCCCAGCAGTGCAGGGGCAGCCTCCACCAGGCCCCCACTCATGTCACCCACCACCCCCACCCCCCAGCCACCAGGGGCACCCTCCACCAGGCCCCCACTCATGACTCCCACCACCCCCACACCCCAGCAGTGCAGGGGCACCCTCCACCAGGCCCCCACTCATGTCTACCACCACCCCCACCCCCCAGCCACCAGGGGCAGCCTCCACCAGGCCCCCACCCATGTCTCCCACCACCCCCACACCCCAGCCACCAGGGGCACCCTCCACCAGCCCCCCACTCATGTCTCCCACCACCCCCACACCCCAGCAGTGCAGGGGCACCCTCCACCAGGCCCCCACTCATGTCTCCCACCACCCCCACCCCCCAGCCACCAGGGGCACCCTCCACCAGGCCCCCACTCATGTCACCCACCACCCCCAACCCCCAGCCACCAGGGGCACCCTCCACCAGGCCCCCACTCATGTCTCCCACCACCCCCACACCCCAGCAGTGCAGGGGCACCCTCCACCAGGCCCCCACTCATGTCTACCACCACCCCACCCCCCCAGCCACCACGGGCACCCTCCACCAGGCCCCCACTCATGTCTCCCACCACCCCCACACCCCAGCAGTGCAGGGTCACCCTCCACCAGGCCCCCACTCATGTCTCCCACCACCCCCACACCCCAGCAGTGCAGGGGCAGCCTCCACCAGGCCCCCACTCATGTCACCCACCACCCCCACCCCCCAGCCACCAGGGGCACCCTCCACCAGGCCCCCACTCATGTCTCCCACCACCCCCACACCTCAGCCACCAGGGGCACCCTCCACCAGGCCCCCACTCACGTCTCCCACCACCCCCACACCCCAGCAGTGCAGGGGCACCCTCCACCAGGCCCCCACCCATGTCTCCCACCACCCCCACACCCCAGCCACCAGGGGCACCCTCCACCAGGCCCCCACTCATGTCTCCCACCACCCCCACACCCCAGCAGTGCAGGGGCACCCTCCACCAGGCCCCCACTCATGTCTCCCACCACCCCCACCCCCCAGCCACCAGGGGCACCCTCCACCAGGCCCCCACTCATGTCTCCCACCACCCCCACACCCCAGCCACCAGGGGCACCCTCCACCAGGCCCCCACTCATGTCACCCACCACCCCCACCCCCCAGCCACCAGGGGCACCCTCCACCAGGCCCCCACTCATGTCTCCCACCACCCCCACACCCCAGCAGTGCAGGGGCACCCTCCACCAGGCCCCCACTCATGTCTCCCACCACCCCCACCCCCCCAGCCACCAGGGGCACCCTCCACCAGGCCCCCACTCATGTCTCCCACCACCCCCACACCCCAGCAGTGCAGGGTCACCCTCCACCAGGCCCCCACTCATGTCTCCCACCACCCCCACCCCCTAGCAGTGCAGGGGCAGCCTCCACCAGGCACCCACACATGTCCCCCTGCCCCCAGGTCCTGACGATACTCAATCATGGCAGTAATGGGCAGCATACCCAGCACAAACACCCAGGCAAGGATTGCATCCACCCACATAGTGAATGCAATTACATGATACAACCCCAATGGCAAGTCTGTAAATGAACACATGTCCGTCACACACACATACACAATGGGTGCAAGTCAATGTCAAAACCCATATCATGACATGTATGAAACCAATGAGAAAATACCACAAGTGAAAGTTAAAAAGAACATGTATTAAAGATGAAAAATAAGTAAAAAAATCAAACATACAACAATGGGGATAACAAAATAAATGGTCCATGTCCGAGAACAAATGTAAAAATAAAAAAAACAAAGTAATCCAAAAACAAATGTTGTCCAAAGCAAAATCATGTGGAAGTAAAATAATGAAAAACCATTTCCTCATGGTGAACACAATAATTAATTAAAAAAATGTTTCTTCAAAAAGCAAACTATATACACGAAAATTCCAGGGTCCATGAGCCCAACACCATAAATGAAACCTACTACTACCTAATGAAAATAATATATACAAAAAAGTGGCCATTGTCCGAGCGGTCCAAAAAAACAAAAATTAATAAAGGAAACCTAACACTAACTAACTAAATAACTATATACAAAGGCAGCGGGCAAGTCCTGCGGCTCACTCGGTGATGTTGCTGGCCAGGGCATCATCGAACTCCATGTCGATTTCCTGGAGGCGGGACTCTGTCCTGGCCCCGAAGTCTCGCAGGGATAACCCCATGTCCAGCTCAAACTCCCTGTGAGCTTCATCGAGGCACTCAGCCCGCCTCAACGCCTGACGCATGGAGAACTCCGCCCTGACCATGGTGAGCCGCTCCTCTTCCGCCCGCTGCCGCTCCCCACCTATCCGCTGGACCAACTGCTCCCACACGGAAGACACCACCATCCCAGGGTTGCCCTTCCCTCCGGCCGATGCCTGCCCCTCTGATCTTGAAGGCCCCGAGCCATGATGCCTCCCACGTCGAGCCTGCTGCTGCCTCCGACGCCATTGCCTCTGCCAGCACGACGGCATCCAGGCTGATGGAAACCACCGACGCCATCGTGCACGTGCCCTGCCTGATGATGCTGTCACATCTTCCACCTGCTGGGGTCCAATTGCTGTGTTGTCCACCCCTGCTGGACCTCCGACTCCCAACTGTGGCAGGGATGGGATCCCCACCGAGCTGGCTGCATTGGTCGGGGCAGGTCCACAGGGGACCCTGGTGGCATCTGGGCCGGAAGACGGCAAGGAGAACGACTGGTGTATAGCCTGCACAGAGGAGGAGAGGGCCGCCAGATTGGACAACACATGCAGAAAACCCCCGAACATGGCCGATCCCAATTGGGCCACGTCCGCACGGTGCACTTCGTGATGACTTGCGTCGTCCTCCCGGGAAGCACGCACGGCATCACGAATCACAGCCGTGCGCATCGCGACCCCAATCAGGACCTTCTCCACACGGCCAGGGGTTCCCACGTCCGCAGGTGGAGGGGAGTCAGGTGACATGGACATCCCCTCTACCTGCGGACGGGCCTGGGACGGGGCATCCCTGCTGGTGGACTCACAGGGTCAGGGACAGCGACATGCACAGGCCCCTCCACGGTGACCTGTGCTGCCTCCTGCCCCTGGCCCTGGACTGCACCACTTGCACCAGCAGGGATGCCCCCACCAGGCCCCATGTGTGCCCCAGTGGCGGCCTCCTCCTCCTCTGTGCAAACCACCAACCTGGATGGCTCCTCACCGTCTCCCACCGTAGCAGGCCCCTGTGGGGGCTCACCCACCCCTTCCGCTGCAGCCGTGGGGGCATCCCCGCCGCCTTGCTCCACAGCGCCGTCTCCGCCCTCTTCTTCACTAGCCGCTGCGTAGAGGGAGACAAAGAACACAAGCATCAGGGCACTGTACAATGGTCCCCTAGACAGGAAGCAATAGCAGATGAGCACCACTGTCAAAGTACACTTCCATCATGTCCCTCCACAACACATGGGTCAGTCCAGGCAAAACACACACAGTAACAGGCATGGTGCATGCCATGGACATTTCCATGCATGTCCAATGGACTCTTGAAACATTCAATGATATGTAACTCACATGCATCATGGCTCATGCCTATCACATGCACACACTTCACCTCAGTCACATCCATCTGGCCCCAAACACACCAAACACAGCGGATACAAGGGTAATTTGGCTGCTTCACTGAATCTGTGCATTGTCACACACATGTGTCATGCATCCATGGCATGCACAAGTCACAGACACGCAGGTCAGGCACACAGACATGGCTACCATATATGTACCTTGCATCAGCACCCATCCCTCACCCCCACCCATGTCCAGGTACAGAGACTGGCATGCTCTCATGTTCAAAATCTGCATAGGGCTCCCCATGCGGCATTTGAACACATGCAACAACCATGTGGGTCACACATCACTGGTCGCACATGCATTACCATGATGTCCCTGCACACATACATGCATACATGGCCTATGGCACACATACAGGCAAGTATCATAGAACCAGCTAACCGCAACATGCCCTGTCTCACACAGTAATGCTTGGACACTTACCGATCAACTCCAGACGGGCCTCCCTCTCAAGGATCTGGGCGTGGAGCTCTGGGCGTACGCGTTCCAGGACCCTCATCTGGATGGAACTCATGCGGCCCGGCCCCCCTCCACGAGGCGCCGGGCCTTCACAAGGGTCCTGGACCTCAAGTCCTCCCAGCGCTTCTTGATCTTCAGTACGTCGCGGGTTGCCACCCCCTCCGCGTTGATGGCAACCACACAGTCGGCCCAGATCCTCTCCCGTCCTTCCTTGCTGCCGCGGGATGATCCAAAGAGGGCATCATACTGCCCCAGGACATGCTCCACCAGGACACCAACTTCGGTGTCAGTGAAGCTGGTGCCCCTCTGCCCCTCTGGCCTGGGGTTGCCACTGGTGCCAGATGTGGAAGTGCCTGACATGGCAACCCCAGAGGCAGGTGTGGGTGGGCAACTGGGTCCTGGGGCTGGGCTGTGGAGCGATGTAATCCCAGTCGGGAGTCTTCAGTTCCAGCAGGGGTGGACACAGCAACTGGACCCCTGCAGATGGCTGATGTGCAGGCACCAAATGGCAGGGCACGGTGGCAGCAGGCAGGCAGGCAGCAGCAGATGGCACGTGGGAGGCTGCTCGGGGCACTGGGGGGCAGTAACTCGGCCTTCTGGGCAGGAGTGTGGTCTTCCGTGTGTTTTCGCGTGGCCAGCTTGATACGGAGTGATTTGGCACGTGAAAATCCTGCACGTCAGCGTGAAATCCGAGGAAAGGCCCTTAGCGCGTAAGCGCGTCAGCACGCATACGCGATTCTATTGGACCAGAGTCCCTCAGCGCGTAAGCGCGTCTGTGACGTGACCCGCACGGGTGTTCCCCACTCAACACGTGATGACGGGGCACACGTGGAAATACTGCACGTCAGAGTGTCACCGCGTGTAATTGGACAAAAGTGCGCGTACACGCGATTGGCCTATGTACGTGTATTTCATGGGTGCGCGGGCACTTACACACGCAAGTACGTCAGCGAACCTGTATCCCGTGGTGCGTGTGAATTTCCACACGCTATTGGACTGGGAACTGGATTCCAGGGGTGCCGGGTCACACGCTCGCCTAGAACACGCGCAAAGCATAAATTTGCGCACTTTAACAATAACAAGCTCAGACGCCAGGATGAACATACTGTTCCTAGCAGCAGTGGCAGTGGGCTACCAAAGGAGGAGGAGGAGGATAGTCAGGGCCAGAATATTCACACCCAGAACCAGCCTTTTCGGGATGCCTGATGACCAGGTGTATGGGAGTTACAGGTTTCCACCACACATTATACTGGACCTGGTGAGTGAGTGGGAGGATGACCTCACATCACCCACCCTGTGCTCCCAAGCACTCAGCCCCCTGGAGAAGGTCCTCAATGTACTGCACTTCTTAGCCACTGGATCATTTCAGAGGACAAGTGCCATAGTGGGTGGGGTGTCACAGGCCACCCAGTCACGCTGCCTACACCAGGTCTTGAACATCATCACTGCACGCCCATCAGTCCGCAGGCACATATACCTGCCCAGAACACCTGCAGAAAGGCATGCTGCCGCCCTGGATTTTTACGGTGTGGCACGATTCCCCAAAGTGCTAGGTGCCATCGACTGCACCCATGTGGCTCTACGTCCCCCCAGGGCATCTGAGCACATCTATAGGAACCGCAAGCACTGGCATTCCATCAACGTGCAGGTAGCATGTAATGCCAAGGGAATCATCACCTCAGTATATGCCAACTATCCCGGCTCCACCCACGACAGCTTCATTTACCGAATGTCCACCCTAAGCCGGGACCTAGAAGCTGGGCGGCATGGCGATACATGGCTGCTTGGTGAGTATGTATGCCACTGCACATGCATGCATGTTGGATACTGAGCAAGGTCACAACCCCACCAATGATACCAATCACCACCTCCACAGGGGACAGTGCCTACCCTCTCAGCCCCCACATGATGACGCCAATTCGGAACCCCACCACGCCACCCGAGGTAAGATATAACACAGCCCACATTACGACCCGGGGCATAGTGGAGCGCACATTCGGAGTGCTAAAGTCACGCTTTCGCTCCCTTGACCGTTCTGGCGGGCAGCTGTTATACGCTCCCCCAGTAGTGTGCAGGATCATAGTGGCAGCATGTGTCCTGCACAATGTTGCAACACGCTGGGGCCTGGCCGTGGACATGGTGGTGGCCCCACATCCCCAACCACATGCACAGCCGCTGCGCATGGGAGGGGAAAGGGCACGGGGGAGGCAGCCCGTACACAGCTAGTGGCTAATTACTTCACATAGAAATCACACCCCTGTGGAGTGCACACTGCCCTGGCACATTCCATCTGACAATCAATGATGACTCAACCTGACACTGATCCTGAATGTCTGGAGAATGAACCGTGAATACCATATCAGCCTGAGATTGTTCACCTGGAAGTGTCACAATGTGTGCATCCCTACCCACACAGACACCACCAATGCAGTTTTGTGAAGTTACACATTCAAGCAGCTAAAATGAATACCCACTTGCAAAATGCAACAAGAGGACAGTGCCATGTCAGCCAACCCAACCCCAGCACCGCCACACGACACACCGTGCCATGTCATGCTAATTGCAGGTAAACAAAGTAATCCCCACAACATGACACTAGTCTCACTATGTACAGTGTCCCTATTAGAAACCTGCAACACCTGAAATGCTCACAGCAATGCCGGACCAACAACATACTTGAGCATGTAGTACCATTAACATGACATCACAAATGTTACATATTAGTAGTCTCACCACCTGGAAATGCCTGCACTCCCACCACTACCAACTGTGCAGTGTTGGCGCCATGTAGAGTTGTAGGTGCACTGCTGCCAACATGGACCCCATCTCCAGACTAGAGGTCCTTGTGTAGACATGAGGAAGGGACCTGCAAATTGGGAGGTAGACACAGAAGAAGAGTTACACATCAATGCAACATGCAGTGTACAACACAACAGCAATATGCACTAGGAATGTATACAGAGTATTGACTACAGACTGCCCACACAGCTCATGGGAGTCCAACGTCACTGTGTAATTCACTGTCACTTGGGCACACCCTTTGCAAGCCCATGGAAACGGGAAGCAGGAGGGGTGTGTGTGACTCAAACCCAAGCATCTGAACCAAATACATTACAAGCCTGCATGTGCCCAGCCACAATGCAGCGTATGCCCACAGTAACCACGGAAGCCAACAAATCGTCCCAAAAAAATTGGGAATAAAAGAAATCAAAATAAAAATAAAAATAAGAAACAATCAGAAATGGCCATTGATGGGCCCGGGGGGGTTGGGGAGGCCACCCAGGAGGTCCGAGGACAGGATGCACACCAGAACCCACCTGCGTGGATCCTGGGAAGATAAAACACCTCCATGGGCTCTTGGCCCACACGGCTACCCTATTGTGGGAGTATCACTGCTGTCGCTATTATCACCCTGTGCAGCTGCATCCGGAGGTGGTAGCACTATGGGAGGCAGCCCACGCAAGGCCCTAGTCTGCTCCTCCATGGCTGCAAGCATGCGGGTGTGGTAGGTCTGGTTCTGGAGGATGAGTGTGCGGAGGTCCCCATGCAACAACTCACGGGATGCCCGGACCTCCGCCCTCGTTGCCTGCATCTCAGCTGAGAGCGTACGGGTGAGACGCTCCAGCTGCTGTTCTGGCCTTTGGTGTGTTGAAGCCTCAAGCTCAACAAGAGTCGTCCTGAGGTGAAGGAGCTCCTGCCTGAGGGCTTCCCTGTGGCCCTGGGACTCAATGGAGATGGCCTCCTGCAGAGTCGCCAGTGCCGCCCGCCTGTCCCTGTTGGACCCCAACATGTCCTCCCTGTGTGACTGGCAGATGGAGTCGGTTGCCTGCTCTAGTCGCTCCATCAGCCTTTCTGGGGGGACAATGGAAGTGGCCACCCTATCCATGGCCTGAGCCATCATCTCGGATGATGCAGCCTGTTGGGTTGCCATACCGTAAATGGATTGCTCCCATGCGGTATTGCCGGGTGGCGTACGGCCACCACGTCGGCGGGCACCACACCAGTCTGGGGCAAGGCGAACTGCGCCTTGCTGTGCCGGCACTGCCTGAGGCTGCAGGACTGCATTCCCCCTCTGATCTGCTGGCCCAGGAACAGGATCAGATGTCGCGGAGTGTGACCCTGCATCCGTAACCACCGAAGGCGTAGCTGCCAACACTGACATCCCCATGGAGGGTTCTGACCCTGGTGCAGGTGGGTGAGACAGAACAGAATCCCTCCCTGGAACACTCACCTGCGACGGCACGTAGGTCTCATCCGAATCAACACCTGAGTACAGCTCGGGGGAGGTGCAGCCAGAGACACCCCTTGAGAGCACGACCTGCAGCACTTGTGGGTTCTCCCCCGCCACCACACCACGTCCCTCACTGGTGGTTGGTCGGCCCTCGGACCCCTCCTGGGTCTGCACCATCTCCACAACCCCAGCAGTATCAGGTGCGTCTTCCCCTGCAAAGACATGAAAACAAAGAAATGGAAACAGGCATTAGCACCATGGCACACAATGAGGGCTGAGAAGCAAGAGAACCAGTACTTGATTGACACATGTCCCACATGACTGAAACCCTCCCATGCATGCACTCTCACTGCGTATGAAGTGCAGGCAAATGGCACACACTGATGACACCAAGATGGAAGATGAACACATTTTCTGCATGCTGCCTGGCAGTGGCATCACACATTGGCCTGTGATTGCCAGGTGATACACACATGCCATCACACAGATGGCATGTACCATTGCTATTGAGTGAAGATGGAGAGGAGGGCAGCACCTATTCATTCAGTCCAGTTCCCGCATGTAATCGCTTTTCTAATTCTAACAGGTCAGATTTTTCACCTGGAGCTGCCAGTCTGAAATGGTCCAATTGCACAGGGACATGTGTGTACAAATTATATCCAGGTAACAAAGTCACTCCACTTTACCATAGCCATGTCAGACATGTGACTAGTGGACAGCGACATGCCTAGTGAAAGTGGTGGAATGCAAACAAACTGACTGAATGAACTGTGAAAAATAAGCAACTATGTTGTGGCAAGGTGACACTTCAAGGGCAACTGGCGTGCAGTTGGGCTAGATGTCTACTGTTGGCAGAAGGGATACTGCTATGGCCAAATGCAGCTGCGCAGGAAGTATTGCATGAAGCACGTGGCTGACCCATACGACTCAGACGCACACTCTCACCTGGCACACAAACAGAAGCCCTCACACACACACCATGCACATGGATGACACACACATGCATGTGCACTCACCGGACAATGCCTCGTAATCAGCCAGATCTCCCACGCCTTGGATCTGTTCCTCCGTGACGTAGGTCCCAGCGACTGACTCATGTGGAGTGAGTTCCATGTCTACTACTGGAGACCCACCTCCAGTCACTAGAGTTGCGGCATGACTTGAGGCCAGCTTACTCTTTGCCCTGCGCTTTAGGTCATTCCAGCGCTTATAGCAATCATTGGCTGTGCGCCTCACGATTCCAAGGGCACTTACGATGTCCGCAACGGTCTGCCAGTGTGCCTGGCGTTGTGCAGGTGTGGTCTTGGATCCTGCAACAATGACCATCTCGTTGTCATGTCCGGACACATACTCGACAAGTGCATTCAGTTCGTCATCCGTGAAGCTGGGCTTCCTGGATGGGCCGGACTGTGTAGCCGTGTCTGGGGCATCAGCCTGTGCCGGACGAGCACTCTTCCTCTTCCGCTTGGAAGGTGGTGGTGATCCTGAGTGTCCTGCGACGCTCTGGACACTAGGGGCAGGAGCCCTGGTGGACTCTGTATCAGGAGTGTGGGATTGCACACTCAGCATGGGAGTTGGTGCAGGCATTGGCTCTAGTGTGATGGTGTCAGGGGGAATGTCAGCAGCATGGACTAGGACCGACACTGTCCTGGCTGGGTGTGTGAGGGCTGGGGTGGATGGAGCCGCAGCTGCCCCTGCAGCCTCTCCGCCCTGCCTCCTTGGTGCAGCAGATGACCTTGCTGGCCCAGATGCACGTGGCATGGTGACATCAACGTGCACCAGCGCACGTGTCATAGGCCTGCTGACCTGGAAGTCAGCCATGGAGTCAGCCAGATCTGGTGCCACAATGGGCTGGTCCAACAAGGGCTGAGCATGGATGGTGTCAGCCACATCAGCCTCAACGGGAGGGGGGGGGATTATGGGTGCCCTTGACTGGTCCTCCACACATGGGGGGACAGGCTCACCCTGCAAGTAACGACCACGTCCCCTACCGGATCCACCACGGCCACCACTTGTGGCTCTTCCACCTTTGCCACCCTTACGGAATCCTCGCCTCCCAGCCATGGCACTGATGTAAATGTACGTATGGGAGTGGCTGTAAACTATTGTCCTGGGCAATTGGGGGTCAAAGGGGTTGGGTACCAGATGGTAATTGTACCCTAGTGCTCTTGCAAGGCTGATTGTAACCCCTGGGGAAAGATGACGGGTCACGCTACGCACAGGAGTCCCAAAAAAGGGAGATGACGTGCACGCAACCCCTCCTAGACCACGTGTGCAGAAAGAAAAACCTGCACTACGCTGTGGCACCCAGTAACACAAGAATGAACGTATGCGTGTCACACGCAGCCTAGAATGACCTCTGAAGGGGTAGGCTACACACGGGGCAAGCACAGATGTTAGATACGTGCGTGACTCACCGTCTGCCTGGTAAACGAGCGTGTAAAAGGAGCACGTTTGGTTGGCAACACCCCCGCCAAAAGAAGATTTGTACGCTGTCTGAGGAGACAGGACAACAGTAGAAGGGAACACTGTTTGAGGGAACAGGCCCAGGTAAACCAGTAAAAGCGAAAAAAGAGAAAAAGCTGTCAGAGGTAACAGGGAATACGAACTTGAAACGCCGTGAAGTAAATCGCGTGTGAAACGACAAGAAGTACAGAATTCACCCACTCGCTCTCCACGAAAAGCACGTACAAGGAAAACGTGTTCTACACATACCTTTTATACAGGGCCACACGTCCAGCGTCACTTACGCGGCGTGTACGCGCTAGGGCCATTTCCACCAATTACACGCTTTGTCACTTCTGCGTGTAGGGACATTTCCACCAATTACACGCTTTGTCACTTCTGCGTGTAGGGCCATTTCCACCAATTACATGCTTTGTCACTTCTGCGTGTAGGGCCATTTCCACCAATCACACGCAATTACACTCTGACGTGCAGTCTTTCCACGTGTGCTCTGTCATCACGTGCTGTGTGGGAAACACCCGTGCGGGTCACGTCACAGACGCGCTTACGCGCCGAGGGCCTTTCCTCAGTTTTCACGCTGACGTGCAGGATTTTCACGTGCAAAATCACTCCGTACCAAGCTGGCCACGCCTACGCACACGGAATACCACGCTCCTGCCCGGAAGGCCGAACTACTGCCCCCCAGAGCCCCGAGCACGCTCCCACCTGCTGCTGCCTGACTGCCTGCTGCCCCTGCACTGCTGGGGGGTGGGGGTGATAGGGGACATGGGTGGGGGCCTGGTGGAAGGTGCCCCTGGTGGCTGGGGGGTGGGGGTGATAGGGGACATGAGTGGGGGCCTGGTGGAGGGTGCCCCTGGTGGCTGGGGGGTGGGGGTGATAGGGGACATGGGTGGGGGCCTGGTGGAGGGTGCCCCTGCACTTCTGGGGGGTGGGGGTGATAGGGGACATGGGTGAGGGCCTGGTGGAGGGTGCCCCTGCACTGCTGGGGGGTGGGGGTGATAGGGGACATGGGTGGGGGCCTGGTGGAGGGTGCCCCTGCACTGCTGGGGGGTGGGGGTGATAGGGGACATGGGTGGGGGCCTGGTGGAGGGTGCCCCTGGTGGCGGGGGGTGGGGGTGATAGGGGACATGAGTGGGGGCCTGGTGGAGGGTGCCCCTGGTGGCTGGGGGGTGGGGGTGATAGGGGACATGGGTGGGGGCCTGGTGGAGGGTGCCCCTGGTGGCGGTGGGGTGGGGGTGATAGGGGACATGAGTGGGGGCCTGGTGGAGGGTGCCCCTCGTGGCTGGGGGGTGGGGGTGATAGGGGACATGGGTGGGGGCCTGGTGGAGGGTGCCCCTGGTGGCGGGGGGGTGGGGGTGATAGGGGACATGGGTGGGGGCCTGGTGGAGGGTGCCCCTGCACTGCTGGGGGGTGGGGGTGATAGGGGACATGGGCGGGGGCCTGGTGGAGGGTGCCCCTGGTGGCTGGGGGTTGGGGGTGGTGGGAGACATGATGGGGGCCTGGTGGAGGGTGCCCCTGCACTGCTGGGGGGTGGGGGTGTTGGGAGACATGGGTGGGGGCCTGGTGGAGGGTGCCCCTGGTGGCTGGGGGGTGGGGGTGGTGGGAGACATGAGTGGGGGCCTGGTGGAGGGTGCCCCTGCACTGCTGGGGGGTGGGGGTGTTGGGAGACATGGGTGGGGGCCTGGTGGAGGGTGCCCCTGGTGGCTGGGGGGTGGGGGTGATAGGGGACATGAGTGGGGGCCTGGTGGAGGGTGCCCCTGGTGGCTGGGGGGTGGGGGTGATAGGGGACATGGGTGGGGGCCTGGTGGAGGGTGCCCCTGCACTGCTGGGGGGTGGGGGTGATAGGGGACATGGGTGGGGCCTGGTGGAGGGTGCCCCTGCACTGCTGGGGGGTGGGGGTGATAGGGGACATGGGTGGGGGCCTGGTGGAGGGTGCCCCTGGTGGCGGGGGGGTGGGGGTGATAGGGGACATGAGTGGTGGCCTGGTGGAGGGTGCCCCTGGTGGCTGGGGGGTGGGGGTGATAGGGGACATGGGTGGGGGCCTGGTGGAGGGTGCCCCTGGTGGCGGGGGTGTGGGGGTGATAGGGGACATGAGTGGGGGCCTGGTGGAGGGTGCCCCTGGTGGCTGGGGGGTGGGGGTGATAGGGGACATGGGTGGGGGCCTGGTGGAGGGTGCCCCTGGTGGCGGGGGGGTGGGGGTGATAGGGGACATGGGTGGGGGCCTGGTGGAGGGTGCCCCTGCACTGCTGGGGGGTGGGGGTAATAGGGGACATGGGTGGGGGCCTGGTGGAGGGTGCCCCTGGTGGCTGGGGGGTGGGGGTGGTGGGAGACGAGTGGGGGCCTGGTGGAGGGTGCCCCTGCACTGCTGGGGGGTGGGGGTGTTGGGAGACATGGGTGGGGGCCTGGTGGAGGGTGCCCCTGGTGGCTGGGGGGTGGGGGTGGTGGGAGACATGAGTGGGGGCCTGGTGGAGGGTGCCCCTGCACTGCTGGGGGGTGGGGGTGTTGGGAGACATGGGTGGGGGCCTGGTGGAGGGTGCCCCTGGTGGCTGGGGGGTGGGGGTGATAGGGGACATGGGTGGGGGCCTGGTGGAGGGTGCCCCTGCACTGCTGGGGGGTGGGGGTGATAGGGGACATGGGTGGGGGCCTGGTGGAGGGTGCCCCTGCACTGCTGGGGGGTGGGGATGATAGGGGACATGGGTGGGGGCCTGGTGGAGGGTGCCCCTGGTGGCGGGGGGTGGGGGTGATAGGGGACATGAGTGGGGGCCTGGTGGAGGGTGCCCCTGGTGGCTGGGGGTTGGGGGTGATAGGGGACATGGGTGGGGGCCTGGTGGAGGGTGCCCCTGGTGGCGGGGGGTGGGGGTGATAGGGGACATGAGTGGGGGCCTGGTGGAGGGTGCCCCTGGTGGCTGGGGGGTGGGGGTGATAGGGGACATGGGTGGGGGCCTGGTGGAGGGTGCCCCTGGTGGCGGGGGGGTGGGGGTGATAGGGGACATGGGTGGGGGCCTGGTGGAGGGTGCCCCTGGTGGTGGGGGGGTGGGGGTGATAGGGGACATGGGTGGGGGCCTGGTGGAGGGTGCCCCTGCACTGCTGGGGGGTGGGGGTGATAGGGGACATGGGTGGGGGCCTGGTGGAGGGTGCCCCTGGTGGCTGGGGGGTGGGGGTGGTGGGAGACATGAGTGGGGGCCTGGTGGAGGGTGCCCCTGCACTGCTGGGGGGTGGGGGTGATAGGGGACATGGGTGGGGGCCTGGTGGAGGGTGCCCCTGGTGGCTGGGGGTGGGGGTGGTGGGAGACATGAGTGGGGGCCTGGTGGAGGGTGCCCCTGCACTGCTGGGGGGTGGGGGTGTTGGGAGACATGGGTGGGGGCCTGGTGGAGGGTGCCCCTGGTGGCTGGGAGGTGGGGGTGATAGGGGACATGGGTGGGGGCCTGGTGGAGGGTGCCCCTGCACTGCTGGGGGGTGGAGGTGCAGGGGGACATGAGCAGGTGTGCAGGGTAGTCCCCTGTTTTGTGGGCTGCCTGCAGGGGCCGTGGAGGGTGTACAGGGAACACCTGTGAGGACCCACCCAGCCTAATTGCGTGTGATAATTCCCGCACACCCCTGTAATACACGTACCTGGCCAAATCGCGTGTGATAATTCCCGCGCACCCCTGTAATACACGTACCTGGCCAAATCGCATGTGAGAATTCCCGCGCACCCCTGTAATACACGTACCCAGCCGAATCGCGTGTAGAACTTCCCGCACACCCCTGTAATACACGTACCCTGGCCAATCGCGTGTAGAACTTCCCACGCACCCCTGTAATACACGTAGCAAGCCAAATCGTGTGTGATAATTCCCGCGCACCCCTGTAATTCACGTACCCTGGCCAATCGCGTGTAGGACTTCCCACGCACCCCTGTAATACACGTACCAGGCCAAATCGCGTGTGATTATTCCCGTGCACCCCTGTAATACACGTACCCAGCCGAATCACATGTACAACTTCCCGCACACCCCTATAATACACGTACCTGGCCAAATCGCATGTGAGAATTCCCGCGCACCCCTGTAATACACGTACCCTGGCCAATCGCGTGTAGAACTTCCCACGCACCCCTGTAATACACGTACCAGGCCAAATCGCGTGTGATAATTCCCGCGCACCCCTGTAATACACGTACCTGGCCAAATCGCATGTGAGAATTACCGCGCACCCCTGTAATACACGTACCCAGCCGAATCGCGTGTAGAACTTCCCGCACACCCCTGTAATACACGTACCCTGCCCAACCGCGTGTAGTACTTCCCGCGTACCCCTGTAGTACACGTACACTGGCTAATCGCGTGTATGACTTCACGCGTACCCCTGATATGCACGTTACCCGCTTTGCGTTCCTTGTTTGGCAGCCCTGTAGACTGGTCCAGGGTTAGCGCAGCCCTTTGCGATGATTTATCGATTTTGATGGCTTTTCCTTGCGCGAGGGCGTTCTTGGGGGCGTTACTGGCACTGCTGCAGGGTCGCTGCGATACTCTGCGCCACGGCTGGTTTGGGAGCCTGAAATCCATGAATACGCTGTGCGCGGAAATCGGTTTTAGCGCACGTGCCTGGCGCAGGCAATCGCACGCGGACACTCTGCGCCAGCCGCTTGCGACACTTTTCTGCGAAATTCTATGAATTACCAGTCTTTTTCAATGAGCTTACAGAATGATAGAGTCGCATATATCAGAGTTTTATAATTTCCTTGCATCATTCTTACCCATAAAGCATTTAAACAATCATCATATTCCATAGTTACAAATTTCATCAAAAACATAGTTCGATTTTCTTTAAAATGCGGACAGTATAAATTCAAATGTTTAAGTGTTTCTTTAGATTCAGAACATTCAGGGAAGCAACATTGTTCATTTATTTTACCATCTTTTCCCTTTTGCCAAAATGTAATCCTTTCCCGTGTATGGTATAGATTAAATTTAAACCATAGGAATGCACGTCTATAATGGTTACATGGGAATAAATCAATGTAAGAATATCTAGGAGTAAGTTTTTTTGCATGTGCTGCATATTCCGAATGCATTTTATATTTCCCAATCTGTTGAATAGTTGTAATCCAATCTGATTCAAAAAGTTTTTTCTTAGCATACCCTGGTCGAAAATGTACATCATCAATTGATAATTCCACTTCACTTAAGATCGACTTCAAATTTGATTGGTACTCTATCAGCAAAGGCATTTGACATGAACTCAGATTTCCGCTCATAAATGTATAAAGACTGTTTTGTGGCGGGAAGCATGTCTTAGCATAAGTAGTTAGCTGTTGCCATTTCCTCTGTGTAGACAAAGCCACTAAACCCAGTTCATACCTAACTATGGGGTTGGGTAAAGACATAGGAAAGAACATGGCAGATTTTAGCATAGTTCCCTGTAAGCAATCTAACTGTGTAGTCATATCACATAAGCACATATCCAGGGCATACAACAAAACACTTTCAACCTTTAGTGTATAGAAGTCAATAAGCGGTAGTAGTGAAGATTTACAATATTTAGCATAAATCAATTTCATTTGCGAGAGTAAGGGCCTGCTCTTTTGATATAATATTTCCGCCCAAGCTGTAATCGAATTTTTCTTTGTTATATTGTAACCAAGATAAATCGTACTGGTGCTCAGTGATAGTACAGATTTGATGAGATTCCACTGATAGATTTAGCTTTTTTTGCCATTACCAAATCTCATAATAGCCGTTTTTGCAGGATTCGGTGAAAGATTATGAGCACGCGCAAAGGCTTCAAAAAGTTGTAATTTTGATTGTAAACCATACAGAGTCGGACCAAGTATGATTATAACATCAGCAAATGCAAGCCATTGGAGGCATAGGGCTCCAACTTTCACTGAGAATAGATTTTTAAAACTCCAAGTGTAATCCCGATCAGCTATGTACAAGTTAAAGAGGGTCGCGGCTAAATTACAGCCCTGTTTTAGACCCAAGTAAGTTTTTATTGGCATGGTAGTACATCCATCATCAGATAACTTTATCTTATAAAATGTGTTCGTATGGATTTTAATAAGCCAGTAAAGTAAATGCTGCGGAATTTATATCTTCATCATTTTTGTCCATAGAATATTGCATATTACAGAATCAAATGCAGAGGACATGTCAATGAAAGCAATATAAACCGGATTAGCTTGCTTAGAATTAGCTCCCCTGATAATGTGGGCCATTATCAAAGCATTAAGTGATGTGCTCATCATATTGTGAAAGCCCATCTGATTCCTTGAGTACAGATCATGATTATCAATGAATTTTTCCAGTTCCCATAGCAACAGCTTCGCAAATATCTTAGCTTCCGTGTCAATCAACGAGATGGGCCGGTAATTAACTGGCATCAATGGATCACCTTTCTTATAGATCAGAATTATGTTTGAAGAAAGCCATGAGCACGGTACTATACCAGTTCGAATTACTGATTGGAATTTTATATTAAGAATATCTGCCCATAAATCAGGGTCCGTTTTATAGACACATGGAGGAAGCCCATCTGGTCCTGCTGCTTTTGAATATGATAATTTGCCAATAAACCATTTAATGTCATCAATAGTCCAGTTAAGGCGACTCATCTCGTTGTAACAGAACGAGACTTCAGGTACATGCACAAATCTTAGTGGAAGCTGATATTTAGCAGATATATAATCACACCATGTTTTGTCTGGAATACAGTTCGGCATAGGCGATGTGAATTGATTTTCAGAGCTTTTTAAGGTTCGCCAAATTGTTCTACCATCATGGGCGCATATTGCTCTAATTAGTGAGCAATTAATCATATTATATTGTCGTGTCCATGCATTTTTCAATTTCTGTTTGTATTCGAAATAAATAAGTTTATGCTGTGATTGATAGGTTGCAGGATCATACATTTTAATTCTCAAATGTCGAAGTTCCTTATTTTTCTCACGTTTCAGTATTTTACAATTAGAATCGAATGGATGAGACTGTTTCTTATTACTGAACTTCATGTTAAGAGCTACCAAACCACTTCTTACTATATCCGAACACTCATCTGATATCTCTGTAACTGATTTAGTATTATCAAACTTGATCTTATCCATATTTTTAGTAAAATAGTTTCAAAAATATTTGCAAAGCCCTGTACTTCATCTAAGCGATAACTGGTGGCGGTCGACCTCTGGGAAAACTACGGTAGGATCAACTTGCAATACAGCACTCTCGTGTTGTAATACAATTGATATATGCACATGATCACCATACTTTATCGAATCAATCAACAGTGGTGTAGTTACATTAAGTAAGTTATGAGACAGAAATATGTGGTCAATCATCGAAGAGTGATTACCACATTTCCAAGTGAAACCTGGACATGCCTTGTTTACTTCTGTAATGTCCAAATCCCAATCCTGAAAGTATGATAACCAGATAGACCCTCTCATCGTGGCATTTACCTTTTTATTAGAGGCTGCATCAGTCTTACTTTTACGGCAATCAGAGTTAAAATCACCACTGATTACAATTTCAAGAGGACAGTAGTTCGTCACAACACTGTCAAGACATTCATCAATTTCATAAAACATTACTTCTATTTTTAGTATAGCAGGGTTCCAATATAAAGAAATTATTAAAATGTTACCGCAGTATTCCTTAGACTTCATCAGTATTATGCCCAGTAAATTCCTAGATTCCCATACCAATTTGGTATTAAGTTTTATCGTATATTTAACTGCAATGGCTAAGCTGCCCGATGGCCATCCTTGATTAAACTTTACAGCGGTAACACAGTAAGTATTATAATTAGGCAGCAAAAGGGGACTAAGTTTTATAGTTTCTTGGAAGAGCATAATGGAAGGGCGTTTATTTGTAGGAAGGAAATCTAACCATTGCATTATATTTTGAAAACCACATGAATTCCAAGAGAGAATCATCAATTCATTGGTACACAGTGGCTATGACTTAGTTAATGATGTTTTGCAATTCAGCAAAGCTGTTAGCATAGGCTTCAGCCACGGAAGTCCCGGGTTTTTAGTGATTAAATTCAATAATGTGTGGTCATGAATATCGTTTTCTTTCATCTCTATTTGGAATTTCGAATCACCAGTATCATTTACGGGCATACATGAATATGCAAGAAATTCATTCGCAGAAATTTCATCTGAAAAGATTGTTATTGTAAGGCCTTGTTCTTTTATTTCAGCTTGGTTCAGCCATAGAAATTTCATAACGGACTCTGATGGCAAATAACATAAGGATCTGTTATTATTAAAACTTGCAAGTGATATTCGCAAGATATCTTCTGATTTTAATATCCTTACTTCAGGAATTCTTGAGAACAAGGCAAGTAAAAAGGGACGATTTATACGGGAATTGCCTAATGTGGTCGTCGTACCCTCAAATCCTAATATGTAAGATTTTTTATTTAAATCCTCGGTCTGGGCTTGAACCTCATGAGGCACACTTTCAATGTTCACACATGAGTCAGCGGACTTCTGATTCAACCTATTTTCAACTGGTATGTTAATTTCCTGAATAGCTTTTCTCAGCAATTCTAGAGTAACCACCTGAGTGGAGTTAGAGTACTCCACCCCTGGAGGCGCGTTTAATACCTTGCTCAGGCCCGAACCATGCACTGATATGTGTCGATTTGCAGATTCTTCTGGATCGAAATTGCTCATGTTCTCCAAGCGATCCAATGGAATTCCATTTGGATGATGTTCATCTGTTTTTATTAAGGTGAACACTTTGCTAACCCCATTAACATTACGCACATTTTCCCTCTGTGGAGATATATTTGTCAAGACAGGAGTTAGTGTAGTATTAGCTATACAAAACTCACTATTAGTTTGCTTCTCATGGTTAATTGGAATCCCTCCTGGAATTTGATTAGACTTGATTGAAGCATGATTTGCATTTACAGCGGTCGTACAACTCCGACCACATACCGGGAAGTAACTATTTAGATTTGATTTCACAGCTTTTGACGATAGGCCCTCTACATGGCGTTTCATTAGTGTATCATTTGGAGGTATTTTAATGTTCCGATTTGTGGGATTCTCAAATTTAGGAGACACATTTCGAAGCCTGTGTCATCTTTGTGGTATGATCGAAAGTTTTGCTTGTTGAGGTTACCGTATCACCAGTTACTGTAGATGTTAAAGAATTTCATACTAGGTTAAAGCTTGCAACGGGCAATTCTAATTGATTTTTTTTACTAGTGTCGCTTTGAACTATCCCTTTTTTCAATTAGCTTATTTCCATTTTTGGAGCGCCATTAAGAACACTCACTACTTCCATCTGAGACATGCATTTGGCGTGGCCCTTTTGATCCTTAGCGAGTGCCTACTTATGTCGCCTAGCTTGACATTTTATAGCACACATATGCATCTTTTTTGTACGACAATAGTAAAATCCCGGATTGTTATCAACTGAAGTGACTATATCTATCTCTTGGTTCATTGTGTCCATTACATTTAAGAGTGCGATGGACTATCAGGAACCTCAGCTTGTTGTATCGAATTGGTGACGAATTGGGTGATCATAGTATTAGATTCTTCGATCATCGCTTTTAACTCTTTCAACTCTGTATTGCAATTACACATTACTGTATTAGAAAATGAAGTGAGTAGCTTAAGAGCTGATTCATCTAATGTTGGTTGACTATAATTTGGTAAGTGTAATGTATCAAAATTGTATTGTGTACTTTTATTATTCAGCAATGACTCGTTATTCAAGGACTGTTTATGTGAGCTAACTGCATTCTTTGTCCTTAATAGGTCAGCAGGAATTAGAAAACCCTCCAGCCTATCCATTTTAGAGCATAAATGGTTCATGGTAGATTTGATTTCTCTTAATTAAAGATGAGTCAAATCATGCCCCTTATCTAATAAATCCAAGATTTAATTATGACAGGAAAGGTTTGAGGTGACCTATCTTGGTTGTTCACAGGGTGGTCAAATGGTCAGTAGATGCAGAGTAAGAGTTAGTTGTGCACCTCTTGGTATGGTCAGGAGAGTATGACAATTCCTTAGGCATGGGTTGATTATTGATCTCTGTTCCAAGATCAATAATTACACTATCATCATTGGTGAATTAAATTTATAATTTGTATCGATTACAGGTCTGGATACCAACGGGGTTAAAATTCCAATGGAACGCCTAACCTGTTTGTCTAAAGCAGCCATTTTATTCAATGCAGAATCAAACTGCTCATTAGTAACAGGTGATGCAATACAATTGAGAAGATCTTTCCTAAGCCTCATTTTCACTGCACTACACGCCTCTTTCTTATTAATCAATTCCACATGCTCAGAATTCACAGTACTTTCAGAGTCTTTACCATGGATTTCAGCAACATGAGTTGTAACCGTTGCACAATTTCCCCCCCCCGCCCATGGCATTTATCAGTAATATGGAGTTCAGAACATGGCAGCTCAGCATAAGGAGTACGGCCAGCACATACCAACAAGTCTATGCTTGTGCAAGTAAGCGTAGGCGTAGGCGGGTTCGCTGCGTTCACTGCATTGCAGTGACTGCTGCGTAATCCGCACGCCATTCTTGCCTCTGTTACGCTAATTGCTTCTTTATTAGTTGGCGTTCGCCCGGTATACAATATAAGAACAAAAATAAGCTTCGCCCCAATGCTTTGCTAAAAATACAGATTAAACGTGCACAATAAAGCACAGTGTACCATATGTGAAATATTCTTAACAGAGTATATTAATTCACTGCTTACCTTCCAATTTTACACCGTTATCCAATCGGAGTTCTCAACAGTGAACGATACTAACAATTCAAGCAACAGGCCCTGTTTCTTTCGTGCCCACTACGGCTAAATTCTAGAAGACTTAAACAAGTCGTAGTGGCTGTTGGCTGTGCGCTGCAAGCTAGCGAGCCAGCGAACAGCAAACAGTAGCACTTATGCAAGCACTTGATGCGCGCGTGCTGATGCGCATGGCCCGTGGTTTATGTAGGCTTCTGGGAAATAAGGGGCGAAGCTATCCAGAAAGAAAGTCCAAACAGGTAGCAATGTAGTATTAAACCAGTCCAGCCCAATCCAATCCAAAGGCAGCGAGGCTTGCCAGCAAACAGCAGCACCTATGCAAGCACTTGATGCGCGCACGCTGATGAGCGTGGCCCGTGGTTTATGTAGGCTTCTGGGAAATAAGGGGCGGGGCTATCCAGAAAGAAAGTTCAAACAGGTAGCAATGTAGTATTAAAGCAGTCCAGTCCAATCCAATCCAAAGGCAGCGAGGCTTGCCAGCAAACAGCAGCACCTATGCAAGCAATTGATGCGCGCGCCGGATTTGGCCACAAAGGAAAAACCACTTTTGTCAGAGGGATTTCTCTATCTTAAAAGAAGCGTGAGTGCTGGTGGTGAGTGCAACAGAACTCTGTGCCAAGTCGGGCAGCGGTGCAGCCATGGCTCGGCATTACGAGGCACTTTGATCTCGTTCTGGCAGTTGTGGTGGATCGGCAATGTTACCTGTCCGTGTATGTTTGTTGCGCTTCCCTAGTGCAAAGTGCCGGCTGGAACACCGCCCCTGTTGCTCTCTCGCACTTACCAGCCACATGCCTTCTGTGCGAGGTGGTGCAATTGGGCTTCACGCATGTCACGTAGGCTGTCCACTGATAGGTTCTGTCCAGGAATTCCCTTGTGTAAACTAGTCTGTTTTCCTGCAGTCTTCCTTTAGGGTGGGGCCCATCTTTGGTTGGAAGCCAAGTCACCAGGGTTAAAGGGGTTAGACGACTTTCATACACTTTTGCTACTATATAACCCATAAAAGTGTTTATGTTTTGTGGAAGGAAAGTAACTTAAGTGGATCCCAAGTACCCTGTCCCCCAGGGGATGTTAAGTGTAGTGGGATCACCTCCCTAGTCCCAAAGGGGAAGGCTCCCCCTTGGGGAGAGGAGGTGATATTCTCGGATTTGTTGCTTAGACTACAAATATCAACTATGCAAACCTATTGTGTTCTTCTACGGAACAGAAGTTGTATTGTGAGATCCCAAGCTGTGATACACATTTCAATAAAGCATTGTGTTCTTTTAAATAGTGGGCAGGAAGATGTTTTCATTCATGTCATGTGCACAAGTCAGCGTGCAGCTTATCCAAGTAATGCTGTATTTATACTTAATTTAGAAGCTAAAAACTGATCTGACTAAATATACATGTTAAATCCTGCTAGCAAATATACATAAAACCTATATTTTGTCCAGCTTACATTTTTTAAACTTGTATTTGGATTTATATAGGACAAACCTAGCAAAGAAGCAACAAAGAGATTTGCAAGCAATGTGGGGTTAAAAGAGGTCAGCAGCACATGAGGTCACAAGATATAGTAGCTTGGCTATCCTAAAATACAGGGTGGGTATATACCTAGGTGTAGCAGGTGCCCTATCAAGAACAAGGTGTTGAGTTCCTTGTTTGTACTGCATTTGTGCTTGACCAGGCCTGATTGCAACCGGTATGGTGTTCCAGTGGGCTTGCCCATGAGAAGAGAAAGCCTGTTTGCTGATGTTCTCTTTGCATGACTATTTAGTTTCAAGTTTTACAATGGTGTGGCTTCTAGAGGAGCACATCGCTGCTTGACTAAACAGCAACCATGAGATGCCAGATTAGAATGTACTGCTGTTTTAAATCTTTAATTTATCTAAAGAAAAGCCCCTTGCTGTATTCACACTGGTCTCCAAGTGCTCTCATCACTCATCTCTAATCTTACCAGTCACAGACCTCCGGTTTGGCACAGTGTGCAAGATCCAATGATGTCATCAGAAGTGCAGAGCAACAATTGTTCAGATTTGATGCAAATAATACCCCAGCAGCCAGTCCAAACCTCCAAACTCCAAAAAGGGAGCCAGCATCCAACCACTAATCAGTAGAACCTTTACCTGGTGTGCATTCTGTTTTCAAACCAATATCAGACGTTCAAACCCCTTGGTATAACGTTTTTGTCTATACATTTGCCCAATACCTTTCCATCAAGCCAGAATATTCCAAGATAATATGTGAATAGTGACGTCATGAAAATAACTCAGACTTCTAATTATTGAAACACAAAAGCACATTTCACCACATTGCTATTCAAGTTATTTCCATCACGGAAACATTTTCTGCAACAATATCAATGCTTCCCCTGCACAATTCCCTTCCTGAACAATCACAGCTACTTCAGTTTCTAATCTTGCCTGTTCAACTAAGTTTCCTTTTAAGGACAAAATAAATGAAGCATGTTCTTACATTCTTTACACTGTTGTGTTTTGCTATCCAAAGAGGCCGAGATTTATTATCTGGTTTTCCAAAATAGTCTCTCCACATTACCTCATGAATGGTTGTGCCTGCACTTAATCAATGTGAGATATACTTCCATCTGAGCAACACAAAGAGCCTCACGTTAGCGCAAGTTAAATGCCGGTAATAGCCGACATTAAAAGGTACATATTGTGCATCTTCTTTCACAGACTACATAATTTGAATGCTAAACAACAGTTCACCTTTGACCTCAACTCACTTTCCTTCGGGGAACTATAATGCACACGTACATAAACGACATGCCCATGAACAATGATTTAGCCTTTTAACCATCACAGTTTCCTGAGAAATCTAAAAAGATGTGACTTCCAGAGTCTCCAATACTCTGAGCAAACCGATCTCAGAGCTAGCGTGAGCATGTTTTAAGTGAAGAATCCAGGGAGATTGTCACCTCTCTGTGAGTTGCACCCTTTGGGATTGGGGAGGTGGGCCTACTGGGCTTTGCACCCCTTGGAGGACTGTTTGGGTGTTGTCCCTCTGTGGGCGACACCTCCGCCTTTGAGGACAGGCCATCCCTTAACTGGGATATGTGTTATGCTCCCCTCACTCAGGAAGCTAATGTCTGTATTGGCTGTATGGGGATTGCATGAGACAACTGTGTGAACATGTCTAGAGAGAAAGCAGGTATGGTTTCTCTCCCTTTTCTATTGCTGTCCCTGCATGAAGCACAGAATCAATGGAGCGCCCTATCTCCTTGCCAGGAGGAACATAAAGTTCCCATAGAACCGACACGAAGAGAGGGAGCAGGAGAGAGAGCTGCAAGCCAAAACTCTGATGAGGGAATGTCCCCCTTTGAGGTTGAGCCAGGAAGTAGTCCCACGCAGACAGCATGGATTGTGAAGGAGTGAGAAAGCCTATGTAGAGCTGCATCCTTTAACAAGGCCGGGTGCTGGAAAATCTCTGCCCTGCTGAAGAGAAAAGAGATGCAACCGCACAGAAACTGGTTGACTGGCGCCGGCTGGAACCAATGCCAAAGTCCCATCACAAGCTGACAGGAAGCACTGATGTCCGTGCACCTCCTCAGAAGAACGAGGAGAAGCTGGAAACATGTTCCCATTGCTGCAGAGGAGACTGCCTCCAATAAGAAAGCTGCAGCAGTAAACCAGGGAGCTGGGAACAGGGCGGACAGGCTGAAAGTATCCCAAGAAGGGGGGAGAAATCTAATAGCCCAAGAGGGCCTGAAAAGCCAAATAGCCCAAGTGGAGCTGAGAAACCAAAGAGCCCAAGAATGGCAGAGAAACGGAATAGTCAAAGAGGGGCTGAGAATTCAAATAGCCCAAGCAGGGCTAAGAAATCAAAGAGCCCAAGAGGGGCAGAGAAAACAAATAGTCCAAGAGGGGCTGAGGAGTAAAATGAGAAAGAAAAGAGCCCAAGAGGGGATGAGAGATCAGATTCCCTGGAAGGGTGTGTGAAACCTGAGACCCCAGAGCGGGGTGAGAATCCATCGTGCTCAGAGTGGACTGCTATCAAACCTGACCACAAGAGGGGATGTGAACCCGAGACCCCAGGGCAAAGTGAGAATCTGTCAGGCCCAGCGTGGTCCACAATCCAACTGACCCCATGAGGGTGTGTGAAACCCAAGATCCCAGTAAGGAGTAAGAACCAAGGGGTTCCGAACAGAGCCAAAAGAGTCCCGGCTATCCAGAAACATTTGAAAAGACAGGTTTTGTACAAGACTTGAACCGTGTAGTGGGCCAGGAGGCTTAGAGACACTCACCACTCCCCTGTTCACTGGGCAGGAAGCCCTAAAGAGATTAAGTGAACATTCTTGCTCGAACTTTAGACTAGGCGCAAGACCAAGGGGCACTTTCTGGGATCATATTGGAACCGTTCTTAAGGTGGGAAGTCCATGTCTAATCCAGAGATGGTGCAGTAGGGGCCAGAAACCAACCAACAACATATCATTTGGGTAGAAGCCCCTTAGTATATGTTTGTGTTCAAATTAGATTTTTTCCTTTTTAGTGGTATGGACAGGAATAAGGCTAGCATATGTTCTAGATGATGGACAGACTTTTATTTTGTACGACATTCTGACGTGCATCCTTTTGCACACTCTTCTTTCTTTTATTTTAGGGACCAGAATCATCTGCTTAGTTTACAGTTTTGGGACTGAAATAAAAGATTCACGTTACAAACCACAATGATTTGTCCGCCTCCTGATTCTGACTTACCACATTTATAACTGTGAGCAATTACAATCTGGCAAGGGTGTAGAAGCCCAGGTTTTCTGGATGTGTATTAATTAATAAAAGTATGTTGATAGTTCCATCTTTGAAAAGGTATTCCGCTGATCAGATTCCCCTTTCATAAGCTCCATGCCAAAATCATAATGTACACTTGTGCCCTGCTGCATAAGTAGTCTGGGTGCTGCCTGCCAAAAGAGCCTTTGTTGCTATTGAGAAGGCCTGAGGGTGTGTTTAGTGTAGACAGAGTAAGCTCTTTGCAGCTGCAGGAAAGTTAGTCCATCTTGTTTCTCTCTGCCTCTGTTGTTCTTTCCTGCATCTCCACTTCCTTTAGCACAAAGCTTTTTGGTGTGATGTCAGAAGGCAATGTCCACTTTTCCTAAGAACAGGCTAGTAGAACTCATGACAAATCGAGGGAATGTGTCTCTTCTCCCCAAAGGGGAGCCCCCTCTGGTGGTAGGGAGATAAGCAGGCTCTGCAAAACCCTCCCTAGGGGTTTAGGCAAGTGGTACCTCACAGGGAGAGACTCCCCCTTTGGGGACAAGGACTTCCATTCCTGTGAGGAACTCCCTAAGCCATTTCCAGTGGTGGCATACATGGGACTATCAGATATGCAGAACACTATTGAAGCCAGAGATTGGGCAAGCACCAAAACTGAAACAGACCTCTGCAAGCAAGAAAGAAGATCTGTCTCTTTAAGGAGAGACTTCCATATAACTGAGACAAGTAGAATGATGACTGAGAAGAAGCAGGAACAGCACTCGCCGAGACGATACAAAGTCCAGAGAGGGAGCGGAGAGCATAAGCAGGGGAAGACCCATGAGCAGTGACATCTGCGAAAGGTGGAACCAAGGAGAGCCATGGAGCCTGTGACTTTGAGAAGTGCATATGAGAGCAAGATGCTGGAAGCCCAGCGTTTACCTGCAGTGAGGAAAGAGGGAGACAAAATCTGAATCCCGGTCGTGGCATAACCACAAAGACTTTGTAGTGGGCAGTGCGCCCATCCAACAACACTGAAACGAGTATGCTGAAGAGGCAGTGAGACATCTGTTTACCCGCAGCCATACCAGGTCCTAAGGAAAGGTAGGAACGATAGTGGGAGTTGACAAGAAGGAGAACCAGAGGGAAGGAAGTTAACCCGAGCAACTGCAGGACCCGATAATTTTCCCCTGGAGAGTCAAAGGTAACAGGGGAGAATGGGAGAACCAGGAGGACTTTGGGAATCATTATCCAGCAAGAAAAACTTGTTCCCTTGAAATTGATGAGGCATTGAATTTGAAGCCGGTGAAGTGGATGGTGGCTATCTTGATGCTATACTTGGTGGCAGAACCCCAACTGATAGTCATTTAATGATAATGATAATTATGTGTTATTTATATAGCGCCTTAATCCAAAGTGCTTTACAGAGGACATATTTACATACAATATCACCCAACCGAAATTGATACTCATTTATTGACCTTGGAAGGATGAAAGGATGAGTTGCCCTTGCCGGGATTCAAACCTGCGACCTGCAGATCATGCTCAGATTGCAGCAGCGAGCGCTCAACCCACTGAGCTATCTTACCGGCATTTAGGAGGTGCAGTTGTTCGATTCTGGCGAGTAGTTTGTAGAGACTAATTTCTGCAAGATTTTGTCAATAAGCAGGACGTTTGTAATTGGCCGGTAGTTGACCAGGTCATCTGGGTCTAGGATCATTTTTTTCAAAAGAGGTTGTAGGAGTACAGTATTGTCTGGGTGTCTGGGAATGAACCTTTAATGAGGGAGGAATTATTAATGTTTTTGTTATTGTATTGTTTTCTTACAAAACGCAGGGCTTTAAGTGGGCCGGGGCCTGCCGGGGCTGGGCCCCGGCAGGCTCCGAAATTTCGTTTTGAGGCGGGGCCCTGCCGGGGCCCACTAATCTCCCCTGGCACCCCGGCCACAACACGAAAAGGCTTTTTTTTCTACAGCCTGAAGCTCTCGCTCATGCCTTTTAGCTATAATGGTGGCGCCGCACCTGCGAGGCATCCCTTTAATCAAGTGATGCACGTGGGCCGGCGCCACCATTATGGAGAAAACGTGAGGCCGCTGGAAGCAGAGGCCTTGCTTTCTAAATACTGAAGCTCACGCAGATTCGCGCGAGTTTCAGTCTTTAGGAAAAAGGCCTCTGCTTCCAGTGGCCTCACCCTTTCAGCCTTAATGGTGACGCTGCCCCTCCCCAGCTGGCGAGGGGCAGCATCATCATTAAGGATGAATAGGCGAGGCGCTGTCCCCTGCCAGGCAAGCCTATACAAAATAAATGCAGAGATCAGCACCCTCTCCCCCATTGGCGAGAGGGTGCTAATCTCTACAAAGGCTGCCTGGCAGGGGTGCCAGTAGCCCATTGAGCCAGGGCTCGTCAAGGGGGCGTGGCCTAACGGGCCATGAAGACCCCCGTTGTTAGGCCACGCCCCCTCGATGAGCCCCGGCTCGATTTGTAGTGCCATTTAAGGCACTGACAAAACGTATACAAAATGCATGCAAAATGAAACACAAATCATGTTCAATTAGAATTACAAATATGTACAAGACAATAATTAATTAGCAGATTAAAATGCAATAAATATGTCCATTAAAATATAGTTAAAAACCTTAGTTAAATTCACTTTGTTTAGAAAAGTTACAGCTTTGATTAATAACGATGTCAGTCGAACTAGTAAAAGGTGTTCCCAAAAAGGAGATGTATTAGGAAAGCGTTCTTCATAGACATATTTAATAAGGAATTGTGTTCATAACTCCTTTAGAGAGCAACAATCAATGTATGCATGTTTTAAATATTCGATTGCCAGCTGACAATATCTAGATTGAGCACTAGAAACTCGTCCTCTGAAATACATAATCTCACAAGTATGTGTCAGATGTAATCTCATTCTCAGGAAGGTTTTCATAAACCTCCTATCTATGCAACGAGTAAAGTAATTTTGGGTAAGTATTTCTCTTTTTGTGCTCTGTACAAATGTCATGTTGTTCCCCTTTCACACGTTTGGTTCCAGTCCTTCTCCAATAATTTCCTTTTTAATAGATTGCAATTGAAGTCAATGCATTCCCTGTGTAAGTCATAATCTTCTGAAATTCTTGTACAATTACCTATGAAGGATTGCTCTTTCTCATTTTATATTCTACTAAGTGCATATATATTAAATAATACAAACAATTTGGTTTTGCCATCCTTAACGTTATGTACATACAAATAATGTTCAAGTTAATCAAGCATCAGGCAAGGCCAAGCTCATAGCGCAGGTAACAAATGGGTACACAATTAGGAAGGTTCAATAGTTTCGTCCATATGAAACCTTTAAGTGTATCAAAGTCATAGGCCTGTGCAAATGTGAATACTTCACAGCCATATATTAAGGCAGGCACTACTTTTTGTTTGTAAAATGTAATTGGCGGTAATAAGGTGAATTTAAAGTGTTTTTATAAATATATGTCATTTGTGCCCTAAGCTATATCGCTTTCTCCTGTAAGAAGTTAGACCATACTGGCCTAAGCGTGGTTCTAGCAAGCCTAAATCTTAAGTACTTCACTGTATGCTCAACAACCAGTGCTTTCTCTTCCATCCACCAAGTAAACTTGTGGGGTTTGTTCTTAGGTCCCCCAAAACACATAGCTCCAGTTTTTGTTGGGTTTACGTTCAGCCCCTTTTTTACATATATTTGTCAGGTTCCAACAGTAGCCTTTGCAAACCCATTTGCGTCCTATTTAACAAGAGAATGTAGTTGGCGTAGCTTAGCCAGTAACATCTCTTGTCCTCAAGTTTCGGAGAGACAAGATGGCCCTGGCTAAGAACTTGCCCAAATCTGATATGTAAAGGTTACATAGGCAGGGGGCTAGTACGCACCACTGCCTTAGGCCTCTCGCAGTGGGTATTGGTTCTGTTACATGGCCATGCGCTTCCAACCTCACTCCAATTGCTTTGTATGTGTGGATATGGACTAAGATGTCAAGTAAGTATTCTGGAAATGTCCGGCTACGGAGTTTACACCACAAAATGTTCCTATCAACCATGTTGAAGGCCAGGCTAAGATACACGGTTGCTACATAAAGGGGGTCGACATTTTTGTGTCCTGCTTGTTCGATTAGCGTATTTATAACCAGGCCATTAGCATCGGTGCCACTCCCCCTTCTGAATCCTGTTTGGAACTTCGACAATATACAAAAACCCCCGATTTATGCCTCTATTTCCTGCAATAAGCATACAGAGAAGATCTTATTCTCACCGTCCAGCAGCGCTATCAGACAATAGCTTAATGTGCTTGCTCAGTCCATTTTTTATACATCATTTTGAGTATGGTAGAAAGGCTCATGGTTGCTGGGAGCTTTTTGGCCTTCAAGATAATTCGGAAAAGTATGAACAATACCAGAACCCAGATCTTGTGATCTGATTTAAGAATCATGTTACAAAGGCTGCTATGGCTGGTAGCTGTGAATTAGATGTTGATATAATAGCCCTGTAATCTTGCTTCACAGAGACGTTAACCTGTCAGCTGTCTTTAAATTTCTCATGCCATTTATCTACAGATGTGGCCTGGTATAGTTTCCTAAAATGTTCTCACCATTCATGTTCTGAAATAGGGTTCGTTTGGGCTTTCCGTTGATTCCCTTCCTTACCATTTATCATGGCTCAAAATTGTCTAGCATTATTTGCTAATAATAATACATTAAGCATATTCTCTCTGTCTGTATGGGCCTACAAGAACCTGTTAGCCTTTAACCAGTTAGCCTGTTAGCCTTTGCCAATTTTTATATCTCTGCCTTAACTTCCTTATTTCTTTCAGTTTTTGGTCTGGCTCCAATTTGCAAGAGTGGACCTTTCTGATATCTGCTCGCATTCGTTTTTTCCTATTTTGTATTTCTATATCATAACTGACACCTGTAGTAGACAGGCTCATTTTGACTGAACTATTGATGCATATTTTTGAGGCTGTTTGGTCAATGAAATTTTGAAAAAACTACACCGGAAAATCATGGTTTTGGGTAACAGTGTGGTAGAGTGTCAAACCACCTGCAATTCAGTGTTTTTATTATTTGACCACCTGCTTCAAAAAGTGCAATTGTTTTGTGCATTAGTAGCAATGTTTATGCATGTGGATTGAACTGATGATTTCGTAGATACGTTTAGATCTGTTTTCAATTAGTGGCAATATTTATGCATGTTGATTGAACTGATGGTTTAGTAGATACGTTAAGATCTGTTTTCAATATGGAATGGTCACTAGCACTATGGTGGCCGGCTGAAAAACGCATACACGAGGGAGGCAGGGATGTCCCCTTTTACTTGGCCACTGAGGATATGCAGATCCCATGCCAAACAAAATTCCCTCCAAGCGGCACCATATTCCCTCTGTTTCCCCTTGTGATCTGAATCATTGGAATCCCCTAACTCAGCAAACTGTTCCGAAGTCAAACAGTTGGCATTTCAGTACCCCTCCATAATAATGTCTCGCTACAGCACCCTGATTTTAATGATTCTAAAATCTCACTGAGTGCATCAATGAAGTCAGTGATTTCAGAGTGCGAGAGGTGCCAATATATGTTGATCATCGATATTTGAATCATTCTAGAGCCTTTGGTTGAGGTAAATTGAACAGCAAGCATGCCGCTTATACTCGTTGGGACGAGTTTCCCTGTGAATCCTGAGGAGCTCCTAATTGCCATCAGCAAACCTCCAGACTGCCTTCTTTCCAGGATATTCACTGCATGTTGAGTAGATATAGAGTATCCATCCCATACAAATGGATCAAAAGCACAGGTCTCTTGGAGTAGAACTATAGAGTCTAAACTAAGGGCATGAATGACAGTGGAGTCTCTCAATGGTTTGGCATAGCCTCTGATTTTCCAAGATAGTATCAACAGAATCAAGTATTTTTTGGAGCAGCAGTAGATTCATCAAAGATTCTGTGAGCAGCCACCTTGATTTAAGTTCTGTTTAAGAAGAAAGGCGGGAAGCCAATTCCAATATTTATTAGCTATATACGCACTGCTGCCTGTGTGTTAGTCAAGCTAATCTTCCCAGAGTTATCACCCTAGGGCCACAACATTCTCAAGTCATTGTCCATGACTATGTTCCATTTCTTGCCTATCATGCCTGTATTTTTGAAGCTCTTGGTGGAAGGCCACAATTCTGGTTTATGGCTACAAAAGCGCAAGTCAAACAGTTGTTGTCTCAGAGCTTCAACTTCTAGCAACATGAAGTAAACCACGCATGAGGGAATCTTAATTACCACCATGTAATTTCTTTTGTCATCACAGAATTCAACCAATGCTATATCCACTCATAGGAGATATTAACATCAAGGGAGCCAGAAAGTTACTATTCTTTCCTAAATGTATGGATGAAGTTGATTGAGATCCTGTGTATTGCGTTTGGACAGAGCGTTCAAAGGTAGTGCACCTGTATCAGGAGGTGTAACCTTAGGGCTAGGATTGTTAACTACCAAACCTTCCCTTGCCAATGGCACTTCTTTAACAGCCGTGTTTCCAATGCTAAAATTACAGTTGTGGAGCTCCTCGATTTGTATACCAAGTTCTCACTTAATCCCTTATGTTCTTATATAATTCTATGAACCCACAAAGTACCGAATTCGGGGCCGATATTGATGGGGATGATAGTTTTATTTTCTCGTCCATATCACTTAACGTATGATGCATCTCACCTTTGCTCCTCCCCGTCGAAAATGACATAGATGTAACACTGGTGAAAAGAGAGAGGCGAGAGTGCACAGCTTTTTTACTGATGATTTTCTTTTTTTCTAGTAGTTCATGATCCTGTAGATTTGTTTGTTAGTTTGGTGCAGCCCACTATCTTGTGCCACCGTGTAGGGCACAGAAAGTGAACATGGAGAAAAAAGACCTAGGCTATTGTGCCTTCGGTGTGGGCCGCACACCCCAAATTCCCACTTGGGGTTAATCGATTACTCTTTGTTTCTTAATAAACTCAAAAGGCCAACTTTGGTGATTATTCAAAAATATAATCTTGTTTAATGTTCAAAAATATGGATTCTTTAGGTACAAAAAAGTTTTGCGCTTAATTGGTTAAACATCATCAAAAAAGCTATTGCTGTCTGTTAAGGCAAAAACAGAAAACCCATCCGGCTAATGCATTTCGGAGTTAATCCTTCTTCAGAGCCAGGTTGTTACTGTACTACATACAATATGATTGTTATATATTACAATATCCATTAGACATATCCGCAATGTTCAGTTCAAGGTTCAACAGTGCACCTTGCACAAAACAAGTTTTTATAAAAAAATTATTAATTAAACAGGGCGCCCACAAGGACAAACCAATGTACAACATAAATTTGAGAGAGAGAAAAACAAAAAGAAGCAGAGGAACTTTCATCAATGTGTATGCTTATTCCGAGGTATTTTACGTCATATCAAGCATTTAATAACGTTTATCATATGTGTGAACTACAGTTGCACTCCGGTGCCCCTTCCTCTTGCCCCTCCTCGTTTGTTTCTTCCTTGTTGGTTGTCTAAAAAAGACGTTTGTCGTGATGGTGCACTGGTGCTGGGGGTCGCCCCACTGGTGCTGCTACCTCCTTCTGCTCTTTGTTCCTGAGTTTGCAAGGTCTGTTCGTCTCTGTTGGAGTCTGTGTCTGAACTGTTGTTTTCCGAGTTCGGGTTAGGGTTGCGTGGTCTCTGAGGTTGATGTTGGAATTTATCTGCCCATGTGTAAACTTCGTCTCGCAAATAATCTAACGTGTCTCTCCTAAATTTCCTTATTTTTCTTGCTTCCAGGTCTGTTTTGTATCCTTCTAACCTTGTATTAATGTCTACTAGTATTTCGTCCAATGACTCCTTACTTGTAAGTTCAGCGATAAAGTTTGTATCTCTTGTTCTAGGGTCTGTAGATTAACAGAAAGTTCTTTGATTGTAAGTAAGATCAGGTTGAGTGAACATTTATTAAGGATCTGCTCCCATTTTTGCACAAACTCCTTACTTTCTTTGCATAAGGTAGGCTTAAGTCCAATTCTTAAGCCTCTTGGTATCCTTTGTGCCTTGTAATAACGGCCTAGTGTCACTGCATGCAATTTACGATTTATCGTTTATCTAGTGGTGTATTCGAGTTGTTTCATCCTTCCGTTAGGATCTGCGTCCTTTAGTATGCTACTGGTTTCCTTAATCAAACCTAGGATTTTGTTTGCCTTCTCTGCTGAAAAGCCTAACGTTGTGGCTCTTGTGTCAGTTAGTTTTTCAATTTCCTCATATGACATAGTCGTGTGCAAACTCTCAATATTACACGGAAGTGAAAATAATGGTGAAAAGAGAGAGGCGAGAGTGCACAGCTTTTTTACTGATGATTTCCTTTGTTTCTAGTAGTTCATGATCCTGTAGATTTGTTTGTTAGTGGGGTGCAGCCCACTATCTTGTGCCACCGTGTAGGGCACAGAAAGTGAACATGGAGAAAAAAGACAGAGCAGGACGTTGCCTGCTGCGCTCCAGGTAAGATGTATAGACAGAATGAAGATGCGCGATCTCTGATTGCATTAATACTTAATGTCAGTGCATAAGAAGGACGACAGAAGATAACACGCTTGCTCTCTCCATGTCAGGCAGTGTTATTTGGAAGAATTCAACACGCGCACAAATCGCGTTTTTGCATATCTTGACTAACAGGTCAGTGACACTAAACACATATCGTAATGCATAGTCACATGGTATCAGCACTAAGTATACCGGCCATTAAGCACCTTAGCACGCTAAGACTCACATTGAAAGTTAGAATATTTAGCAATTCAATTAACATGAGAGGTCACGGTGCTAAACACTGTAGTTCACACGTATGATAAACGTTATTAAATGCTTGATATGACGTAAAATACCTCGGAATAAGCATACACATTGATGAAAGTTCCTCTGCTTCTTTTTGTTTTTCTCTCTCTCAAATTTATGTTGTAGATTTGTTTGTCCTTGTGGGCGCCCTGTTTAATTAATCATTTTTTTAAAAAACTTGTTTTGTGCACGGTGCACTGTTGAACCTTGAACTGAACATTGTGGATATGTCTAATGGATATTGTAATATATAGCAATCATAATGTATGTAGTACAGTAACAACCTGGCTCTGAAGAAGGATTAACTCCGAAATGCATTAGCCAGATGGGTTTTCTGTTTTTGCCTTAACAGACAGCAATAGCTTTTTTGGTGATGTTTAACCAATTAAGCGCAAAACTTCTTTGTACCTAAATAATCCATATTTTTGAACATTAAACAAGATTATATTTTTGAATAATCACCAAAGTTGGCCTTTTGAGTTTATTAAGAAACAAAGAGTAATCGATTAACCCCAAGTGGGAATTTGCGGTGTGCGCCCCACACGGAAGGCACAATAGCCTAGGTCTTTTTTCTTCATATAGATGTAACACTATCCTAGGATATTAATTCCAAAAGAAGGGTTGGTGTTCCTGACTGGGGTTCATCTTGGATGCCAGATAGTGAGCTATCTAGCAGTTGGTCCATGTGAGATTGATCCACGTCCAGCTCAGTGGTAACTCTGTGTATGTGTAGCCCCTATGTCGCTTCTAGAAAACTTTGGTAATTCATCCCTTCCTCTGTAGTTGCAATTAAAATAGGTGGAGTCGGTCTAACGTCCGTGCTGGTGCCAGATTTGGGGAAGAAATCAGTAATTTTTTTTTTACCAGCAATCAGAGTCATCAAAGCAAATTCTAAATGTTTACACTTCTCAGTCGCTTTCACTGGATACAATACGTCTTGCAAAGTACCCTCCAGATTGGCACGTAAGACATTGACAATATTTTCTTCCATTGGTCCACCTGTATTGAGGGGTTCTCTTCTTTGTTTGTCGGGTGTCATTCCACTTATGGAAGCAGGTCCTCTGTCAATCACATCCTCAGTGGCTCCCATTAGTAAGGGATCAAAGCTCACTGCCTGGTCTACAATCGCCAAGTCAGTTGCATTTAATAAAGTTTGGCTTCTTAACGCGTAGGTTAATTTGATCGCCATTATTACTGCGTATTTGTAGAATGATTTAATGCAGAGCAATAAACAAGATGTACGCGGAGTATGAAGAGAAGTCAAAGTTGTATCCATAGGGCCCAAGGAGAATGTTGTTAAACGTGTGGGCAGATAATAACGCACTACTTTGCCACAGGGCCTCCTAGCTACATTGTCGTCTGGCTGTCAGCTCCACAGTTGAATTACTGTTTTTGGAAAGAAGCATGCAGCTCAAAGGGCTCTTATATAAGGAACCATTAAGTCACTGCACTGTATGCACCAGCTCTTTAACAGACAAAGCAAGACAGACAGTATGGAAAGTTAAAGTGCAGGCTGGCATGTTATGTCGGCAGCAGTCAAACAAACACTATGTCGCTATACTGCTAGCGCAAACTTACCACCTTGCCGCCAGGTGATATCTCTGGAGGTCTGCAGGCGGCACAAGGCTCATTGATGCTGTTTGTGACCCTCCATTGGAGGACCACTGAAATCATGAAGCAACCCCCTAAGGAGGTCTCACAAGGTCTCACCAGCACCAGCACTGTGTTTACAGCTTTAGACTGCCGAGAACTCCGGTGCAGCTCAGATGCGTCAGCTCACACGCTCTGCCTGTCAGTTTGCCATCAAGAGGAATGAACCTCGCAACCTCTCACATCTCACGGCGTCTTAGATCGTCTGATAGTCAAGCCGCACCAATGGCCCACATTGGCTGCTTCCGACAATCTGCAGCCAGGAGGCATTATTGATTCTAAGGAGTGCATTGAGCACTGGGCCCATCAATTGTTTAATGATGAAGTCCGGGAGGATATCAGCAGAATAGGACGTTGATTTGAGTGAGACAAGTGTTTTTATGCGGTCTGGTGAGAGCAAAGAGAGAATTCGATACAGAGGGGCAGTGTGCATGCAGTGGTCCACAGGGTTGGGGGGTGTTAATGCTGGGGAGGTTGATTCGATGATCGGGGAAAACAGTGGTCCGAGCTCATGTGACATCTATTTTGTCATATTTGTATACACAAAGGTGTATTTCCTAATTCCATAGTTTATGGGTGGGAGATGGCTGAAGGGCAACTTCAAAATGCAAAAATAGAAGGTAATGGGTTCAGGGAAGCAGTGCAGATATTCCCCTATCTGAATATATATTGTTTTGGACTAATATCTATTTTTTGAGGTAAATCATTTTAATGTTCAACTCTGGGTTTGAATGGGCACTCCTTTCTTGGATTAGCATGGGACACTGCCCTTTGCTTATGAATGCTAGGCCAATTACTCCTTCACGTGTTAACAGCTATGTTTGTTACAAATCACGTTTTACAATTACTATTTCTATCACAATTGTGATTAAAATAAGGAAAGACATTGGATTATGTTGTGCAATGATGACACATACGCATACTGTTCCCATTGAATGGAATGCAAGTTTACAACCTCACCCCAACCTCCCTGTCTTCTACCCTCAAGTATCATGCTCTGTGTATCACACAATTGCATACAAAATAAACATTATATGGATTGTTTTCTACTGTGCTTTTCCATTTGTCACTAAATTCAGAATTAAATAAACACACAATGTGCCTGTTTCACAAAGATGTACTGTATATCGTAATCACAAAGCCTAAAATCGGGGAAAGTCTGGAGATGCCTGGTGCATCTTTAGAGCTCTCAATTTCCAGTGGTCCAGTGGACATACGTGAAAAGACCATTCAGTCCTATATTTGTCCCATTGTATTTTGGTACTTGTAGTTTTTTTTTCTAATTTCCTGTTTGAAAACTACAAGTCCCAGAATTCAAAGTTATGTGAGAACTGAATGACCTTCTCATGTACGGCCACAGAAAACGTGAGAGCTCTGCATCATTTATATACCCTTAGATACCCTGGGTGCAAATCCTAATTAATCACATTAGTACATGAGAATCTCAAACATGTTCCAGTCATATATCATTTTCTCTAATTTTAGGCTTTAAGAATCAGCAACAAGGGCACAGTTACGATTCTGAAATGCACACTGTCATCTCATCTTTATGAATCTGGCACAGTGTGCATTGAAGGCGAAATCTCTCTGCTGTGACTCTCGACCAAATATTACTCGTACTGAGAAAAATACAATGGAATATTCCCTACAGGGACATAGATATTATTTGGGTTGCATAATGTTAAGGTTAATTTAATGTATGTTGTTCAAACCAAAGTCAATCAGTGATGTCTTATGTGTTCTGTGGCGATCCAGCAGAAACAGTCAGACTAATTACTGGCATGTTCAAGGGTCTTTATTAAAAAAAAGAAATCATCCTCTCTAGCTGTACCGCTATGATGGACGTTCCCTGTCTAATAAATAAAAATTAATGGTGCTCAAAAGAAAACAGTCCTTAGTCCAAAGCCTAATGTCTAACTCTGCCCTACCACCTAGGAGGAAAACTTAACAGAAAGAAGGCCAGAGAAATGGCTTCTGTCTGTGGTTTCTGCCTGGCCCATTCATTTGGATCTCTTGTCCATAGGATTCGCAAGTACATCAATGTCGCAAAACACAGTTCACAACCTCTCTGGAGGTCCTGTAGGTAAAGTCTCAGTTCTTT